>NC_140957.1:55645231-56245231 GCF_014529385.1 Adiantum capillus-veneris
ATTCTATTGGTGATTATGTGTATATGTTGGGACAAGAAAGTTAGGGATGCTATTTTTAAACTTGGAGAGCTAGTAAGGTACACCACAAGACTCCACTCAACTACACTTTTTTTATGTACACAATAACCTCAACTAGCACTTAGTGTATTCTTGTGTGTTTTGTTGTAGATTTGTGAGCTCCAAAGAAATTGACGTAGATGCTATCCCTACTGCTGAAACACTTAGAGCAGAAACTATGTATGTGCCATTGAGGAGGCATTTCCTTGATCAGTCCTTAGTCAAATTCACGTGGTGGAGGAGATTGCTATGTATGGAGTAGTGCATTCATGATGGATTTACTTTTTAGAGAGGTTTTTAAAGACTCTCTAAGATTTTGTGTGGTATCTCAACTAGAGGCATGTGTGGCCGAAGTGTGGATCGTGCAAGAGAAAGTTGTTTACACTCAGAGTATTTGGCACAAGTTTATACTTCAATGCCTCGCATGTGGTCAGACGAGGAGGATGCAAGGATGACTTCACACTTGCCAAGTGAAAAGGGGAAATTATTTAACATGGATATGAATCTATCTTCAGTGTTCAATAATTGTTTTATTCTCAATGCAAAGGTTATGACCAAGTGGGTGTACTTGTGGACAATGGAAAAGACAAGGCGTTTGCAAGAGAGAGAAGCATGGAAACTATTACATGGAGGAAGGAGGGCTCAAGACACCCCTAGTGCCCAGGCACCTTGCATGTTTTCCATATCTCATTAGTAAGGAGTGGATTCATGAGAGAATGATCAAAGCAAAAGCGTGTGGAGAAGACATCACCAACAAAGAATGGGAGTATGCATGAGGCTACGTACCAAAGGTAGAGTACTCGTATACGTAAACCATATTGTATATTTTTTTCTTTATTTTATCTTTGTAATTAGATAAAAGATGTTTTACTATTTTGTAGTGCCTTACTTTAACTCTATGTGATCAAAGGGTGGTCACTTTTGTACGCACCACATTGACAAGCGTAGAACCACCATGGATCATGGGCAACTTTGACATAGATGGTGATGAAGCCAGGTACTGTGGAACTATTGAAAGGATACTAAAGATTAGTTTTAGAACCTTTCATACTTTCATCTTTGAGTTCAAGTGGTTTGAAATTGTGTCTAGACGACATGAGAATGGCATCTACATGGTGGACTCTAGTGTGCATCACATAGGGAGGTATGACAATTTAGCTTTTCCACGCAACTGTGAGCAGGTGCGTGACTACCTTTTTTATTCTTATTGTCAGTAACATTAATTATACCAATGTTACTCACTTTGAGCTTCTCTTTTATAGGTCATCTATATCCCAAAATCCACCAACCAAAACTTTGGTTCGTAATTTCCGTAACACCTCGAGAGAGAACCATTTTGGCCACTAATGAAGTGGACACCATCTTTGACCCTCTTCCAACTCCTACTTTGGATGAGGGGGGGAGAGTGGAGAGGAAGATCAATGAATCAAGTCCGGTGGCCACAAGTCTTAGTGAGGATGATTGTCATGATGATGAAGATGATGAGATGGAGGATGATGAATTCAAAGATGTTGAAGCAATGCATCCACAAATGACAGTTCTGTTTCTCTCTTTATTGTTTTAGGAGCCATGGGCTATGAATTGGATGATGCTTCTTGTAGTGATATTTTGGAGAATGATTCATGAACATTTTTTATACTTTAAGTTATGGATTTTTAATTCGTGTCATCCATTCATCTCTCTCCCCTCTCTTCCTCTCTCTAATTTTGTGAAGCATACTTAATTATGTTAATCAAGTGATAGTTATTAGTGTAGCTATAACCAAGTGTAATCCCACGTAGCTAACTATTGTTCCATGTTCTCATATCTCTTTTTTAAAATTTTGAAAATTTCATATAATGTTCTTTAGTTTTTATTAAGAGAAGAGAAACACCAAAAAATTGAGGAGGGGGGGGGGGGGGGGATGTTTAAGCCAAATTTTGAATGTTTAGGTGCTAAATTACTCTTTGAGGATAAACGTAGTAATAGTAGCGGCTATAACAAAGGTAATTTTCACAATAACATTGGCAAAAATAATCGCGGTAATATTTGAAATGAAAAAAAACCCCGCCCTCCTCTCTCTTCCCTCTCCAGTTGTGATTTTGGACCTTCTTTGTACAAAACGAGGTAAAAGACCGTGGTAAACAATTAGAGATTTGCATAGTGGCTTTTCCATTCAATGATTGGTGCTTTCAATCTTGGCTCTTCACTTATGGGTTCCTCTCTCTCTTTTTGAGCTTGTGCTCATGAGATGACCTTTATAGGTATCATAGTTTTGTTTTCCAAACCACTGCTTGAAAGGGATTGCCTCCAGGATGTTCAAAGTTGTTTTAACCGCTTTGTTTGGATCTTTTGGACAATCGGTAATCAAATGATTGATGCCAGAGTTTGGACAATATGCATTCACTCATACAATTTTTGTATGAGGAAATTCTTTCATGAGGTTGTTGCCTCCACACTTGTAGCATGGTCCCAATGGTTATCATGGTGCTCTTGGAGTCCCCCCTCTGCTCGTAAGCGGCCCTGGTCCACCTAAGCCTCCATTGGCCATGAACAACAATGTTCTCTTGTCTAAACTATAGCTACCTTCTCCTGCAGCATGTGTTGTTGCTGGTGGTCCAACATGGCCAAGCATGCTCCATGGTCCTGGTGCTCTCATCTTTTAAGGTGGGTAATATGCAGGGTAAGCCATATGTCCACTTGGCTCTTCATAATATACAGGTACATGCACTAAGGCTTGTTTCTCTGGTTCTTTCACAATGGGTGTATACCTCACACCTATACATCTTGCTCCTGGGAGTGGTGGTTGTTTCTCCAAAGTTGGATGTAGAGTGTGCGTGTGGTGCACGAAGCATGCGTGCGAGAGAGGTGAGTGCAAGCGTGAGAGGGTGAGGTGCAAGGGAGACAATATGTGGTGGATCTCTCAGAGGTAATTCCCTCTAGCTCCTTATTATCTATATGTACATAAAAATAAGATGAGGGTTAGTTTGAGTGGTGAGTGTCAGTGGGCGGCACTGGGCACCCAGCTCAGGGTGAGGCACATTGCCTTTACCCCAACATACTCCCACTTAAAGGAAACTGTGCCAATAAGTGGACCCTACTAGCTATCTACTAGTATATACAAGATGATAGGTGAGAGACTCTCTCAACCCACGCCCACTGGCTCACTTACTCGATCTACATGTAGTTGCATCGGCTCTAGGCGAGCGTGAAAATGAACGCTAGAGCCTACATGCAAATCTTGTAGACATCTCTATATGGTCTGCAATGCTCCACGAAGCATCATGCTAGCATCAGTCATCGCTAGACTGGCAATCCCTACTACAAATGCCCCCACTGCAACTTCTAAGTCGGTCCTTGACACTAATAGTTTGTACATGAGATGCCCGAACACTGATGACATCTGCACAATTCTAGCTCTGTCGGCTTCCTCAGTGATATATGCATACACTACATCATCAGGAACACTCATCACGTATGGGTGTGTCTCGTCTCACACTAGAACATGCATGTCCGTGTCATCCATAGGTGGTATCGTGTGTCCTAGTATCACCTCATCAGCCTCTAGCATGAGCATATAAAAAAACTCCACATCCGTCATCTCTGCATATGCTTCTAGGGAGAACACCGGCTCTACCTCTCTCTGCATAAAATGAGACGACTCCTGCTGTGACTCACTGGAGCAAACCCGCTCCACCTCTTCTACTGTAGAGTTTATTGACATGTCCAACACAACTAAATGCCCTGTCTCTGGAGCATACTGGAGCTCTCTCGGAAATGAGACTCGCCTAGTCTTTCGCTCATCACACATCAGTGTAGTAACTGGGACTCTACCATCTCGTACATAAAAAACATGCATTGGATAAGCCACAGAAGACCTAGCTCCTTGAGCAATGACTAGGCAACCCAACTGCAATTGGAATGACCGTTCTCGTAACAGTCTCTGATAGCTACGCTATCTCAAACATGTCATTGAGATCAAACTCTGTGCAATCCCATGAACATAGTGCACATGTGTAAGCGTATAAGATGCACCACTAGGTAGTAATAGACATATATCTCCTGCACCCTCTATGTCATACGTTGAACCATCAGCCAAATGAACGCGACCAAAACTCCCACAAGCAAATGTGTTGAACCAATCACGGCATCGTGCGACATGAAATGCTGCAAACTCATCTAGCAACAATCGAGAGCAAGTGTCATCTCTATCAAACATGTATCATGGGTGGAGACTAGATGTAAATGCGACATCATCATCACTGGCATATGTAGTCGTCTCTCTAGTCTGTGTCATAACTGTCTGTGCATAACGCCTCTGTCTCCACCATTGTCTCATGCGTGTAAAACAACAACTCCTAATGTGCCCTGTATGACCACAATACCAACATCGCATATGTCGGAAAGATCAAGACCTCCGTCTCTCATGAGTCGTCACTGTAGACTGAATTGTGTCACACATCATGTCAATGCATAAGCGTTAAAAGTGGGAGATCACTCGTCCACCATGCTAATCAAGAATAAACCAACCAATAGCTCAATAGTGAAAACCTGTAACATGCCTGCTGTAGTCTCACACAACATGAGGCAAAATCAAAGAAAACCTATAACCACTACAAGCATACCATAAACCTCGCTCTTGCAAGAGTGGATAGGAGAACACGGAAGTGTGTCCAAAATTGACAAGAACCTGTCAAAGTGAGAGTAGAACTCCATCATTGTCAAAATAATGGCAAGAACCTGGAGAAAATACGATAGAGTTTCCCCTGTAAAGTGAGCAAAATATCAAGTCAAATCTCAGCCATAAATGGCAACATGAGAGTAAACCAACTTAAGTGAAGCCAAATGAGGCTATACGCATAATCTGACTGCAAGTCTGTCAGATTCATTGCATAGCTGTTGAAAATCAAGTCAATTGACCTGAATGCTTGCTCTCTATACATGATAGAGAAAAGACAACATATCTGTGATAACAAAGCATATAAACCTGTCAAAAATTGATCCACACAAGGAATACATAGGCCAAAACTATGGCAAATCGCTCACTTTTGAATGAGTTGGCTCCTGGACAATTTGTACATGTCCGTGTAACCTGCACACCTGTGGACTTGTCATGTCTGAGCTATCCAGGGTAGCTCACCTGCACAAAACATGTGCCCAAGTGAGAGTAAACACTCAATCACTGTCTGAGTGGGAATAAATCGATCACTAAAGCATCAAAGAATAACACTGCAGATACGCATGTAATTCCATGGCAAGAACCTGGGAAAAATCCATTAGAGTTTCTTCACAAAGTGATCAAAATCACATCAAAACTCAGCCATAATATCCAATCATCTTCAATCAACCATTGATGCTTGTTTATTGCATTTCTCTTCCTAAGATTTCAAATGAAAACAAGCAAATTAATTGTATGATGATCACCTCTAGATCTCAATCACAACTTCTACTTACCCTACTCCTACACATCCTATGGGCTTTTTGTATTCATGAGTAGAAAAACGCTTTACTGCCACACACAGGCTAGTTTATGCTTTTAACACCTCACAAATCACTCACTCTCTAACAACACTAACTACAACAAAATTGTCAAATGTTGATGAACTAGGCAAACCGTATGCGCACTCACACCTCCCTAAGATCTGTAAAGTACTACCATTGGATTCTGCCTAAAGTAAAGTAGTAAAATTTTGGCGAACCAGAGATACTTTTACCTCATAGGATTGGTCTAATTTCATCTACCTAGGGTTCTAGTCCCTGATCGAGGCGCCAATGTTGGAGGATATGCCGCGAGCGGACGCTAGCATAGCGAGAACAAGACCAACAATTCTATGTCAACCAAGACAACAATCAACCCGTAGGCACATGAAAACAACGAGATGGGTGTCAATCACCTACTCAACCTTCTAAAAAAATCTCTAATCAAGGATACCAAATCTAGACATCCTATGCGCTTGTGAATGCAACTCAACCTACAATGATCATGATATCCAAAACTAAACCAAACACACTTGAAAAGTCACAAAACTCATAGGAAATACTCTTCTCATGGAAAGGTCATTACCCTAAGGACTCTAACTGGATATCGTACCTAGAACCACCCCGTGTGACAATCCCGTATGAAGACATACAACAAAATACAAGTCACCACTTTTTGGTTAGTATGATCCTTATATGTAGCTCTACTCATCATGAACCCACATGTATAAATAAATCACCAATCGGATACACACTTTGTAATAAAACTCACCTGGAACCTTGTAAAAGCTTTCTTTGTGACGACACCAGAATCGTGCAAGCTTGGTAATGGATTGAATCCCTTGTTGTTGCTAATGCATTGGTGGTGTTTCTTTCACAATGGAAGATCCCTAGAATATGTATGGAAGAGAAGAAACCTCACTCTCTCTCTCCCTCTCTCTCTCTCTCTCTCTCTCTCTCTCTCTCTCCAACACAATGCACAGTAAACGTGAGATTAGATTAGTTCAAAAGTCTATCTTAGGGTTACAAAAATTGTCTTATACACGATTCTTCTTTAGAGGCTCCATCTCTCCAAGAATATTGGCCGCTTAACCCATTACAAAATGTCATGTTGTTTCTAAAAAATAAGTGATACAAAAAATTTGGGAAAGGCTTCTTTTGTGTTCAGCCGTGATCAACAATGACCTAGTGTGACAATTCTATACAAAGCTTCGTAGGCCTTGAAACTTATTTATGCGCTATCACACACCTCCATCGTCTCCTCAGGTGACACGATGCTATTTAGCTCACTAAAATACTTCTGGTGCAAAACATTAGTAATGCGAGCATTAGATGGATCATCCAATAGCTCCACCAACTCCTCTGGCTTGATGGATATGCTGCAACAGAGTATGTCTAGTAGTTTGAGCATCGGGATTGATTCCCATAATCATCAGAGCCAAGTTACTACATATTGAAAATAATATTACATCAACCTGTAAAAAATGTAAGAAACTAAAAGCTTGCATTTGTATACCTACCGAGTTTGATGGATGTGTTTCTTTTGAGCTCCATTGTTTGAAGATAGTATAGACATCGCATGTCTCTTGCGCTTGTGACTCTGGTAGCCAAACAAATGTGTGTGAGATGATCGATTTGTCGGTGCATATTACACGCATTGTATTGTAGCTAAAAATAATTGTGTAGACGATGCTCTTGCTCCATTTTTTTATTAAGCTTCATCATCTCATCATTTAGCTCTTCCCCTTCTCGTTGGCTTTCTCTGTGACTTGCTGAATCTCTTTCACGTACTTCTCTTGCAATGGTAAATCCTCAACACAAAGATGTTTTCTTGCATCCCTTTCATTGACAAAAACTAAATACAATCTTCAATAGTATCCAAAAAATCTGTCTCTCCCATCTCTAATAAAACGCAGTAGCTCAGTGACGTTACGAAAGGGTGGTGATGTGTTGGTCATTGAATCGCCAAGGTAAATATGGTCATCAACCCATAAGCTGATTGCCTTGCACCCAAAGTTTTGTAGTTGATCTCCAGCATTGGGATTAGATGTGCTGTAACATTTATTACTGTAGTAACTTATGTGCAGCAGAAATTAACATAGACATAGTAAGCATTTCATTAAGAATAGATTCCTAATGAGCATAGCAAGAGTGCTTGGTTGGAGAGAGAGAGCAAGAAAAGCATAACACCTAGTTAGAATTAGGCATGAGCAATACTTCAAAAAGTGTAATATTTATGGGGGCAGTAACTTATGTGTAGCGAAAATTAACATCGACATAGTGAGCATTTCATTAAGAATAGATTCCTAAGGAGCATAGTAAGAGTGCTTGGTTGGAGATGAAGCAACAAAATCATAGCACCTACTTAGAATTAGGCATGAACAATACTTAAAAAAGAGAGAGAAATTAAGCTATTGATAATAGTTGAGGATCGGATATACATGGAGCCAGTCGCCCCTCCAAAAAGGCTTTGTATTATAGGTTTCTCCCATCAATATTATAAAGATTTGGCCATATGGACAAATCTCAAATTTTTTTTTAAGACCAAACCCTTCCACAAGGTAGTGCTTGAATAGATCTTTTGCACCATGCTCAAAACTTTGGCTAAGATTTGATCATGTGGTCAAATATTAAGTTATTTCTAAAAATGGGAATTGGAAAATTCCCAAATTCATTAGGCAAAATTTGGACTCACAAAGGGACCCTTTAAGGAGTTTGACTTTACCTCTCTCTACCAAAACGGGTGCATGGATAAATTTTGGCAAACAAACTCCAAAGTTGGTGGAGTTTTGACAGTTAGAATGTCCTCTTCAAGCTCTATCTACTGATATATAGCACGCCATGAGATTCCTCATATTTTAGAAGATTCTTTTTTTTATTCACTTAGATTCTGACAGAGTTGTCATATCATAGGTGAATCAAAAAAAGAATCTTCTAAAATATGAGGAATCTCATGGCGTGCTATATATCACTAGATAGAGCTTGAAGAGGACATTCTAACTGTCAAACCTCCGCCAATTTTTCAGTTTGTTTGCAAAAATTTATCCATGCGCCCGTTTTGGTAGAGAGAGGTAAAGTCAAACTCCTTAAAGGGCCCCTTTGTGAGTCCAAATTTTGCTTAATGTACCGATATGGTGTTTCTTGGAATCCATTAAGGAAGTTGAACAATTCTAGTTCCTTTTGATTCCCTTCATTTTTGGTTAAGAAAACAGTAGGTTCAGTATTTAGAGTCTTTTACAAATATCATGTACGTGGAAGTAGAGCTCTTTATTGACTTATCAAAAGCTTGTTTATGTACAAGGGGTATAGTGTGACCCCACTCATTAGCATCTACATACATAGACTTTTCCCTATACGTAAAGTAAATATGTCTTTCAGGGAATTTGATGGCGGCAAACATGCGATCAAACCATGGTGCCCCTAAAATGACATCTTCATGCTTAAGAGGAGATATGAAAAGTTCCTATTTATCTACTTAACTTTGGACATGGAGCCTTAGCTTCCCAATCAAGGGAGTAACCAAGGCTTCCTGTCCCTTGGAAACTCCTTCCGCCTTCACTTGATCTCCCATTTCATAGGCTTGGATGCCTATCTTGGTGGCCAGCTCCATGGATATGAAGTTGTGAGTAGAGCCAGCGTCAAAGAGAATAAATGCATCTGGTACTCTTACCTTTCCCCAAGCATAGCATAGTGGAGATCCTTTGTGATGACCGTCCTCTTCTTGAACTTTGAATATGGATGCTCTAGGAGGCTCATTACAGGTGTTCTTTTGGGGGAAATCATGGTACGCATGCCCTTGCTCTTAGCATTTGAAACAACGGTTATCCTTGCGATAATGTTCAAGCTCTTCAGGAGAGTTTTTTTTTGCTCTTTCTAAACTCGCTTCTCCTTATCTTTGTTGTTATTGGAGTTTCCTTTAGGAGGCTTAAGATTTCTCTTAGCCGGTTGTTGGAAAATGATTCCTGAAGGTGTACGACCACAGATATGGTGCGTGGCCGTTGGGAGTTGGCATACTCCACCATATCCTTAGTTAAGCCCGCACAAAATTGTTGTTTTTTCTCTCCAAGATCTATCTTTTTGAAGACGGTGGCTTTGAGATGTAAGTTGGAATTGGAGCTGATCTCTTTTAGATAGCTAATTCCAGTGTTAGAAGTTTACAACTACTAGTGATGTGTTAGTTCAAACAGTAGTCTGGACAAGGAAATAAAGACCGAACTGGAATACATCTACTACAATGAGAACTAGACTGAAGTACTGAGAATGATATTTAGATTCAGATTCAGACTCAGAGAGAATGAGTACAAAGTATGTATGACTGGAATATACTATACTACTTTATTTGGGATTACGGATGAAATATTATAATGAAGATGATGTAGCTCAAGAACAACTTAGGGCTAAGGATTATGAATCAAAAGCTTAACAAAGGTATAGCCATCAAATGACTCAATTCATGCCCGTAATTTATGCCAACCCGATTACAATATAATGGGTCCTATTTATATGCTTTGGAAATTATTGTTGTAACTGCCGTGGTAATTACTGACTGATCCACTGTGCGTCTCACAAGAGCTGGTTCCCACCTAGTGAAACAGTCTCAACCATCTACATCCTTCCCTCCTTTCTTGAATTTTTGGCAAGATTCCAAAATTTTTGAGAAAAAACTCCACCATCTGATTCTGCTAGAAAGATTGCCATACAAAGATTGTGAGAGATGCAACTAAAAAGTCCAAAGTAGAGCTCTCATCATCTACATAGACTGATATCAACCTTCTAGATGAGAATAAGGAAAAATACTTGACCAAATTTTGAGATGGAACTACCTAGTATCCTTCCACTAAACCTGCTTCCGTTTACCCTTTGGCCTGGATGGCATCTGAGAAGTCTGAGTACCAGCATTCTTCTTCTGAATGAGTCTGTAAATGGCCTCCTGCTCAAGCTGATCCCACCTTTCTGTGGTCATCTCCATTTCATAAGGCGTGAGAGGATGATAGGTTTTGGTGTCGAGATCATAGAGCGTGAATCTACCTTTGGTGATCCTAGTTCTGGCTAGTTTGTGGCAATGCGAAGTTGTATGGATCCATCCTTCTAGAAAAGGTTGATTGGTTTTGGTCCAAGCTTCAAAAAGAATCTCAGCCATCTCTCTATACTGTGGTCCTATGCGTGGTTTAACCGTAATGTCCTTTTCAGGTAGTTTAGAGGACTCAACAGTGAGTTGCAGGCAGGTCGTTCGTGATCTTAGTGAGGCCTTTGATCTGAATCTTCCACTAGACCATACATAGTTTGATCCTCTGCACCTCCTCTTTTAGCTCCTGGATATCATTCAGTTGGAGGGTGTCGTTGAACAGTGTTTGCCAAGTTTTCCATCTCACAGTCGATCACTCATACCAATCCTGAAGTTCATCAGTAATAATGAAATATGTGAGCCCATCGTCTTGTTCTAGATGTTGAGGGTAAAGTGCTGGAAAAAATCTTGGCAATTCTGCCTCTCTTGCTAGTAACACATACAAGAGAACTGGGCAATCATGCACAAATTCTAAGAAGTTAAGGACAGCCAGGTTCTGTTGCTGCATCATTTTTTTGGTTACTCTAACCAGCTAAAACGATCCCCGGAGAGCAGTTGCCTGTTCTCCCACTGACATTCTAGTTTGAGGTCCCTTGCTAGTGGTAGTCTGGTCTTCAATAATGGTCCACATCCTTTGATCCAGAACTCCCCTAGCAATTTGCATTTGCACTAAAATCTCTTTCAATTGATTCTTGACATGCTTCATGCATCTATATGCTGGCTTGTTACCCAACAGAAGCTCTAATTCCATAGCTAGAGAGTGACAATCTGCAGTAGACTGTCATTGCCAATGTGGATTGGTTACTCTCTCTTTAGTAGTTAGGATCCATTCAGACACCCTTTCCAACTACTGTATTGTACTGGGATGCACACGTGATTGGGAGGTCTCTTGATCATGAAAAGCAACTGATTTCCAATGCTCAACCATTTCCCTGGCTCCAACATACAGTCGCTGAAAGCGGCCTTGATCAGATATAAGATCATCATCCTCCAGATACCGCCTGGTTATAGGAGCCTACTACTGTCTCAATCTCTTGTTTAGCATGTGGTTTAGGGCTTGACTACTCCCCTGTTCATACTCACGAGCACGACACAGACAACATACTTATCATCCGATGACACGACTAACCCGTTGGTGCACGTAGGCAATCTCGTTAGCTTGTCAGGCTGAGACCAATCTACACATATGCACTTTTATGATGCATCAATCATTAACTCTGGTAGAATGCAACCCACTCTATCCCTAAATGCTCATAACACCATTTACACTTCCAATGAACTCTGAATCGCATCAAACTTACTAGGCACCATCCTCTCACTAGGATATACTTACCTATAAGTCTAATCTCACCAGATTTGAACCCTAGTTATCTCGAATACAATCGTGATAGACTAACAGGTCATAATCCAAAAGTGGACGAAACTTAAGTTTATGAGTATCTATGTGTAGCTAATCTCTTTCTCATTCCATAAAGCACTTGATTTTTGAAAACAGACACTGTTTGTGCTACTTACAAGTAAAACAAGCTCGAGGAATGATCGATCGCGAACAGCTCGAAAGTGTGAATGCGTGGCGTGGGCGCGTAGCTCTCGGAGAGACTACCGCGATGGTGTAGTCACGTCGTAAATTCGGTGAGGGAGAAGCGCGTAGCGAAGAGGATAAGACACGCTCACTCTCTCTCTCCCTCTCTCTGGCTCGTACAACACAGAATTAATATTCAAATGTTATTCAAAAATGGTTATAAGGTGACTTTTATACTTTAGTCACCTTAGCTCAAAAATGTACATGGGGTTCTCTTACTCATTATTACAAAGTGTGAACAAATCTGAGTTCTGACTAACTGATTAATCTTTACATAACCGAGACGAATGGATCAAAATGATAAGACGTCTTTGACATAAAATGGGAATTTGATATGCTTTATAAGTGGGCTCATTACAACAGTTGGACAAATGGGGCTCCAACACTCCCCCCCTCCTAATTCATGTCTACCACGGCATGATCGTCTTTGTCTTCATTGTCGTTGTAGTCTTTCTTGGTTGATTTGATGTAGAAACGCATCATATCGCATAGACTCGCTTGCCATTAATGGGCCAAAATTTTTTGACTTGTACATGAAGAAGCCTGTGTAAAATGCTTCTTCGAACGTTTGGAGATGGTAGCTTGGCAGAAACATTAACCGTCTGAAATAGGCATACAATACTGGCTCTGTAGGTGGCCCACCTAGATCGTATGACAGCTCTGAGATGCTTCTTTCGGTATTCATATACTCTGATGTCCAGCTTTCTGAGAAGACTGTGAGACAGGCCAAAAAGGTTCGAGCTACTTTACATAGAATCTTGCAGGATAGGTCGGGAGCGCCTCCGAATTCTGCGATGGCGCCCTGAAGGGTTTTCACCATGTAAGAACCGGATATTCTCTCTCCCGCTGCTGGCCCTGGCAATACTGGATAATTTAGCCATGTCGGATTTCTGCTCTGTAGTGCTTTATGTTGGCTATAGGTGTATGTTCGGGGAGTTGGGCAAAAATTTCTGTCATTCCTTAGCTCAGGCGGTGCGTTGACTAAGTGGATCAGGTTATTAGGATGATCCAAGAGCCATTGATGCCTCCACTTTGGCTGGCTGTCTACTTCTCCTTCAAACACTGGCACTTGTGTTTCTTTTTCGAGTTGCCGTTGATGTGTTAGAGTTTCGTATTTCAGCAGAGCATATGGTAACATAGGGACATTCCATTCCTTTCGTAGCTCTGCTGCTGTTTTTCCTGATCTGGAGAGCCCTTGTAGCATCTCCTTTTCTAGTTGCAATGCCTTGTACCATATCATCTCTGATTGTTTTTCCATCTGCTCGGTCAGCCTCTGCTCTTCCAATCTCGTGACTGAATCTTCTTCTATTCTTGGTTTTTGGAGCCAGTTTGATCAGTTTGTGTATCTAGGGCCTCCTGTTTATCTGATTCTTCCTTGTACTCATCTTGACCCCCATATACTTCGGCGAGTCCAACCAAATTCGTTGTTGCTTGCTCCGAGTGCACTCGTAACTGTCCTTGGTGTTGCCATGCAGTTTGTAGACTTGCGATTTGCGCAGCCATTGTTCTACTATTGATTTGTAGAGCTTGAAATTCCATTTCTTTTTTAGCAGCAGACTCCTCTAACTGTTTTAACCTGATGTGCAAGTTTTCATTTTATTCCCTGAGTGATTTGGAAACAATACTTTCCATTTCACTGTCAGGAGCTGGTCCTTGTTGAAGTTCACTTTGTAAGTCTGAAATTTGCCTTTGTAGTTGATCCTCTACTCTAAGCGCACTTTCGGCTATCATTAAGCGCTGTTTTCTTTCCAACTCCAACTCCCTCCTTAGTGCAGCCACTTCTTCTTCTGGGTGGACTACCTGTGTTGTTGGTAGCGACATTTTTTGCTTCTTAGCTCGTTCAATTTCCCTTGCTTGTATATCTGTTACTGCTCTCAAATCTTTGACTTCAATTTGTAAGTCATCGATGACGACTTGCAAACCTTTGACTGTCTCCATTGCATCTTGCTTTTCTTTTTCCAACTTATGGATGTGTTCATCTCTGTCACTGACATCTTCAAGGAATACGTTGATTGTATCTTCACAAATGGCATTGAAGTCTTCAGACTCCTGTAAATTTTTCTTGAGGAGATTTACTGTGCTTTTGAGCCCCAAGATCTCAGCATCTCTGATGCTGATCAGCTTTAGAGTGTCCTCCCTTTGCTCCTGCAGTCTTTGAACTTCTCCATGGGTTTTTTGTAACCTCATTTTGTTGGACCGGTTCTGATCAGCTAACCATTGACTCTGTAGTCTTGTTCGGTTTAGTATTGTCTCCATTGACTGCAAATCTTCATCTATAGTAGCTTCCAGCTCAATTTCTTGAGAGGAGGAAGCTTTATCTTTTGTCTGTTCCACTACCTTTTTCTTGCCTTTATCACTTTGTGATATGGTTCCAGTGTTTGGGTGACCATCTGTTCTTTCTTCTTCTTCTTCTTCTTCTTCACTAGGTGGTGTATGAATTCTCTCATCACTATGTGAGCTTTCTCAATGCGAAGTAGAGTCAGCAGGTGGAGTAGATTGCGTCTCACTTGTGTATGGCCTTGGATATGGCGGTGGTGTTTCCTGATCTCCTGAAGTTGGCCTCAACTGATCTCTCAAAGTTTGGAGATCTTCCTCTTCTAGTAGCAATTCTGGTTTGTCCCTAGCATTTCTTTCTTGGATGTACCTCTCGAACCAGTCCAACTCAAAAGCTGGGTTGTTTTTATTCTTCGTTCTCAGTGTGTAAGTGCTACTAGAAGGTTTCCACGTGGCGCCTACATCACCTCATAGAGATCTCTCTAGAGAAAATCCTTCTAGCATCCTTTCCATTTTTTCTATCTTCTGCAATCTGGTGTTGTTTTCCATATCCGCTTTCCGCTTCTTTAGTCGGGCATCTTTCTCTTCAGTTCTTCTTTCTTCTTCAATCTTTTCTTGTGTACTTCTTGTTACTCTTTCCAGCCTGCGTCCTCCAATGGTGTTAATAGAGGCCGATACTTTCCTTTGTGATCTGTCTTCGATATTCTCTCTTAATACCAGCCAATCGTTCTGATGAGGGGCAGGTGGCAACTGATCTGTCACGCCTATGGCCTGGTATATTACTCTGGTTAGGACTTCTCCTCCTGCAATGTAATTTGGTCTGTCCTGACTTAGCTTTTCCATTTCTTCAAACAGATATGACGCGTGATCTATATAGAGCTCATGGGTCATTCCCATAGCCCATGTCAGTGTGGTTATGATGCTCCCGTGTGGTGTAATGTATCTTGGCGGTCTTTTGCTGTAGATCAACAAACAGTGACTGTAGATCTGTGTCATTTCTCTTACTTCCGGGTTTGCTATGAGTTCGAAAGAAGGTAGTTTGGACTTTTGCAAGTAGACTTTGAGGTTTTTTCTTCTTTCTCTCATGTTGGCTCCTTGATCGGACAATTTCAATGCCTCTTTGATGATCTCTTTGGTGATCTGGATCTCCATCACTTCATTATCCATGCCTGCCACTCTGCAAGTTCCATCTTCTTGGATAGTCTCAATTAGGTGTTGTACCCTCTTGAAATCTATCCCTACTGGTGGTAGCGATACAAAGTTCCACAAGCCAACTTTTTTGAGCCATGACCTTTGCGGTGATCTTTTCAAGTAATTTTCTGCCTCCTTGGGGATCATCACTGTATCCACTAAATTTCTTTTGTCATCCACATATGAACCTTGATAGATCTGAAAGGTTGCTGCCTGTTGCACGTCTGCAGGTATCCAGGTGGCTGCTGGCTTTAGGGAATTGGGTAAAATTGCATAGGGTACCGCACCTTCTGTTGCCAGGTTCTTGCCTTTTCTTTTTCCTGGAGAAGCATCCATGGATCCTGTATTCACAATTAACAGTTAATGCACAAACATAGTACTACTCTTCTAAATTTATTACACCTTAATCATGCATCTAGATGAGCCTTCTTAGTCCCAAGATTAGTTAAGGTAAAATGTTAGCAGATAGACAAGCTCTTCCATTGTGCGACTGTGGCGGCTTCAAATTAATGTTGTTGGTGAAGGAGAACAAGTCCAAATGCCTTGAAATTTTGTGTGGTGTATGTTCACAGGGCATGTAAGGTCACTCTATAAGCCCAAACTGAAAATCTGTTCATTTGCAACTTTTTCTCTGTCTATCGCGATAGACTTGCCTTTTTTTTGACAAGGGTCCTATTTTGCAATTGTGCCTCCACCAATTGGTTTCTCATACCTTGCACATGATCTGATCCCATTTTCACCTCAAATGAATGTCAAGTTACCCCTTTTTGGATCAACTCCCATTTTTCCAGATTCCTTCCAAGGAGATGTTGGTCTATCTCCTTCATTTTGTGTTGTTTTGGGCTCAAACTTAGTGGGTAGCTCTCTTGCATCATGTTGAAGCCAACTGTTAATTCCAATTTTTGATAAGATGGCCTAGTATCCCTCTGCTCAGTCTATCGCGATAGACTGGTACTTAGTGTCAATTTGTCATTTTTTGGCTCTATGATCATCTGTCTGCCTTCTCCTAGTTGATGTAAGGTTTCTTGACCCCTCACATGTGAATTTTACCTGTCTGCCCTTGAGATGTCCTGTTCTGACTCTGAGTTGTCATCATGTCTTTCTCAGCTTGCCATATGAGTCCATCCTGTCACCAAATTTTGTGTACTGCCTTCATGTGCTTCCCCAAGTCTATTTTGTGAAAATTTTGAAAAGTCTTTCCCCCAATTATTGGTGTAGCAAGTCTATCGCGATAGACTAAGTTATTTGGCCAAATGAGATCCCTCTTGCACTTTGATTTGATAATGGTGGTTAATATTCCTTGTTAGCACCCCTCATGAAGCCAAAGTCAAAATTTCACTTGTCTAATTGTAAATTCAAGTCTATCGCGATAGACTAGTTTTTCTTTTGATGTTAGTTTACCACAATGGTGTTAATAGGCCCTCCTAGACACACACATCAAGTTTTAATCAATTTAGAAGAGTGTACTCCCTGTTTGCAGCACTTAGCTGTTCCTGGAGTTGTAGTAGACCACTTGGGTGATGGTCGCCGTTCCTTTTGGTCATTGTATGACTCCGGCTGTCTTTTATTTCCTTTTGACCTTTGATCCAAGCAGTCAGTTGTTGTTTTGGTGTTTACAACACCAAGAACGACCATTTGGACATCTTTCTGGCCTGTTGCCGGCATTTGCCCTAGTGGAAGATCTTTTTTTTCCTGAGTGGACACATTCCATCTCGTAGTTGACCTCTTTTGGATGTACCTTGTTAAATTTGGCGTCATTTTGTCACTTGGTCGGCCCGTTAGAGTATCGTGACGCTTTGTGCGGTTTTCGTCAGATAGGGACTTTAGGCTTTGTTTTGACGAACTTATTCATGGTCTAACCCTTCAGTTGGTTTGTCTTGCTGTCTATGAGTTTTGGCTCATTTCCGATCACCTTGGTTCAGTTGCCCTTTTGTAGGTCCTGTGAAATTAGGGTTTTCTGAGCGGCTTCCTTCGCACTTTTCGAGGTCATAGGCTCGATCCCTAAGCTATAGACATTGTGCCTTTCAATTTTGGTTCCATTTGGTGGCCTCTAGGGTCTCCCAAACAACCGGTCTTGTGTATGTGTGCACAGGTTGTGATTGTGATGCCGGTGAGGTTTTGCGAGTAACTGAAGTAAACAACACTTAGAGTCAGTGTTGACGAGCGTACCTCTCATATTTGATGTCGATTTGGTGACCGTGCGTGATGGATGAGCTTCTGGAAGTCTCAACTGCTATAGGGAGCTCTCTCTCTCACTATGGAAAATGACTCAAATGAGAGATTTCTAGCCTAGCCTCTCTATATGTGATCGAGACTCCGACACCAAATTTTCCCATCTTTTACCTGTGGCCATAACTTTTTGCGAGATGCGATTTAGGCTCGCTAATTTCCTGATTTGGACTTCGGTTGCTCCAGTTTTACCATTTTTGTAGATTTCTCCTGTTGGAGGTCCCTTCATGACGGTGGTCATTTTGCCATGTCACCTTTGCAATCCCTATTTTTTTTGTGTCTTCTTTACCTTGCTCCGATCAGGTGTCTCTTCTTTTGTGTTTCCATCTGGATTACAGATTTTTTTCTATAATTTTTGCTAGAAAATGGCTAAAATAAAGCAAATAAATCCCAAAATAACCCAAAAATAGAAATTCTAACCTATAAAAATACCAATGAAAAGCAAAACACTTTGTAGCTCACTTTTCTCTCATCTATGTACATTCTCGCTCATTATCGTCAACCTTGGCCTATTTTTTTGCTGTTTTTAGATATTTTTTGGCCAGATTTGACTCTCTTTATAGTCTATACACATCCCTAGGGGCTCATGAATGATGATTTGGTCCCCAATTCTGATTAATTATGAGGGCATATTCTTTTTTCCCAGAATCACACAATAAAACGCAAAAATGGTTGAAAAATTGCTCACAAACATTGCCCTCTAATATATGACATGAGTCTGCATTTGGAATGCCTCCCCCCCTCCTAGTTGGAGTCCTCCCGGACGACAGGGTATCTTCAAGGGTATGTGCTGTGCATGGGTGTGAACTCGTGCTAATGCAGGCCTTGTACTATAGCCCTATATGCATGTGTAGTCAATGCATGTAGAAAGAATTTATGCAGTGTAAGAGGAAGGTATAAGCGATTCGCTTATTGGCATTTGTCATTGAGGTTTCTTGTGGTAGCTTGAGTTGGCTGGAAGATTTTCTTTGCAAGGAGAAGTTGTAAATCTGCCGCCCTTTGTTTGATTTTTTTCCACTGGTTTAGAATTGGTGTATGTGGATCCTTTGAAGTCGATATTGTCGTATATTTTGTTGCATTTTCTGGTGGAACATTGTTTCTTTCTGCTTTGATGACTTGGGTCTTAAAGATCCTTGTAGTTTTTTTGGTTGATTCTGTTTGTTTCCTCGTGGTGTTTGCATGATGTGGCTTGACCTTGACAGTTGTAGATAACTGCTCGATTGTCATCTTTGGCCTCCCTTCTTGTGTTGTTGGCCCGTTTTGAATTGGCAATTTTGGCCGCCATACCAATATAGTCCGTTGCGTATTCGACAGATTGACTATGGTTCTTTGAAGTTTTGCTGGCTTTCGGTGTTTTGTCTTTTCTTCTGACCTCTTTTTTATAGGAATTAGGCTGTCGTGTTTTATCCAAACTTTGTATTTCCTCTTTTGATGTACGCCGTACCCAACCTTGCCTGGTTCCCTGCATGGTTTGTGATTTTTGATAAGACTTTGCTGGACTTGTAAACTCTGTTTGTTGTTGGGCAGATCTTTGCGGTTTTATTGACTTTTTTTTCCTCCTTGACATGTATTGGTTATATGATAAGAAGGGTTCTGAAAAATTTTCATTTCTGAACAGTGCTTCATTAGTATCCAAATCAATGAATACCCTGTTAGCTTTCATCCATGACACTGCTAAGATACACGGCGTTGCTGATCTACTTGGTGGAAGTACATGAAATTTTGTAGTGTACGGGTGTGCCTGCACTGTGATTGGTATTATAATAGACCACAACGTGGTCACCTCATCACCCGATGCTACTTTCAACCGGTGTATCTCTGGGATCGTCCTCATTGGTCCAAGTTTCTGAAAGAGCTCAAAGCTGATGGCACTCATTTTTGCTCCAGACTTGTCAAGCAATGCATAGATTTCAACTTGTTTTGTGCCTGCAAAAGATTTTATGTAAGGACTACACCACGTATCTTCCAAGTCGTCAATGATGCTATCGTCATGAGCCCTAAGGTCTGTCATGGTCTTTTCTAATTTGTCGCTTTGTATATCCGCTTCGATTGTTTGGGACGTTGAAAGAGGATATTCGTCAGTCATCATTCGGGTGACCATGTTTATTGTCCTGAGAAACTTCTTTCGTTTAGCAATCCGTTCCTTTGCTTCTTGTTGTGCTTGGTCCTGAATTCTTTGTTGTTCCTGTCTATAGGTTTTTCCATAATGCAGTTGAAACAACATTTTCGGTGTTGAAGGTAGATGATATTTTTTTAAACGACACCCACTAATCCAGTTCGGCATTTCTTTTCCATCTAGTGTCGACGGTTTTACTTCTCCGCTGGACGATATTTCTTGGATCAAATAAGGCCCCATTCCCATTTTCTTTAGCTTTTTGGCATACTGTTTAAGGGTGTATACTAAGACATAGTCGCCCGTTTTAAAGTCCTTGTTCTTGACATGTTTGTCAAAAAACTCTTTCTGTTGTCTTTTTTTTGCATATATGGCCGCTACAGCATTGAGTTGTAACTCATCTAACTTTTCAAGGTCCTCTAACCGTTCTGAAAGTTCATGCCCCGTCCAGTCCAATTGTGTGGCTACCCTTAGTGTGGGGATCAGAAAGTCAATAGGCAATATTGCATTTAACCCATATACCATATTAAATGGTGTAGCATTGAGTGTTGTTTTATATGCAACTCGATAAGCCCACAATGCCGAATAGAGCATCCGATCCCAATCTGTTCTTGTTTCACTAACTAGTTTCGTAAGAACTGTGCACAATATTTTGTTGGTCGCTTCCGCTTGGCCATTGGCTTGTGGATGATAGGGTGCAGATTTGCGATGAATTACCATAAACTCATTTAAGAGATGTTGGATAACTTCATTTACAAAGTGTGTCCCTCTATCACTCACCAGCTCGATTGGAAGGCCATAACGTGTAAACACGTATTCATATAAGAATTGTGTCGTGGTTCTAGCATCTGATTTTGTTGTGGCTTTTGCTTCCACACATTTGGTCATGTAATCCGTGGCCACTATGATATATTGTGCTTGTGAACGATACGCTGGTGGAGTGATAGGACCAACAAAGTCCAATCCCCATTTAGCGAATGCTCGATCACTCATCATTGGTCTTAAAGGCATTTCGTCTCTTTTAACTGGTACCTTAGTGCGTTGACATTCATCACACCTTTTCACGAATTCTGCTGCATCTTGAATCATGGTCAGCCACCATATACCTGCAACCATAATGATTTTTACGGTTCTCTCTGCTGAAAAATGACCTCCTGCTATGCCTACATGAGCTTATTCCAACAATGGAAAGTAGTCATTTTCATGAGGAACTAATCTCAGCTGGTCATCAGTTCCTCTTTTATACAATTGGTCACTGATGAGGGTATACCTATTTGCCTCGATTTGTAAAGCCTTTTGTCTAGCTTTAGACCAATCTCCTGGCAGCTCCTTATTAGTCAAATATTCCACAATAGCATGACTCCATACGGGTGCTACTGTCACTTGGTATAATGTGGCATAATCCACAGTGGTATTGGATGTGCAAAAGTCGCATTTTTTAATGTAATTAGCTACATCGTCTGCCATTCTTGGCCAATACACTCCAAGTCTTCTTAATTGTTCATACATCATTTGATTTCCTCTATGGAATCCCCGTGTTTGTGTATGGGCCTCCTTTAGATACGCTTCGTACTCCTCTGGGCCTATACGCAACCTTAGAATCCCATCGTTTCCATGATGGTACATTCTTCCCGCAAGCATTGTGTAATTTCGTGCTTTTCTAACGTCTTCCACTGTGTGTTTGTCGTCAAGATTCATTCCATATGTCAGCAACGGAATAATTTTCTTTGACCATTTCGGTACCATCTCTATATTAAACAGGTATGCGTCTGGGAGATCATCATCTACCCCGGTAGCTTTTTTGCCATGTAGTAATAGAGAAAGGTGGTCTGCTCTTTGATGAGTTTTTCCTTTCTTAACTTCTACCGTAAAATCAAACTCTAGCAACACAATGAACCATCTTACAATTAGTCCAGTGTTACAAGGTTTGTTTACTAAGTACAAGAGTGCCTGATGATCCACAAAGAATGTGAATTTGTTAGCGAGTAAGTAATGCCAAATTTTTTTACCGCATATATCATACCTAATCCTTCTCTTTCAGTGGTAGTATAATTCTTTTCTGCACTGTTGAGTTGTCTACTAGCATAACTGATTGGAAAATCCGTCTTACCCTCATCTGGTTGTGCTAATATATAGCTATTGCAAATGCCGAAGCATCTACATGTACATGGAAGATCTTTGACCAATCTGGTGCTTTTAGAATTGGTGCAGATACCAGTGCTTCTTTTAGTTTTTGGAATGACTCCTCACATTCATTGGTCCAAATGAAGAGCGTGATTAGACTATACAAGGGTTTTGCTATTACAGCGTACATGTAGATAAAACGTCGGTAGTATCCACAATGTCCCATAAATGATTGTACCTCTCGTACAGTGTTTGGTCTTGGAAATTCTATGATCACATTTACCTTGTCTTCATCAGTGGTAATTCCATTAGCCGACACTATGTGGCCTAAGATTTTACCTTGTCGTACCATGAATACACATTTTTCTGGGTTGAGGAAAATCCTATACGTTCTGCATTTTTCGAATACCTTTCTAAGATGATCTATATGGTCTTCTCTCAATAGAGAATAGACACACAAGTCGTCCATGTAAATGTCCAAGAATTTTTGCAAGTATTCTTTAAAAGCGCGTCTCATTAATCTCTGAAATGTGGCTGGAGCATTGGTCAAGCCAAATGGCATTACCCTAAATGCATATATGCCCCATTCTGTTGCAAACGCTGTTTTGTATTGCTCTTCTAGTTTGACCCCCAATTGGTTATAACCAAAGAATCCGTCCATAAAGCTATAGGCTTGCTTGCCTGCTACTCATTCCAGGACGTGTTCAGTGATAGGAAGAGGGTAGTTGTCCCTTATCGTTGCTGCATTTACCTTCTTGAGATTCACACACACTCATAATTTCCCGTTTTTCTTGGGTACCACCACTATCGGGGACACCCAGTCCGTGTGCTCTATCTCATAAATAAACTCAGCCTCCATAAGTTTGTCTATATCCTCTTTTATCCTTTTGGAGAATGTCTCATTATACGTGTATGGACGTTGTTTGCTTGGCTTTGCATCCGACTTCAGAGGGATTGAATGTTCACAAATGTTAGGATCCACTCCCTTCAAATCTTTGTACGACCATGCAAATACATCTCGAAATTCCTTAAGTGTTTTGATCAGTAAGTCCTCTTCTTCTCGACCTAGATCTGTGGCAATGTAAGCAGGTCAAGGATTTTCTCATCGCTCTGCTAAGTCTATTTTCTTGGCGGTCTCTGGCCCATGTTAGGACTCGTTTGATTTAGGCTCCCTCATTGGTTGTTGAACCACCAATCTTCTTTCCTGAATGGTGTACTTACAATAGTGAGGAGGTACATCTATCTTTTTACTCCCATCACTAGCGTTCGTTCCATCGCTACGTTCCATTTCAGTTGTCCATACATTTTTAATTTTTTGTTTCAACTCATTGTATCTCGTTTTCCGTTCAATTTTCGTCATAATTCGACTACCACAGACATTCAGTTTTTCTGTTGCAACTCTTTTTTTTGCTTTGTTGGTTTTCTTAGGTTTCAACAGTATGGACTTAAATCCTAAGTCTTCAACAACCTTAAAAAAATAATCCTGACACTTTATCCTTAGCACAATCAACAACATGAATGTTCATAAGGAAATGTGTCTTACCCTTAAACTTCGGCATGGGTCTCAGCTTGGTTGGTGGACTGATATGGTGTCGTTTACTCTTGTATCTTTTTTGGCGTCTCTCACTTTGGTTTGGGAAATTGTAGAATACGTCATTGTATTGATCTTGATTGTCATCTCCTTCTGTATTTTCCGACTTCTCGTCATCCGCGTTATCCTTGTTTTCACTTTGATGAGAAGAATCATAAAATTCTTCTCCCTCCTGCTTGATTTCTTTAGTGGGCATGTCCACATATCCCACTATTTTAAGCTCAAGTTTCATTTATGTTTTATTGATCCTCATATTCTCAGTATCTCCATCGTTCTCATCCTCCTCCAAATTTTTTGCTCAACATGTAGTATGGTATGATATCGTAGCCATTCTCATCACAAAATTTGGTGGGAGTGACTTCATTGACGCATACATCCAATGTAGCCAAAATTTGAGACCATTCTAGGGGTTCGAGCTTCTCTTCAGGAAAAGGTTCTCGTATATATGCATCGTCTTCCAAGACCCTCTTTAGTGTCCTTTCATTGTGGTCAAATTCACTACATTGAGATGCCCCACACATCCATATCTCCTTTTTCTTACAAAGCCACGCTGGGACTTCTGATCCACTAATGGTGGCTGAGTCAAATTCTTTCACAGGGGTTCTCGTGACATCATGGTAGCTATGATTTTTCATGTTTACGTGTGTAGTAGTTTCAGCATGTCTTAGACACAAATAATCATACCCCCAGTCCTGCACCATTTTGAGTTGCCTCATGAACGGCCTACCAAGGATAATTTCATAGTTGTTCTTATTGCCGAAATCTACTATGGCAAAGGTATGTTCGTACTCTATGCCACATGAAGATACCACAATTGCCTCAAGCAATCCTATAGGCCTTTCTATGTGCCCATCCGCCAGTTAAAATTTCATTCTAGTTGTTCGTATTGCTGGTTTTCCCCATTTTTCCCATAGCATTTTGGTCGAAATGGCAATGCCAGCTCCACTATCAAGTATTGCCTTAGTCTCTATGCCGTTATACTCAACTGGTAGGGTTGTGTTGCTGTCTTCACCTTCACAATACTCTCCTACCTTGTTGAGTGGCACTGGTCTAGTGTTGACTTTCTTCGGGTCTGTGTCATTAAGCTCGGTTTCGAAGAACTTAAGAGGTCTCCTTATGCCAAATTTTTCAAGACATTTTCCCACTTCCGTCCACATGCTTGGCCTAATTTTTAACAATTTTTCCAATGTGATTGTACACTTGACCGGAGTGGTCAACAAGTCTGTCAGGATTTTAGTGTCCAATTGATTTGACCCGCCTATTCTTTGAGAAGGCACTATTCGAATTTCTGACCTTGCCTCATAGTCCGCCATATATGATGGCAAAGTTCTGAGTGATTCTGGTCTGCTATCTTCGGATGCAACTGAACCATTATCCCCTTGAAATGATTTAATGTCTAAATCCCATGGAGGCTTATTCAAGTTCAACTCCGAGAAAGGCGCCGACTTGACTGTTTTTGTCCCATATTTTTCTTGAGCTTTTTGCACCGTTTCCCATAGCTCTTCAGGCCAATTTTCTTCCACAATAGGGGAATATGGTGGAAAATCTTCCAGTGATTCATCAGTGCTATTAGACACGTCTCTTGCATCCTCTACATCTGGCAAGGACTTAACGTTTTCTATCTTGTCGGGTATCCTTTGTTCGGTTTTGTGAGGTGTTTCATTGTTTGGTGGTTTGATTACTCTATCTCCCGCTTCCATAGGTGGAGGCTCCAGTAAAGCTTGTGCAGTTTCAATCAGCTGTTTTCACATCTCTAGTCTCTGTTTTTCTATCTCTGGATATGGATATGTCATCCACCTTTGCTCTAGAGTCTGTCTGTTCTTCAATCTTGCTTCATATGCTTGCAAGATTGCATCTAAGGATTCATTGATCTTATCTACCAATACCAACCCTCCTGAGCTTGCACTTCTTGGTCCCTCCGTTGATTTTAGAGAGTCGAACTCTCTTTGCTGTTTAAGTTGCTCTCGAGCTATCGTTAGCTCAGCTTCTACATCTTTTTGTTTTCGCTCACGTCTAGCTTTCATTTTCGCTCTTCGTTCTTTCCAAGGATTATCACGACTGACGCTAGACTTGTCAGTCTTGATTTCTTCTTGACTTTCATCATTTCTCTTGGGCTTATTATCATTTTTCCTTGCTTGGGATCTCGTCAAGACCTTAACAGGAATCGGAGTTTCGTTTTCTGACCCTCCACTGGAAGGCAGTGCTCCCAGCATATTCAAGGTAGTTTTTTCTTCTTTGCTCGGGTTTTTAGGGCAATAAGGGATCAAGTGAGTAATTCCACACACCGTGCAATATGCGTTGACCCTAATGATTTCTTCATGAGGGCAATCCCTAAGCCAATGGTCTCCACCACACTTGTACCATGGTCCTTTAGGCTGTTGAGGTGCTCCTGGAGCTCGTCTTTGTTGGTGTGCAATTCTTTTCCCGCTCATGACTCCGTTCGCTATGAACAACAGTGTTCTTTCATCCAGGCTATATCGTCCTTCTCCCGCTGCCTATGCAGCAGTTGGTGGTCCTTTAGTTCCTATCATGCTCCATGGTTCTGGTGTAGAGGGTTCTTCCGATGGATAATAGACAGATCTCGATGCATATCCATTGGACTCGTGGTAGTATGCATGCATAGGTACCAAAGCCTTCTCATCCGACTCAGTTACTGTGGGTGTGTATCTTATGTCAACTGGTCTAATCCTTGTAGGGGTGGTTGTTGTCCCAACACTGGTTGTGGTCTTTCTACACCTATAGGTCCTGGTAGGTTTCTTGTCTGATATCTAGGCATCGGTGGGATTTGAGGGGATGTCTCCTTTGAGCTTGCGGAGCATATGGTCGTTCTCTCACATATCCCTTGTTATAATTACACTCCTTCGTCCCATGGTTTGTCCATTTTTGTTCAATCGCACACCATTTTGGTTGTTTAGCTTGTGGTTTGGAATACAAGTTAATCTTTTTAAGCACTTCCTCTACAAGCTGCTCTTGGCTTACCGCTACATCTCCTTTCAGTGTTGTCTTAGCAGACTTGCTTCCGCTTTGTTGCAAGGAAGAATCATCGTCAAGATCCTTGAACTCACCCTCTTTGTAGACCGCACAATTGTCCACAAGGTATAGAGCTTCCTTGGTTAAATCATTCAACGTCGTGCTCCTTTTCATATGTAAGTCCTTTTGAAGATCTGCATTCCTTAGTCCTTGAATAAATATAAGCATAAGTCTGGACTGAGTTGGCAGTTCTTCCACGGGGTAGAACTTAACATATCTTTTTAATCGGAGGGCTGCCTTTCGCACAGACTCTCCATCTTTCTGTTTGAATTTATGGATTTGTGAGACTGTATTATGAGCTATTCCCCTTTGTGAGAATTCCTCGATAAACTCGTCAAACACTTCCTCCATAGAATCAAAGTCTCTTCGCTCCACCGAGTCAAACCATGTAGCAGCATCGTCCTCTAAGGTTAAACCGAATCCTGCAAATTGGGTAGGAAAGTCTAACACCTCTTCAACTCTAATTACACGCACAATGGTTGCTACATGATCTCTCAGATCCCTGCTTCCCGTATATTTCTTGTTTACCTATTTTTGCACTTGAGAAGGTCTAATTCTACGATGGTCTACAAATCTCATCATGGGATCTCCCCGTCCTAGTCGATAAACCTCCTCTGGTCTTCTGTAGTGGCCAGGTTCCTCTCCCAATGGTGCTCCTAATCCATAATTTCTAACAGTTCTCGCGAGAGATGGTTCATCTCTCCGAACTCGTTCTCAGGATGTTCTTCCAGGCTCAGTTGACCCGTGAGTCTTTGGCTTACTCTCTTCTTGATATTGTGCATAGAGTGGTGGTTCTTGTAAATCCCTTAACCCTCGTGCGGTTTGATAACCCTCTCGGGTTGGTCTTGTTCTAATGTAGCACTCTGTCGAAGCCATGCCTGCAATGATGGTTGAGTAGCTGGTTGATCCTGGTAGTTGGAAGTTGGTTGTCGGGTAGAATGTGAGGTAGCGTCATACTCTTCTGAAAAGGGATTTGTCAACTTGCTAGGGGTGTAGGTGGCTCTTGGTACTTCGTTGGGGCCATAGGTCAATGCTCCCGGAACTGTTGCCTTTTCAACCTCTTCTGGGAGAATACGTTTGTATTCTCGCCCGTATCTGTCAACAAAAACAATATCCTTCCCCATAGCAGTTTCATAAGAAAATAAGTAAAGAACCTTGTCTTTGCTTAATTCGTTTGGGTAGGGTTCCTTGCATTGAAAGTAGGAGACTATTCCCTCGCTTTCATGCTTGTAAATCCCTACATTCTCATTATACGTTGGGACCCTGGTTGTTTTCTTATCATACATAAAAAGCGCTCCAGGTCGATCAATGTTAGGAGGTGGTTCTTGGGTTTCTGAAACCATTTTCCCTTTTGCCACGTTATCCCCATATCTATTGTAATCCTAAGGGTTACTCACTATCAGATAGTGGTTCCCCTTTTCGTCTCCGAATCTGTCTCCGTCATCATAGAATCAAATTATCTCTAGTCTCTGAGCCGGTCTTCTTCAATACAAATACACTTGCATCCCCGATAGTCAGAATAAACTAAGGCTCCCTTCGAGTTAGTTCCTTCCAAGAAGAGTATAGTGAACTTGGTTTCGTTTAAAGGATGTAGGGAGGTGCTCCCCCTTGGCATTGGTCCTTCACCGTTGAAACCTCATGGCTATTGACTCCCCATGATGAAGAAGGACTTTTCCGACGAAGTGTCAGTATCACTACCCTCTTCAATGATTGGTGCTAATGGGTCTAGTCTCGTCTGAATTACACTCTCTTCGGTGGACGTGGTGCTTACTTGACTTTTGACACTTTTAGCTCCCGACTTAACAAAGGCTCCTGACCTTAAATACATAAGAATGGAATTTGGGTTGCAAACTTAAAGCTTACCTGGACTCCTTCTTCCTGTGTGGCTTTGTGATGATCTCCTTCTGGGATCTACACAAGGATGGTTAGTCTGTTCACAAGGGTTTTCCCCGAATTACCAAAAAATATTTCAAGTATATACAGCAACCACTTAGTCAGTCTTCTGGTGGTCCAATTTCAAATATGAAATGAGGGTTGGGATCTATATAGAGAGTATGTCCTAGCAGTATAGTCACAAATTGAAAAATGTGTCTGAATCACTACTTTCTTAGTCTATCGCGATAGACTGACAATTTGCTTAGCACAAGTCAATTCAAAATTGTGACTTTACCCTTGAGTTCCAGTTACCCTCTATAGCCTATCCCTCAAGTTTTATGAAGTTTGGACAGTTGGGTTGGGTTTTGGTCCCATTTTAGTATTTCAGTTAGAGCTTGATTCTCTATCTGAACCTCAGATTGACCTTTAGTGATCTAAATGCCTTGAATTTTGGTGTGTCTGCTATATAGGCCCTGATAAAGCTCTCCCTAGGGGAAATTTGAAAGAAAAGCTCCCCAGCAGCAGTTTCCCTGGTCTATCGCAATAGACTTGGCATTTTCTCCATTTTTAGCATTTTTCTCAAGTTTTCTCCACAGTTGGTTCAGCCTCCCCTTGTGTAGTGCATTAACCAATTTTTACACTGTTTGGACATTTGGTCAAAGACTTCTTGCCCTTGTCTCTGAATTCAGACTCTAAACACCAGCTTTTAAGTTTTGTGGTCAAGATGGAGTTCAATTTCACTCAATTTTTGTGAGTACCCTTGTATTGATGTGTTAAACATGTGGTATAAAGGTTTTTTCCTTGTTGCTAGTCAATCACCACCTTCATCAATCTATTGCGATAGACTAGGCAGAGAGCAATGGGGATTTAATTTTTTGTTTGTTTTTGCATAGTCTTGTTTCCTGTGCCCATATAAGTCTATCCCCCAAGTTTTATGAAGTTTGGACTTATTTTGACCTTAAACTCAAGCATTTCACAAATTTCACTTTTCTTTGACAATTCACAACTCCATTGCACTTGAAGTGATGCAAATTTGATGACACTTCATCTTAAACTTGTGAACATCAATTGTACCTCATGACACAGTCAGTTTACCCTACGCTAATGGTTATATCTCTTCTTGGCCTCTTTAGGTTCACTTAGTGTTTCCTTATGACAATCTCCTGTTTCTTTTTTGTTGGTTTTGGTCGCAATTTTTATGTTTTCTCGAGTGTTGGATCATAAATTTCAATGTCGACTCTTTTCACCCCCTTCAAGGGTATATGGGGTGGGTTTTGCTTTCAAGGCAAGCAAACAGCCTTATTGTTTCTTCTTTTTTGCGTTTTTACAGCGTTTTTCTACTCTATTTATTCACAAGTATAACAAGCACTCAAAACCAAAAACCATAACTCCACATTATCCTACTTAACTAAATCTAACTAGTCGCAGACCCTCGGCAAGACACAGGATTCCTAGCTATCCACTAGACCTCAGGATACTCTAATCCTGGATCTTGTTCTAAAAGTTTAAGATCTCTCTAGTCAAAACTAAAGTAAGCTAACCATCACACGAGTGACGTAGATTTCCCTACTTAAGGTCTTGTGTCCCCGGCAGCGGCGCCAATGTTTTAGGGCTTGACTACTCCCTTGTTCATACTCACGAGCACGACACAGACAACATACTTATCATCCGATGACATGACTAACCCATAGGTGCACGTAGGCAATCTCGTTAGCTTGTCAGGCTGAGACCAATCTACACATACGCACTTTTATGATGCATCAATCATTAACTCTGGTAGAATGCAACCCACTCTATCCCTAAACGCTCATAACACCATTTACACTTCCAATGAACTCGGAATTGCATCAAAGTTACTAGGAACCATCCTCTCACTAGGATATACTTACCTATAAGTCTAATCTCACCAGATTTGAACCCTAGTTATCTCGAATACAGTCGCGATAAACTAACAGGTCATAATCCAAAAGTGGGAGAAACTTAAGTTTATGAGTATCTATGTGTAGCTAATCTCTTTCTCATTCCATAAAGCACCTGATTGTTGAAAACAGATAGTGTTTGTGCTACTTACAAGCAAAACAAGCTCGAGGAAGGATCGATCGCGAACAACTCAAAAGTGTGAATGCGTGTCATGGGCGCGTAGCTCTCGGAGAGACTACCGCGATGGTGTAGTCACGTTGTAAATCCGGTGACAGAGAAGCGCGTAGCGAAGAGGATAAGACACACTCACTCTCTCTCTCTCTCCCTCTCTCAAGCTCCTACGACACAGAATTAATATTCAAATGTTATTCAAAAATGGTTCTAAGGTGACTTTTATACTTTAGTCACCTTAGCTCAAAAATGTACATGGGGTTCTCTTACTCATTATTACAAAGTGTGAACAAATCTGAGTCCTAACTAACTGATTAATCTTTACATAACCCAGACGAATGGATCAAAATGATAAGACGTCTTTGACATAAAATGGGAATTTGATATGCTTTACAAGATGGGCTCATTACAACAGTTGGAAAAATGGGGCTCCAACAGCGTGATGAGATGTAATGAATGTTGCTCATCACCTGCTAGTTCCTCAGTCACAATTTTCTCTTTCCCTTTAACATCCTTGTTGTGTTGTGATTGGTGTGCTGGTGATTCCCAGTGTTGCTGGGTTGTTACTCTTCTGGCTTGATTGCTCGACCTCTACCCTTCATGCTAATTTGTCTGGTCTACCTGTGAGACTGATTTCCTCCAGATCGCCTTGTACCACCAGTACCAAGTCCCGGAGGTGGACATGGAGGAGAGGCATCATCATGATCATTATGCCCTTCGTCTAGTTCATCTTCCTCCTTCTCTACTTCTTCTTCCTTATCCTCTTCTTCATCAATGGCACTCTGTTGTTCAATGTAATCAAGGATAGATTGATTTGTCAGAGCATTGTTATATTCAGTAACTTTATCCTGCAAATCACCTGCATTGTCTCCATAAGAGACTGCAAGTTATCCATATATCAAAAATAACATTGCCTGATGGATTCAAGATCTTGGCCAAATTATTATAGATGTATCTTTCTGTTAAGGAGGTCTTCATAGCATTGTGACAAATCAATAAAGAGTTGAACTCAACTCGCTTCATTCTTAACCGGGTCTCAAACCTATCAGCAGCTCGTTGTGCTTCAACCTTTTCTTCCTGCGTAGTCTACATCTCAGACTCTACCTTGGCTAGCTTACTTTTTAACTGTTGAATGGTCCTATCTCAGTGAGTTTCAAGGAGAGTGTGGTGCAAGTTCTGGGATGCTCTTGCTTGCTCTAGTTTTTCAATCTACTCCTCAGCCTCCCTCAATTCAACTTTGACCTTAATTGTTTCATCTTCTGACCCTATAGCATCCAACATTTGTCCCATACAATTAACAATAGTGTTCCATGATGACTGAATGAGTACTGAACAACCATCGTTAACTGTTTTTGTTGGTCAGAATCAGTTGGCTCATAGAATCTTACAGGAGCCATATAAGGTAATGCAGCATAATCAAATTTTTGCAATAAGAGATGTCCTTGAGTGGATGAGTTTGCAGCTGTTGTAACCTGACTTTCTTGGTCAATTGCAGGGCTTCTTCATTGTATGGGATGGAGACTTGGCCCAATGGATTTGGAGAAGCTGGGCCTTTGCCCTTATCAACCTGGTCTGCTGATTTCTTAGGACTAGCCTTTTCCGTTTGATCTTGGCTAGTACTCGTGGTGACTGAAATTTGGTATGCTGACTGATTGATCCCACCAGTGGTCTGGTCAATCTGTTCCTCAGTCTGACTCACTGGAGTCCTTTTAGTAAGACATTTTTTTCACTTGAATTTCCAGCTACTTCAGGAGAGCACTGCTCTTAGTCAGTGTCGTCCTTGGCTTCTTTGAACTACCAGGTTCATCTTGTTTAGCCTTCCTTTTCAGTCCAGTAGGAGTTGACTGATTTTTTGGCTCTTCTTCATCCGATCACAAGTCGATATTTTTGGATACTGGAAACGACTTATGACTCCAAGCCATTCTCACTTGATCATGGGAGTCTGGAGCAATTGCCCAGCACAGAAATTGCCAAACACACAAAGCCTTGAACACACTTTGAGATTTCAGCTTGGCAGTTTGCTGAAGCACATCATTGTCCGACAATTTTTGACAAAGGTTTATTGAAACTTTGGAATCCAATCTTTTTGCTAAAAGCATGGAAAACATTTTCTCTGACACATAGATCATATTATTCCTCAAACTCACAGCCTCAGTCACAAAGCGATAGGCAGCAGGAGCTTCTAGTCTTGCGACGGGAATCCCTTGTGCACTGGCTTTCCTTTCCCTCTTAGCAACATCATCCTCCTTCAGGGCTGTACTGATCTGTTCTGCAGTTGCCACAGACGTGCTGGGCCCGTTTGGCATAGGGAATGCGAAAGCAATTCTTTTTGGTGTGACAGACACCTTATGGCCATAAATCATAGCACTGCCATCTTCAACATTGAAAGAGTCCAAGACTTTCCTTGTGATGGCTATGTCAAACTCAATCCTTGTGGCTTGCAGAACCACATGCAAGTCCCACAGTTGGAGTAGAGCCATAGCTTGCTCAGTGAGCACATAACACTGAATTTTGCTGTATGGAATGACTGGAAGAGTTGCCTTTGTAGCAGTAATAAGAGCTTGGGTTTTGGTCGATAGTGTCCTGCATCTTTTTTGACAGTTTCCTCCTACCCATGCACCGTGAAGATGACGAAGCAGGTGAAGAAGAAGAATACTTACTTGATTCTTCGAGATCGTACCCAGGTGTGGCTGGCAAAGTTAGACGAAAATCCACTGTCTCCTTAGAGGATGAAGTTTGCGGCTGCAATGAAGATACTTCAGAGCTTGGCGATTGCGAGTGGACAATAGCAGGTAATGTTGCGCAGGGGATTTGCGAGGAAAAACGCCTATATGCCTCACTGTTATACACGTTCGTGCCATAAAAGCTCCACCACTTACCGCTCCTAGACTTTTGTGCACCACAACTGAGGTGGCAGACATGTATTGGGCAAGACTTTCACCCGTCATTTAAATGATTACCATTGATATTCCATCTGATCGTTGGTTGCCTAAAAATTGATAACTATGTCCACACTGCTCTGGGTCTGGTATCAGCCTGGCTTGATCGCGCTGGTACTGGTCTAAAACTGGTTCTAAAACTCAAACTAGCTGCACATGAAAAAGCCCCAACATAATTGATTCTAGAATTTCTTGGTCTTCAGGGCCCAGATCCTCAGTACCCTGTTCCTAGCAAGGCTCTCTAACTTCTAAATAGCAGAGATTTATTTTAGCTCCATAATACACCCCTGGCAGCACTAATCTAGATAGGTCTTTTAGTCTTATCGTGCCATTGGAGAAAACCCAGTCCATTTCAAATGGTCCTGCCCAGGCTATCTTTAGATTCGACTTCTTAGGACCCATTCTGGACTGATATAGGAGTACCAGATCCCCTTTTTGAAATTCCCAGACCTTAATCCTTTGGTCAAGGCAATGTTTCCTTCTTTGCTGAACAATCTCTTGCTCCAGCATAGCCCGTTGTCTGAGTTCATCCAACTGGGTAAGCTCCCTTCCAGTCGCTTCTTAAGATTGTGATTAAAATCTAACCCATATTCTACAGCCATTTTGAGACTCAGAATAACAAACTCCATAGGGACAACAACTTCAGTTCCATATACCATTCTGAATGGTGTTAATCCTGTAATGACCTTATAAGCTGTCCTGTATGCCCATAAAGCAGTTTGAAGCTTCAAATCCCACTCATCTGGATTTTTCTGCACAACCTTAGTGAGAATAGTCTTAATGGTATTGTTACTTCTTTTGGCCTGTCCATTGCATCAAGGATAAAAAGATGTGGATTTCCGATGCTTGACTGAAAGCATATCAAAAAGGATCTCCATAGTGTCATTGATGAAATGTGTCCCTTGGTCTAACACAATCTGCACAAGACATCCATAGCGACATACAATATTGTCAAATAAAAATCTTGCAGTGGATTTGGCTGTGTTGTCAGGAAGAGCCTTAGCTTCTACCCACTTAGTTACATAGCAGGTGTCCATCACTATATAGCTATTCTTCCTGGGAGTAACCTTCTTGAAAGGTCCTATAAAATCCAAACCCCATTTCATGAAAACACCTAGTGGTTGTACTGGTGTTAAGGGAGTCATGTCTGCAGGTGTAGGTCTACCCATTCTTTGGCATATGTCACAAGTTTTGCAAAATCTTCTCCTAAAGAATAAGGATGCAAGAAAGCTACACAAGACAAGCACAAAGCACACAGAGATGGAAATCTTCTAATTCTGCTTCGTTAAGAAAAGAGAGTACAAAATGACTCAGTGCTAAAGCTGAAAAGTAGCACATATGTACATGTAGTCACTAAGTGTGAACTCCCTAGAAGCGTACTAGGCTAGCACTATAAGTGTAGTCCAGCTATAGAATCACTGGCAGAGATCCTCCGTGTCGGTCACCTAACACGCCAGTGAGTAAATGCAGTAAGCAGCTAAGACCCATAGTGGATGCCAGCTCAAGATGTACAGCTCGACGTCTCAACACTTGTGACATCATATATCAATGTTTTCCACCATAAACTAGCCTGCAAAATCTTCTTGTGAGTAACATCAGTAGAAAAGTGTCCACTATATTTTCCATTATGCGCCTCTCAGATGACTTGCGAAGAATACCATCAATACCTAATCGGTAGAGTGAACCCCCAATGATGGTGAACTTTAACCTTTTGATGACCAAAGCCTTCTTTTGGTTTTTCTTCCAGTCATGTGGGAAAGCACCCTGAGAAATAAACTGATATACTTCATATAATTCAGGATCAACTGATTCTATCGCTTCCAGCTAAAATAATTCAGCATCCATTGGTGCGTCTCTTAAAGACACTTGAGAATAGTCATGTGTACTCCTAGAGAGAAAATCAGCACCACATTGATTCTTGCCAGGTTTATGGAAAATCTAAAATTCAAATTCCATAAGGAACATCATCCACCGTATTAGACTACCTTGAATAATGGCTTTATTAATCAAGAATAGGAGAGCCTCATGATCCACATAGAAATGAAGCAATTTGCCTAGCAAATAATGCCTGATTTTTGTAGCACTGAAAACCATCCCTAGAGCTTCTCTTTTAGTGGTTCAATAGCCTTGTTCATCCTGATTGAATCTGCGACTGGAAAAATATACAGGATAGTCAATTTTTCCATCTGGCTCGGCTAGTATCACCCCCATCGCCAACCCCGAAGCATCCACATGTACATGGAAGATAACATCCCAATTTGGTGCCGAAGGATTGTTCTACTGATAATGGCACTTTTTAAGTTCTGGAAACTTTCCTCACACTCAGCAATCCAATTGAACTTGCTGGTTCTCTTTGTGAGCTCATGCAGTGGTAAAGCTTGGGAGGCAAATTTATGCACAAACCTTCTGTAAAAGTTAATATATCCCAAGAAATAACTTAACTAAGATGCATTCCTGGGCGCCTTGGCCTGTTGAACAGTCTGGATCTTGTGGTTGGTCATTTCTATTCCATTGCAAGATACTACATGTCCCAGTAGTTGTCCTTTCTAGACTAGGAAAATAGATTTGAATGGATTTAGACAAATTCTCTTCTCCTGACAACGCTTAAAAACTATTTCCAGGAATAGTAAATGATGTTCCTCATCTAAATATACAGTGAAATCGTCCATGAATATGGTGAGGACTCGATGAAGAAACTCATTGAATATCTCCATCATACACCACTGAAAAGTGGCTGGTGCATTGCATAGGCCGAATGACATAAATGCTCCCCACTCTGTAATGAAAATGGTCTTCCCCCCGTCCTCAGGAGCAATTTGTAATTGGTTGTAGTCACTATATCCATCAATAAAGCTGTACATCTCATACCCTGCAATCTCATCAAGCAACATATCTGTGAAAGGTAATGGAAATGGATCCTTGATGGTTTGAGCATTAAGTTTCCTATATCTACACATATTGTCAACTTCCCATTCTTTTTGGGAACAACAACAATAGGAAACAACCAGTTGCTACTGGCTACTTCAGTGATGAACCCAGCTTTGAGAAGGTTTTCAATCTCTTCCTTGACCTTCTTAGCATAATTGGGATTCATTCGGTACCGCTGCAGTCTCACTGGCCTTGTATCTGGCTTCAGTGGTATCTCATCCTCGCAGACTTCTAGATCCACCCCTTTCAGATCAACGTGTTCCCACGCAAAAACATCTTTGTAATGCTGGAACATTTTGCGTGCTTTCTCCTTCATTGTTGGGTTGAGAAGTTTGTCAACTTTGATCATTCTAGGGTTGTCTTCAGAGCGTAGATTCCATTCCTCGATCTCCTGGTCATCTGGGAGTAACCAGTTAGGCCCGCCGCCTTTTCTCTTGGTTGACTCTTCAGCGTAATCCCAAGACGGCCCTTTGAATTCCAAATCACTGTTCTGATTTTCCGTGTCCTCCTCAGAATGTGATGGCTCATCTGGCGTACTGGATTCGATTGATCTTCCGGTCGTCCAGTTAACTGAACTGATCGTTCTCCTAAATTGAGTTCAGTAAACTGGTCTAGAAACTGCTTCTTCTGTTTCTCGGCTTGCTCCTTGTTCAGTAGGACTGCACTGAGATCAATTTTTGATAAGGGAAAAACATTTAGAGCTACTAACATCCTTTTAATCTTCTTGATCTTATACTTTTGGCATAGTCCTTTAGGTCTCAACTCCTTTCTCCAGCTTCTAGTATTGTTTGTCTGAATCTGGATTCTACGACGACTGGCCCCTTGTAGAGTCAAAGTTTGATTAGCATAGTCGTGAACAGCTTGTGCCATTCACAACCATGGGCACCCTAGTAGCATTCCATATGCCCGTTGCACATTGAGAACTAGAAAACTAGTCTTGAACTTCTCCTTGCCTACTCGTATTGGCATATTTTCGATCATACCAATAGCTTGCATGACTCGATGATCTGCCATTCGCACTTTGAAAGGTGTTGGCTTCAAATTTTTAATTCCCATCCTCTACTGAAGATGTACTCCCCTGATGTTTACTCCTGCTCCTCCATCCAAGATGACACTCGAAAGCAGTTCCCATTGTTTCCAAACTTTGTAATCAATCTAAATTAGCGGCACTCTATCATCACAAATAACCATCAAGTCAACTGTCCTGGCCTCCACCTCAGCCTTCCTTCGCTGTCTGAGTAATTTTTCTGCTTCAAGCAAAGTGCTTTTAATGTCGTCTAACTCCTCATCAGTGAGTTCTTTTATCACAGATTTTGAAATGAATTTCCTCTTTCTCCTGGTTAGAGTGGTTGTCAGAGCTCGAAGAGCTGGTAATATCTTCACAATGCCATTCCTTCATTGTAGTGCTTCCAGTTACTCTATCAACTCCCAACTCTTCAATCATCCCTTGTACTACAGTCAACATGGTCTCAGGTATGTCGGGCTTTGACTGATCTGTCTCAATAGATTGGGCCAGTATCTTTTGAATGACTCGTGCTTCAAAACTTTCTGGCTACTCGGGAAGCTTCTTGCCTAAATCCTCTTTGATTTTCGCCGCTAGTTCTCTCTGCTCCTGCCATTCATCAACCACCTTTTCTTTTATCATGGCCTTCCATACCTCTCTCTGTTGAGCCCATTTGTTGCTTTCAGTACTGACTAGTTTTTCTGGAATCTCTGGTAATAGCTCTGGTACCTTCTCCTCAGTAGCCGCAGTCCCAGGTGTGTCTTGACATTGATCCGTGAAATGCCCATACTTTCCACAAGTATAGCAATTCGGACTTCGGCTCTGGAAGTTACCACACCCCTGGCCCTGGCCAGTACTCGCTTGGTATCTGCCGCGCCGTGGACCAGCACCATTGGTACCTTGTTTCTCCTCCTGAGAAGCGCTGACAGTTTCCACTCTTACTGGTTCGGCATTGGTATATGCCACTATTGACATGCATCATTAAAGCATTTTTTGGCCCTTTCAGCCACATTTGACATACATTTAGCATTGAACTCGACCTGCAACCAGCCCTTAATCACCGTTCATTAAACATATAAGCTTCAAACAAACTTAATGTTCATTTTTCTGGCATCTTCCTTTGCATGGGAGCGGAGCTACATGACACCGTACTTCTTGGGCTCGCCCCCTCCTTTGTAGGCCTTGAGAAAGACTTTTGGGACACACACAAAGCATCCAATTTCCCGTCGCTTTTGACCTTAGGACACAACCTTTGAATTTTGGAACCTTAGCAATTTGGAAGTCTTAATGGGCTGAAGCTTAGGGTCTTTTAACCCCATTGTTTCACATTGCTCTTTTGCAGATGGCCCCCCCTTTGGATATCTATTTTCCCTTCTTTGGATCCTTATTGTGGCCGGTCTGCTAGCTTAACCAATATTCTAGCTTTTTCTCCCGTTGCAGTTCCCCATATTAAATGATCAATTTAACATGAAAAAATCATTTAGGAGATTTAGATATTGATTATTATGACATTACCTCTCTCTTGAAATCATAGTCATCCTCGACTACGGGGTAGAGAAGATAAATCATAAGCTACCACAAGCATGTCTGCACATTAGTCCTATCAATCTTCCATAGTAGAGTGACAAGCTCTACTTGGTGTTCGGGAGATGTCGTCTCCGTAAACTTGATCTAAGCATGCATACTACTTCATTTTTGTCACAATAAAGAAACAGAGAGTCTTATAAGACAAAAAAAAACTTTGTAAATTTTTAATATTTGTACGTTTGCTTACTCTTGGGAAGCATTGTAAGTGTTGACAAGGTTTAGGTTATCCTTTAATTGTATGCCTTGCATCCATCTAGCATCTTCAAAAGGATAATTCTTAAACTTAATAAAATATCGTTGAATAGTCTTACCGCCTCTTAGTACCTTGTCTTCATGTCGGAGGATGGACTCGGTTTGCAGCACCTTTTATTGGTCCTTGATCCTTGGTGGGTCTTCAATAGTAGGTTCTTGAGGTGTCTCTCCTTTGTAAGGCTTTAATAGCCTCACATAAAACGCATTGTGTATGATCCAATGGCTGGGCAACTTGAGTTGATAGGCCATCTCATTGGTTGGCCTAAGAATTTGGAAGGGACCATAGTACATTTTTGCTAGCTCAGCATAATAATGTTGGTGTCCTGTAGGATTCTTGCAAGTCATGTGCCTTAATCAAGCCTTTGGAAATTTGAGTAAGACCCAATCATTTTCTTTAAACGCTTGGGCTCTTCTGTTCTTGTAGCAGCCTTTTGCCTTTTCTATGAGATAGAGATAACTTCCTTAATCTTTTGGAAAGATTCTTGCAGGTCTTGGCTATACTCATCTGCAACGAAGATCTTCCCGTGTACCTTAAGTAGCAGGGGACTTTTTGATCTTCCCTAAATTACCTCAAAAGGTGCTTTTCCCGTGGAAGTATGTATAGTGTTATTGTAGGCATACTCCACTAAGGGTAAGTACTTCTCCCATTGGGATCTTTGATCTACTTCCGTTACATAGGCTTTTAGTAGATCAAGAATTGTTAGGTTATCTATTTCACTTTGGCCATCCGTTTGCAGGTGATAGGCCGAAGAGAAATTTAGCCTTGTTCCTAAATTCTCAAAGAGACCCTTCCAGAAGTTACTAGTCATTCTAGGATCTCTATCGGGCACTATGGACATTGGCAAGCCATGGTACTTGAAGATTTGTGATATGAAGAGGGTTTCCATTTGATGGGCTTTGGTAGTCTCTTTGACAGGTATAAAATGAGCTTGTTACTAAACCTATCTACTATCGTCCATATGCTCGTATTCCTATGGATAGACTTAGGTAGTCCAAAGAGAAAATCCATGGATATGCTCTCCCATGGTGAATTAGAGATTGGCAAAGGTTGAAGAAATCCACGTTACTTCCCTCTATCAAACTTTATCTTTTGGCATACCACACATTTAGAAACATACTCTTGTATGTTTTCTTTCATGGTAGGCCAATAGAAATATGTTTCAATCCCCTTTAGGGTAGACTAAATCCCTCTATGCCCTGCATAAGGAGGAGCATGAGATTCATACATTACTTTCTCACGTAGTGAGCTAGTAACACATAGTCTATTGCCATAGAGAAGATAACCATCTTGTAAAGTAAATGGTTCCTCTTTCTTCCCTAGTGCAAGGGTTGAAATCAATCTCTAAAATCAAGATTAGTATCATACTCATCTATCATGGAAGATAGATCATTGTGAGTTGCTATGGAAATCACATTCACTCTCGGCCATCTTGAGAGTGCATTGGCTACTTGATTATGCTTGCCAACAATGTGAGCAATATGAAATTAAATTGCAAAAGATAGTTTGCTCACCACATTTGTTTGTTGGAGAGCTTGGTTTGCATCATGAAGTACTTAAGACTTTGGTGATCTGTTCGCAGAATGAAAGGAGTCCCCAATAAATAGTGCTTCCATGAGTCTAAGGCATGTAGAACTGCACGGAGTTACTTTTCATATATGCCTAGAGCTTTCTCAATAGGGTCGATCCTTTGACTTTCATAGCCTATGGCATGCCCTTCTTGGAGCAAAATAGCTCCAAGGCAATCACCGCAAGCATCACATTGGACCTCAAATGGCTTTGAGAGATCCGGTAGTGTAAGCACAAGTTGAGAGATAAGATTTTAGAAAGCATTGTTCTCCTTGGCAGACCATGTGTACCTAACATTTTTCTTTGTTAGGTCATGTAATAGTCCTGCTATTAGTGAGAGATTTTCTATGAAGCATCTATAGTATGCACACATACCTATGAAGATTCTTACTCATGAAGATTACTTGGTTAAGGCCATCCTTTTATTACCTCTAACTTTGATGGATCCATTTGGATGCCATCTTCAGAGATGATGTACCTACATATTGAATATCTTGTAAGAAAAATTCACTTCTTCTTCGATTGACATAAAGTTTATTCTCTCTTGAAACTTGAAATATTACGTGGAGGTGTTTCTTGTGTTCTTCTAATGCACTAGAGTAGATGATAATATCATCAAAGAACACTCTAGTAAAGATTCGGTGAGGCTAGAATAGCTTCTTCATCAATCGGTTGAATATGGCCGGTGCATTGGTCAAGCCAAAAATCATGACAATGTATTTGTAAATACCAAACGTAGTGCCAAATGCGGTCTTTACAATGTCTTGATCAACTATCCTTATTTGATGATAGCCACTTTTTAGATCAATCCTACTGAAGTAGGTGGACCCTTGTAGCTTATCAAATAGGTATTCTACCCGTAGAATGGGAAATATATTTTTGATAGTGATCCTATTTAGTGCTCTATAGTTGACACACATATGATATGTGCCGTCTTTCTTTTACACTACTAGCACAGGAGAACAAAATGGAGATGAGCTAGGCCTAACCATGCCCTTCTCAACTAACTCATGCACTTGCCGCATAATCTCTTCTTCTTGAGCTTGAGAAACTCTATAAGGAGGTTTGTTAGGCGGTGAACTTCCTGGAAAAAGTTCAATTGCATAGTCGTCATTGCCTTGTTTAGGAGGTATCTCACAAGGGATGTCGTCAATAAAGACATCTTGAAACCCCTTGAGAAAATTGGATAACTCTAGTTTCTTTTGATTGTGTATATTTTGTTTTGCTAAAACATTAGGTTCATTTTGAGAGTCTTTAACAAAAATCATGTACATGGAAATAGAGTTCTTTATTGACTTATTGAAAGCTTGTGTATGTACAGTGGGTATGGTGTTACCCATTTCCTTAGCATCTATGTACATATATTTTTCCTTGAACCTGAAGGAGATTCTCCTTTCAGGGAATTTAACATTGGCAACCATGCGATCAAACCATGGTGCCCCTAGGATTACATTCTCATGCTTGAGATGAGAGATAAATAAGTCCTCTTTGTCCACATAGCTTTGGATATGGAGCCTCAATTTCCCAATTAAGGGAGTGATTGAAGCTTCTTGCCCCTTGAAAGCACCGTCTACGGGTAGGACATCTCCCATCTTGTAAGCTTGTATGCCTAGTTTGGTGGCCAACTCTATGGATATGAAATTTAAGTAGAACCAGGGACAAAGAGAATAAAAGAATCATGTTCTCTTACCTTTCCCCAAGCATGGCATAGAGCAGATCCTTCGTGGTGAGTCTCCTCCTCTTGGATTTCAACCAAGATAGCCCTAGGAGGCTCATGGAGGTTGTTCTTTTGGGAACAAGCGTGGTACGCATGCCCTTGCTCGCCGCACTTGAAACAACGGTTATCCTTGCAATAACGCTCAAGCTCTTCAAGAGAGTTTATTTTTGCATTTGTAAACTCCCTTATCTTTAGCTTTGTTGGAGTTTCCCTTAGGAGACTTTTGGAACCCTTGTTTTTTGTGGGCTTAGAATTTCTTTTAGCCCCCATTTGGAAATTGATTTGAAAGGCCACCATAGTATGGTGTATAACCGCCGATATGCTGCGTGGTCTTTGGGAGTTGACATACTCCGCCATTTCTTGAGTTAAGCCCGCACAAAATTGTTTCTTTTTCTCTCCAAAATCCAACTTTTTGAAGACAATGGCTTTGAGTTGTAGGTTCCAAAACTTGTCTACATATTTGTGAATGGATTCATAGTGAAAGAGCTTCAAGCTTTTCCATTCGGTGAGTACCTTGTCTTTGGCATCGGTGGCCAAAAACTACTTCATAATGGAAGCTCTTAAAGCTTTCCATGTTTGTGGAGCTTCACCATTGGCCCGTAGGCTAGACCACCATTGTCTGGCAAACTTTTGAAAGTGCATAGCTACATGACTTAGCTTAGAGGACTCCGTGAAACCCTCATCTCCAAGCCCCGCATCGAACTGTTGGATAGAGGTCAAGACTTTGTTCGTAGCATCAAAAGTGCCATCATAGGTAAGAAAAGAGATGCTCTTCCCTGCCTCTTTGAATTTCTTGAGTTTGGATGACCACTTCGCGGTGTAGGATTTCCTATGGCCTCTTCTTTTTGATGGTTAAAAGGTTGCACCATCACTTGCTTCAAAAGGTGAAGAATTTGAAGAAGATGGAGAAGAGGGTGACCTCTTTCTCGCCTTTTTCTTGCCTTGATCTTTGTTGTCTTCACCATCACTTTCATACGAGGAAGAGGATGAAGAAGATGGAGAAGAGGGTTTCCTCTTTCTCGCCTTTTTCTTCTCTTGCTTTTCATCATCCCTCTTTGAAGTATGGTGTGGAGAAGTATGAGATGGTCTTCTTCGTTTTCGAAATGTTGGATAGCGTTTAGCCCGCCGTCTTCATGGAGCCATCTCCATCGAGGTGGCATGAGACTCACTTCTTTCTCGTTCCTTTGGTGGAGGCTCTTGAATTCTCCTTTGAGAAGGAGATGCGTCATCAAGGAGAAAATTTATGAGCCCTTCATATGGATCCTCTTCTTCTTCCGAAATTGGAGAGAGACCTCTTTTGTAAGTCTTGCAAGGAGGCTTCCTAGGTGCTCTCTCATCATGGTGGGGGGCTTGGAGAATTTCATGAGCATGAAGCTGCCATTGCACTTCACTTTGGAGGGATGGATTGCCCATGTCTTGTTGAAGCCTGGAAACAAGATAGTTAACAAGCATCATGGAATCATTAGTAGCCTGCTTGTTAGCAAAATCAAAGTTATCAACATTAATTTCACTCTCTTTACTATTGTCATCCATTCTAACAACTTTTAGGTGTAAACTTTTTAGGTGTACTTTGGCACTTCAAGCACTAGTTGCTACTCCTCTTTACCCCTTTAGAAAAAGCACTCAACCTAGTGTACCCGTGGCTCGAATACCATTAATTACAAGGAATAGAAGAGAGGGTCGTTCAACACCAAAACAGCACCGGCTCCTGTCAAACTTCTAATAGCTCAATAATGGTTAAGCCGTACGCAAGCCCCATAGGACTCTACTATTAAGGCCATAGCTCTTGATGGTGATACCCCGTTAACTATACAAAGGTAGGTGCACTACAAGGCTGAAAAATCCCTATTCTACTTACTCACAATGCAATTAATAATACCAACCATTTATAGCTAGCTTGAGGACCTCCCTTCTTGAGCAAGAAAAGAGAAACCTTGTGCTCTAATACCAATGTAACATTTAATGGCCTCGTAACTTGTGTGTAGTGAAAAATAGCATAAACATAGTTAGCATTTCATTAGAATAGATTCCTAATGAGAATAACAAGAGTGCTAGGGGGGAGAGAGCCACAAAAGCATAACACCTAGTTAGATAGCATGAAAAATACTTAAAAAGAGAGAGAAATTAAGAAATTGACAGTTGAGGACTGGATTTGCATGGAGCCGGTCCCCCCTTCAAAAGGATTTGTATTATGGTTTCTCCCATCAAGAGAAGCATTTTACAATACAATTATTTGTGTTCCTTCAATACTAGCTAGTGCAATGAAGATGGAAACTTCATGCAATAAGCTAAACAGTTATCAAACACAACATCAATTCCCTCACGGTCTCAGACCCAAGACCACACACACCTTTGAACATGGTGAGAGCTAGAAAGATGTACATCTCCTCACATAATCATTCATACTAGCATAGCTTAGCTTAGTAATTAGCATGGTAGAGGAGATGTACATGCATTGAAGCTTGGCTCTTGGTTGGATTTGCATCACAAAGCCAAGAGTTGTCAGTGTAGGCCTTCCTTCTCACAAGCTTGGAGTAGGTGGTAAGCTTTCCATTAAAGCTTGAGAAGGAGAGAGAGAGACTTCTTGATTCACACATAGATTGCGCGTGTGTGTAAGTCAATAATGCCTTTGAAAATTCATCCCCCTCGCTCTCTTGGTCGACCCCTCTTCTTATTTGCTCATGCAGACACCCCATTGGACCTCCCTGGGCTTAGCCAATGGAAATTAAGCAGCATAAGTGATAGCCTTCTAACATGTGTCCCCCTTTCCCCTTTTGTAACAACTTTTGCTAATTAATTAATGCAACTAAACTCTCATTGGACCCCTAGGGAGACTGTCAAATAGTCTTCTAGAGAGCTTAATTCTTATTGGTTCTTTTATTAAGTGTTTTTAAATTAGTTAAACTAGACTTACTCTATCCTAATTCTCATTGGTCCACCTTCAAGGCCACCCAATAGGATTTGAGTACATGTAATAGGACTAATGTTTGAAGTTCTTAAAGTCAAAAAGAATGTAGTAAAGCATATCTTACGTTTAGCACGACTTGAAAGATTTTTGAATAGTTTATTAAATAGAGCTTATATGAACGAGTCTGATATATTAAGAGAGAACATATATTCTTTTTCTAAATAATACACTAAAGACGTATTTGATAAAAATTAATGAATAACAGATAGTCTGTGAATGAACAGTAAAATTGAGATTTTTATTAATATCAGTATTTGATATATATGTGTTTTAGCTTAAAATGCATGGATAAGCTTAAAATAAGTTGAAAAAGTAGTGGAGACCTAAAAATAGAGGTTTTAGAAGTCGAGACTTAAAAGTTGCGTTTTCAGCCAGAAAAAGACGTGTTTTGCAATTCTGTCCGCGTTGTCTTGTAGACCAGACCTATTCCCGTCATTTTGAGTTTCTGGATTGCTATGTTCTGAGTTCGTTTGTAAAAGTTATCATGAAAACAAACAGAAGATAGCAGCAATGTAGTATACACAGGGATAGGTAGACATACAACATCATACAGTTCTCCCTGCTATCAACCAAGAAGTGGATTGTTTCTTCATGGTAGAGTATTGTAATTGAGATTATGAAGGTATATTAATATATTTTTTTACTTTGATTATCATGTTGAATTGGTTGCACGAGTATGTTCTTTTGACTATTTTGTAGGCGATGTAGAAATCAGTGTGTGAAACACGATTTGTGCAAAGTGTCACGATAAAAATCTAACCTTTACAGATCGCTTAGCGATCACGTTCTTATCTTATTCTCGCAGGTATACTTGGTGTGAAAATTGAGTTGACTGAACGCCTAAGAAAGCGGCTATTTTGAGAAGTCGCAGGCTTTTCGAGAAAAAAATGGATAAAAGTACGACGGTGGTGCGTTTCGGGATCATTCATAGATCTCTTCTTCTGCGAGTGCGAGTGAGACGCTGCATGTAAGCGGACTGAAGCTCGGGGGTGGTCGGGAGGTTTGACCTCCGTACAACAGAGTGCGCCCATATATTTTATTGCTCCTCTGTTGTATCAAAACTCTACAAAAAAATTCATCAATACAAAGATCTCTTTCTCTATCTTTTGCTGTCGATCTCTATTATTCCGTTCCTGTGACAATTGGTATCAAAGCAAGCGGTTGATTCTGGACATGGAAGGATACGAGAGGAGCATGAAGGAGCAAGAAGACCTGATTCAACGACTACGAGAAGATTTGGAACAAGCAAATCGGGAGCGTGATGAGGCTCTGCGGGGCAAAGCAGCACGAGAGCTTGATATCTATGTGGACCTTGATGGCAAACATGAAGGCGAAAACGATGCTACTCCACCAGGAAACAATAATCATTGTCGCGGCGCTGGGGCACCTTGCGGTGGTGATAGTGGTGATGGTGGAAGTGGTGATGGTGGGAACGGTGGTGGTGGACGTAGAGGTCGTCAACGTGAAAAAGAAACAATGACGATATGGGAGAAGCGACAACCAAATCATTCTTAACACTAGAATGGTAACCTAACAGGACATAAAAGTGTCCTTTCAGGGTTTTGGGAAAAAATTCCAAAACCATAGTAGATCCACTCATTTTGAAAAATCCTTTCATGAGCTCATAGTTCAATAACTACTACATATGGAAAAAATGAGAAACTTGTAATTTTTCTCATCCCTTGGTCACTACAAGCCTCCAAAGTTGATGGACCAGTGCATTTTGCCCAAAACAGCAATTTCTTACGGTTGATTGCATATAAATAAGAGTGGAGATTTTTGTAGGCATGAGATAAAATGCCCCGTTAACTTCAATGGGTTGGTGACCAAAACATATGGTTGCTTTTACCTCACTAATTTTTTTTTGGGCAAAAAAATAGATACAAAAAAGTTGCATTTTTGCCATTCTGCGGATCTATCATCAAAGTTTCTATAGTCACGCTCAATACAGATACTATATACATGTTTTCTTAGTTCCCTTTGGCCCTCTAGATTCAAAAGGAGCCATGGAGCATGTCAAAAGGATAATGGATCTCTTACAATTGTAACCTTGGGGGCAATGATAAAGTGCTAAATACAACAAACATGAAAAAACTGGGTTTAGCATTATGACCTCTAGAAACCCATAGAAACTACTCAATATCTAGCCAAGTTTGTAGTCTATGATTAGATATGGTTACTACCTACAAAATACACACAATTGGCCTAAGAAATTAGCAATATTGAGAAAGATATACTTGCTACTCTAAAATGTATCGTATTCTTCACCAATCAAAACACTCAACCATCATCATATACTATGCTGTATAGCATATTAGGTCCCCCAGAACTCAAGGAAGATTAGCTTTATGTTATACATTACACTTACACAATCAAAATTGAATTTGGGTATCAAGAAAGCCACCAAAAAAATCATAAAAGTGCTAATTTTGGGCAAACAACAGGATTATGCAATTCTTGTAAATTGGTCATAACTTTCAATTTTAACACTTAGTTCTCCCTACAAGCATCAAGACATGTTGAGAACTATGAAGGCCTAACCTCTAGCCATATAAACCTCACAAACATGAAGTTTAGAGTGGTATAGTTGCCAAAAATTGAAAAAAAACCAAAAACAGGCCCGTTTTTTCACACAATTTAGGTTCAAAGATGTTGTGCAAGAGTAAGGTTAATGGTGATATCGATACTTTAAAAAAAATGCTAAGTTTTTTTCAGCTCATAAGGCGACTTTGTGGATATATAGCACCTAGAAATTCATTTTCATACTCTTCAAATAATTCAAGCAAAATGGTCACTTAACACGACACAAAAGTGTCCAAGGACATAAAAGTGTTCTGTTACCATTCTAGTGCTAACAAAGGCTAAGCTTAAAGAGTTTGATGGCATAAAAAAGATATACAAAGATTTAGAAGCGTGGATTGAATAACTCAAAGATTTGGATTATACTTTCAATATCGAGAACACGACCACGAGACTTTCGAATGCTCAAGCAAGGTGACCGATAAGACAACATGTACCAAGATGGCTCAATTAGAGACTTTTGGCGATGCGTACGATAAAGGTAAGTCATCTACCCCTTCTTTGTGATGTTTTATGTCTTTGATACATCCTTTGAAAGCTTCTGTGATCGAATTTATGCATAAAAGTTGAGATTTAAATTTGAATTTCTTAATTGATTTGGATAGTATTCATTGCTTCTTATCGTCTAAATTGATTAAGAAATTAAACTTCAAATTAAATCGAGAAGTAAAATAAAAAAACTTGTGGACTTAACCAGTGGTAATATTAGTTTCACAAAAGAGTTAGTAGAAAATTTGTTTTTTTCTTTGACGAGTCGGAAGCATAAAGATGATTTCTATATCATAAACATTGATATGTATGATGTTATCATTGGTATCAATTAGATGATTAAAAATCATATTTTGATTGATTGTTAAGAAAGAAAAATATATCTTTAATCATTTAATGATGATAAGTCACACTCTTCGGGAAAAGAAAGAGATTTTAAATCTAGTTTTGGCCATGGAATTGATAAGGTGACTTAGATAAGAGTGTGAGACGTTTCTTGTATTTACTAATGAGATTAAAGAAGAATCTGGGGATAAACAGAAAGAGACAAATCCAAAATTTGTAGAGGATCTCTTACATGAACTTAAGGATGTGTTTCTGGACGATCTTCTTGGTATACCTCCGCCTAGAGCGGTAGACCATGCCATAGATCTATATCCAGGAGCAACACCTTATTCAAGAGCTCCATACAGGTTCAATATTGATAAGCTTAAAGAGCTCAAGATACAACTTGATGATCTTTTGAAAAAGGGTTTCATTAAACCTAGTGTATCTCCTTGGGGTAGTCCTGTGTTATTCCAAAAGAAAAAGGATGGTACATATAGGTTATGCATTGACTATAGGGGATTAAACAAACAGACCATTAAGAACAAATATCCTCTTCCTCACATAGATGAATTGCTTAGCCAAGTGAGTGGTGCCACAATATTTTTGAAGATTGACCTTCGTTGTGGCTACCATCAAATTCGCATTAAGGCTGAGGAAATTTCAAAGACTGCTTTTCGTACACGTTATGGGCATTATGAATTTAGAGTTCTTGCTTTTGGTTTGACTAATGCACCAACAACTTTCATGTGCTTAATGAATAATATTTTCACCCGTATCTTGATGACTTCATTCTGGTATTCTTGAATGATATTTTTGTGTATTCTAAGAATGAAGAAGATCACGCATTGCATTTAAAGAAAACATTTGAAGTTCTGCGTGAACATAAATTGTATGCCAAAGCAAGTAAGTGTTCTTTTACAAAGGATCAGATTGTGTATTTGGGAAGAGTGATTTCTAAAGAGGGGATTCACATTGATCTTGATAAAGTTAAGACTATTGTGGAGTAGCCAACACCTAATTCATTAAGGGATGTAAGAAGCTTCATGGGTCTAGCACAATATGAAAGAGTACACATTAAATATTTCTCTAAGATAGCAAGTCCTTTGACCGAATTGACCAAGAAAGACAAGGGTTTTGTGTGGACTTCTAGCTGTGAGAATGTTTTGAGACCTTGAAGGATAAAATAGTAAAAAATTGTGTTTTAAAAGTTCCTAAGATGGGCAAACCATTTGTTGTGTCCTGTGACGCTAGTGGCGAACAATTAGGTTGTGTTTTGACACAAGAAGGAAGAGTGGTTGCATATGAGTCTAGGAAATTAAGAAGACATGAATTGCACTATGCAACACCTGATCTAGAATTGCTTGCTATTGTTCATGCATTGAAGCATTGGTGTCATCTTTTGCTTGGTGTAAAATTTGAATTGCGTACTGATCATCAAAGCTTGAAGTATATTTTCACTCAGCCATTGTTAAATAACAGACTTGAAGAAGATGGATTGATTTGCTAGCTGAGTATGACTTTGATTTGAAGTATTTGTGTGGAAAAGAAAATAAAGTTGCAGATGCATTGAGTCGTAGGCCCATGTGTAATTTGTTGATTGTTGTGCGGTCCAATTTGATTGATGATATACATGCTGAAGTTGAAAATGATTTCTTTTATATGCCTATTTTGAAATTCTTGCGTGAGAATATTGGTGAGATGTATGAGAACAGATATCACTTGTATAAGGGAAATCTGTATTATTATGACTGCTTGTGTATTCCTACAAATTCTGCTTTTAAGAGTCAAATTCTACATGAGTGTCGTAATTCTCCTTTTTCTAGTCATCCTGGATTGAATAAGACATATGAAAAGATTAAAACTTCATTCTTTTGGCCGCGTATGAAATTGGATGTTAATAGTTATGTGCGTGAATGCTTTCAATGTCAACAAGTTAAGATTGAATATAAGAGGATGCCTAGTGACCTTCAACCCTTAGACATTCCTTTATAGAAGTGGAGGTCTATATCCATGGAATTTATCATTAGACTTCCTACTACCCGTGGAGGGTATGACTCGATCTTTGTGGTGGTAGATAGACTCACAAGCAAGCTCACTTATTTTCTGTAAAGATAACTGATGCTGCATTGACCATTGTACGCTTGTTTGTGAAAGAGATATTTCGTTTGCATGGCATGCGCAAGAGCATAGTGTCTGACAGAGATTCTAAGTTCACTTCTCATTTTTGGAGAGCGACTTTTGACTCTATAGGTACGCAGTTACACATGTCTACTACTTTTCATCCTCAAATAGATGGGGAAATGGAGAGAGTGAGTCGTATTTTAGAAGATATGTTACGAATGTATGTCATTGAAAACCAATCTAATTGGAATGAATATCTGCCTTTGGTTGAATTTGCATATAACAGTTCATATCATTCATCTATTAGGATGACTCCGTTTGAGGCAATGTATGGCTATAACTATCCCACACCTATTAATTTTCTTAACTCGAGGAATAAGGTAGAACTGTCACATGAGATGCTTGAGAAAATGGATAACAAGTTGGCCAAAATCAAGGGGAATATTAGAGAAGATCAAAAGAGACATAAAATGTATTATGACAAGAAACATCGGGTTGTGGAGTATGAAACTGGTGATATGGTTTTCTTAAAGGTTATTCCTGAAAAGTGTCATTTGATTCTTGGAAAGGATAGAAGATTGTTTGCACGATTTGCTGGGCCATATAAAATTTTGAAGCGCATTGGTTCATTAGCTTACAAATTGGAATTGCCTTCTCATGTTAAAGTGCATCATGTTTTACAGGACAACTCTAAGTTGAAAGATGACGGAACATTGACAATAGAACCAAACTTAGAGTTAGATAGGCGTGTTAAACATCTGAGAAATAGAGACATTGTGGAAGTTTTGGTTAAGTGGCATAACTATCCAGTAGAGGATGCATAATGGGTTGATCGTAGTGTTTTTCAAAGAGAATTTCCCTCTCTTTCTAACTCTGAGGACAGAGTTAATTTTGATAAGGGGAGAATGTAATAGGACTAATGTTTGAAGTTCTTAAAGTCGAAAAGAATGTAGTAAAGCATATCTTACGTTTAGCACGATTTGAAAGATTTTTGTAAAGTTTATTAAATAGAGCTTATATGAACGAGTTTGAGATATTAAGAGAGAACATATATTCTTTTTCTAAATAATATACTAAAGATGTATTTGATAAAGATTAATGAATAACAGATAGTCTGTGTATGAATAGTAAAATTGAGATTTTTATTAATATCAGTATTTTATATATATGTGTTTTAGCTTAAAATGCATGGATAAGCTTAAAATAAGTTGAAAAAGTAGTGGAGAACTAAAAATAGAGGTTTTAAAAGTCGCGACTTAAAAGTTGCGTTTTCAGCCGGAGAAAGACGTTTTTCGCAATTCTGTTTGCGTTGTCTTGTAGACCAGACCTATTCCCGTCCTTTTGAGTTTCTGGATTGCTCTGTTCTGAGTTCGTTTGTACAAGTTATTATGAAAACAAACAGAACATAGCAGCAGTGTAGTATACACAGGGACAGGTAGACATACAACATCATACAGTTCTCCCTGCTATCAACCAAGAAGTGGATTGTTTCTTCATGGTAGAGTATTGTAATTGAGATTATGAAGGTATATTAATATGTTTTTTTACTTTGATTATCATGTTGAATTGGTTGCACGAGTATGTTCTTTTGACTATTTTGTAGGCGATGCAGAAATCAGTGTGTGAAACAGGATCTGTGCAAAGTGTCACGATAAAAATCTAACCTTTACGGATCGCTTAGCGATCACGTTCTTATCTTATTCTCGCAGGTATACTTGGTGTGAAAATCGAGTTGATTAAACGCCTAAGAAAGTGGCTATTTTGAGAAGTCACAGGATTTTCAAGAAAAAGAAGGATAAAAGTACGACGGTGGTGCGTTTCGGGATCATTCATAGATCTCTTCTTCTACGAGTGCGAGTGCGAGTGAGACGCTACATGCAAAGCGGTCTGAATCTCGGGGGTGGTCGGGAGGTTTGAGCTCCGTACAACGAAGTGCGCCCATATATTTTATTGCTCCTGTGTTGTATCAAAACTCTACAAAAAAATTCATCAATACAAAGATCTCTTTCTCTATATTTTGCTGTCGATCTCTATTATTTCGGTCCTGTGACAGTACACCTTGTGGGCATCTAGGCTAAGGAGCTGAAACGTGTCCCTCTTTCCCCTTGTGTACAAAGGAAGCTTGTGTGTGTGTGTGAGTTTCTCTCTCATCCCCTACTTCTTGGGCTCGCCCCTTCTTTGTAGGCCTTGAGAAAGAATTTTGGGACACATACAAAGCATCCAATTTCCCTAGGCTTTTGACCTTAGGACACAACCTTTGAATTTTGGAACCTTAGCATTTTGGAAGTCTTAATGGGCCGAACTTCTTAGGTTCTTTTAAGCCCATTGTTGCACATTGCTCTTTTGCAGATGCCCCCCCCGCTCCCTTTGGATCCATATTTTCTATCCTTTGGATCCCTACTGTGGCCGGTCTGCTAGCTTAACCAATATTCTAGCTTTTTCTCGCCTGGCACTTCACCATATTAAATGATCAGTTTAACATGATAAAATCATTTTGGAGAATTAGATATTGATTATTATGACATTTTATATGCCTAGAACTTGCTCAACAGGGTCGAGCCTTTAACTCTTGTAGGCTAGGTGTGCCCTTCTTGGAGCAAAACGGCTCAAAGGCAATGACCATAAGCATCACATTGGACCTTAAATGGCTTTGAGAGGTCCAGTAGTGTAAGCACAGGTTGAGAGATAAGCTTCTCCTTGAGCTTTCTGAAAGAATTGTTGTCCTTGGCAGACCATGTAAACTTAATGTTCTTCTTTGTTAGGTCATGCAATGGTCCTACTATTTGTGAGAATGCTTCTATAAAGCATCTATAGTATGCACACATACCTATAAATCTTCTTAATTCATGTAGGTTCCTTGGAATAGGCCATCCTTTTATTACCTCTAACTTTGATGAATCCATTTGGATACCACCTTGAGTGATAATGGGACCTAAATACCGGATCTCTTGTGAGAAAATTTCACTTTTCTTTTGATTTATGAAAAGCCTATTCTCTCTCAGATTATTTACCTAGAGATGTCATTTTTGTTCTTCCAAAGAGTTGGAGTAGATGATTATATCATTAAAGAACATTCTAGTGTAGCTGCAGTGAGGCCTAAAATAGCTTTTCCATCATTCGGTTGAAGGTAGATGGTGCATTGGTCAAGCCAAAAGGCATGACAATGTACTCATCAAGACTATCCTAGTTAGAATGAGATAAGAACAACACTTTAAAAGGAGAGAGAAATTAAGCTATTGACAACAATGGAGGACCGTATATACATGGAGGCATTTCCCCCTCCAAAAGGCTTTGTATTATAGGTTTCCCCCATCAAGGGAGAAATTTACAATATGATACTTTGGGTTCCTTCAATTATTGTTGGTGCAATGAAGATGAAAGCTTCAAGCACCAAGCTTACACTTGAAAACACAACATCAATTCCCTCAAGTCTCAGACCCAAGACCTCACACACCTTCGAAGATGGTGAGAGCTAGAGGGTATGAGAGTAGATCTAGAGGAAGAAGAAGTATTCTTATGAGAGAGAAGTACTTCTCCTCACATAATCACTCTTAATAGCTTAGCATAGCTTAGTAATTAGCATGGTAGAGGAGATGAGCATGCATTGGAGCTTGGCTCTTGGTTGGATTTTCATCACAATGCCAAGAGTCGTTGGTGTAGGCCTCGATTCTTACAAGCTTGGAGTAGATGAGGATCTTTTTGTTAAATCTTGAGAAGGAGATAGTCTTCTTTACTTCAAACAAGATCTTGTGTGAGTATATGTGTGCGTAGAATGACTTGCAAAAATCAGTCCCCTCTCTCTCTTGGTCGACCCTCTTGCTATTTCCTCTTGCTGGCCCCTCATTGGCTCATGCCACGCTTAGCCAATATGAAATAAGAGGCAGAAACAATAGCCTTGTGACAAGTGTCCTTCTTTCCCCTTTAGGGAGAGCTTAGCTAATTCAGATATTACATTTAAATCCACATTGGACCTTTTACCCTTCTAACCAATAGGAATTAATCAAGCCATTGGGCTTGATTAATCTTTTTTTTTGGGGAGACTTAATTTTTGTTTGTTCTTTTATCAAGTGTTTTTAAATGAATTTAACTAAATTTACTCTAGCTTCGTTCTCATTGGTCCACATCTATGGACATCCAATAGGATTTGAATGCACTTTGGGGGCAACTAGGCTAGGAACTTGACATGTGTCCACTATGCCCTGTGTGTAAAGGAAAGCCTTCAGTGTGTTTGTGTGCTCTTCACCTCTTCTCTCTCTTACCCTACCTTTAGGGCTTGTCCCCTCCCATCTAGGGGTATGTGAAGACTTTATGGTCTTGACAAAAGAATCCAATTTGGTTAAGCTTGACCATTTGGACCTTACCTTTGAATTTAGGAACCTTAGAATTTTGGAAGTCTTAATGGGCTGAACCTTTAGGTCTTTGAAGCACCATTCATGCACATTGCTCTTTTGCAGATGGCTCTCCTTTGGATCCCTATTGTGACCAGTCTGCTAGCCTTACCCATATTCTAGCTTTTTCTCCCCTGGTACTTTCACATATTAAATTATCAGTTTAACATGATAAAATATTTAGGAGAATAGATGTTAGTTACTATGCCATGTGCCAAGTCGCGTAGTAGCATACTCCTGCTCTAACTCAATGTTTATTCATTATCGTTTTGTCTTGTTAGTAACGTCTTGTAGTGGTGGAGGGTTGAATGACATTTTTGTTGGCTAATCAAGAAAATTAGATAGAGAATATGTAATGGTGAATGCTAGAAGCAGGTGAAGCTGGCTACGGAGGAAAGAAGTGGAGAGTACTGAGAGATAGGAGAAAAGGATTTTGTTGGAAAGAAGAAAAAGAAAGAGTGCATCTCAGTCTCCTTTGAATCAAATTGTTGATCATGAGTGTAGAGAGAGAAATGTTATTGTACACAGAGGTAATGGAGTTTTTCATTGGTCCCAACTGGAGCTAGAGTGGGAGAAGCAAGAGAGACAAGGAGAGAGAGAGAGGGGGAGACAGGGAGATAGAAAGACAATAAAAGAAGAGAAAGTGGGAGAGAGAGCACATATGCAACCTTGGAGGATCTGCATTGTGTCACAAGTAGGTAGTAAAGAATGTTTCCTTAATGATTGGAAGGAAAAAGTGACAAGAGAGAAAAGAGGGAGAAAGAGAGAGAGAGACAGAGAGCCGCCTCACATTTTAGAGAGAGGATGCAATGAGAGAATATGAAAATCTACTTTTCTGACAGGGGGAACTAAAAAGTGCCTCTTTTAATGAGATCTTAGTGAAAGAGAGTGTTTTATATGCCAGAACGAGAAGAGGGGTAGGAAAAAGACATTTTAAAATTCATTTACTCACCTCTCTTTTGGGTTACTAAATAGACTATTTTCAAACACAAAAAATAAAAATGGATTTTTTAAAGATCTCAACATAGACCTTTTTGCTCTCTCTTTTAGGCTTGGTCAAACTTGGTTTAATCTTTAAGCATTCCCTTAAACTGCCAAACAAAGAGGCACTCCTATAGCCCATTCACTTTCTAATGAAAAAACAGCGAGGGAAAACTAACCATATATTTTGACCACTAGTCCATTGAAGTTAATGAAGAAATTTATCTCATGTCCTAAAAAAAAATCCCCACTCTTATTTATATCGAATGAACCATAAGAAATGGCTTTTTTGAGAAAAATGCACTAGTCCATCAACTTTGGAGGCTTGTTGTGAGCAAGACATGAGAAATTGAGACGTTTATTGTCTTCAAGGTCTTTACTACATTATTGTTGTGGTTTTTGATAAGTTCATAAAATTGGCATTTCATTCCACCAATCAAAACAATCTCTAGGGAGGGAGCAACAAGCTTTATTTCTTTCTCTACATGGATGTGATTCTCAAGAGAAATATGATTCTCATATTGAGAAGCTTTTGGGGTACGCTAGCAGCAATTGACAAGATCTTTGGTGGTTTCATATATTGAATCTTATAATCATTTTTGTTTGGGTCACTTATAAGCAGTGCTAGTGCTGCAAATAGTATTTATTGTTAGAAACATCTCATACAAGATTCATATAGAACTCCCAAAAACCAAAGCCACCTCGCCATCTTAGAATTGAAGTCTTTGCAGGAGTGATGAAGTTGTTTATATCGCAACCCTCCACCACCATCTACATGAGAAGGATGACCACATCAATCTCTATCCCAAGTAGCTCATAGCCAAGACAATTTTGAATCACATATCATGAGTAATGATAATTTACAAGAAAGAAAGCTTGAAGGCCACTCGTACCAAAAGTCAATAAGCAAAAGACCAAGTAAAAATACAAGTAGTAGCAGTACATGATATGTAAGTGAAACAAAGAAGGATAAAGCAGAAGTTTACATAAGAAGTAAAAGTAAAGCTTGATAATGAAAAGAGCATTTATAAGAACAATGCTACGTGAAACATTCAATTCACGATTGCTTGTAAAACAAAGAAAAAAGAGCAATGCTACGTGAAACATTCAATTCACGATTGCTTGTAAAACAAAGAAAAAAGAGTTGCACAATGTGCAAAACTACTAAAGTTGCAAAATAACAATGCATATATATGGAGCCACAATGAAACACAATTAATGAAAAAAAATTAGTTTACTTTATTTAATTGCAACCAAAATTGGAATGGACACAAGAATTTACCTGCTGTAAGATTCTTTACTTAAAGCCCAGCTCTCCCACTACGCCTTGAGCCTAGGTCAAGGGTTGACAAACCCAAGGAAATTGTAAAATCCCTTGGCGTCAAGTCAGTCATTTGCCTCATACACACAGATGTAATTTGTAGAAAACCTAATCGACCATGATGTAACATCCAAATCAATACTAAATAATTATTTTTATCGACGATTTTTGTAAATCTTCAGTACTTGTTTTTGTTTCTGATTCATATTGTCCATTAAATTTTATTTGTGCAACATATGCATAGAACCTCGAACATGAAGCCCGTGGGTAGCCGAGGGGCACATCTCGATGATTCTTTTGCAAAATGAGGCGATGAGAGGGGGGACGTATGGGGTCAACTGGACCGCAAACGACCACGACGGCGCTCGGTGTGGTCAAACATGGCAAAAAAACCCCTGTGTGCCACGACACGAACCCCTGTGTGCCACGACATGCAGGGATAGATTTTCTCCCTACGCTCCGTGGGACACAAGGGATTTTTTTACCCCATTTGACCCTGTCAGGTGCCGCCGTGGTCGTTTGTGGTGTAGTTGACCACGTACGCCCCTCTCGTCACCCTCATTTCTCAAAAGAATCGTCGAGACGTGCCCCCCGACCGCCCAATGGCTCATGTTCAAGGTTCTGTGCATGTCGACACCACCGCGGACGAGCCGTGTGCTGTGGTGGTCAAATAAAATTTAACATACCTAATAATTCAAATACTTGTTATAAACAATGCACAAAATAAAGCTTAACAATTGCACAAAATGGTAGGAATTTGACATTTGATATTATAGGAAAAGATTACAAATCTTATCAAGAGAGAGTACATGGATAAACTTTTTCTGATGAAGTCATCCTTAATTTTGTAATTTGATTGCTAAAGATAAATCCGTATTTTTCAATGTTACATGCCTAGCATGCACCATACGGGAGACGCCATCTTGAAACAACTGCACCGAAATGTCTTCGGCATCATTCTCTAGGGCCAATAAAGATGCACGTTGTATATGTTGGAAAGGGGGAAGGGGGAACAAACCCAACACACTCCTAACTTGGCTCTCTATAGCCCAGGGATTAACCCACACCCCTAACCACACAAAATCACACACACAGATACACAATATGCAAACTGCAATTGCACACACTCGCCTTTGAACACCATTGGCTGCACACACTCACACATAAACACCTCAGCACCGCTAATCCAACATCATACCATTACCCACTGTGAACATGCTCACACCGAGAGGCCACACCAAACCCACACCCAATCTGCAACCACAATCACTCTCTCCCTTTCTCGCTGCTCACACACACACAATCCCGGAGCCAACGCTACCACGGGCATACGAAAAAACATGAGCTACAGATAAGATTGATGGAAAACTCAAGAAAAAAACACAAACCAACTATGTATCACAAAAACCCAGTTAAATACAATGGTGGCGGTTGGCAATTGTGTGCCTTGGTGCAATCTACTACCCTTCCTCGACTATTGGCAATCGGTATTGGCGGCCTTCCCCTGCTTCAAAACAATTATCATGTGCAACCCTAGAGAGACACACTCTCTAGTTCTTCACTTCATGTCGGAGCATACACTGCTCATCTCTATCAACACATGACCCAAGAGACCTTCCAAAAACTAAGAGAAGAAGCCCTCGTTATCTACTTCATGATATACAATTTAGGCATTTGCCTCGTAGCCGTTGTCAGGAGTTTTTTGGAGAAAGGGATTGCGCATATGTACATATACATGCATGGTGCATCAAATAAAGAATTGCCCATTTTTCAGAGCCAGGTGGTTACGTGGGGCCCACATGTGTACAGGTAGGAGAGGGTGTACATAGTGCATCGATTTTCAATATTACCAGTACCAGTGTGTTTTTTCTGCAATAAGGAGGAGTTGGTAGCGCGTAAAACTTCTCGAGGAAGCTATCCGTGGGCCGACGACATGAGGTAAGCAGGTGCGTCAGATGGCATCGAGTGGCGTCAGGAGGTCGAACGGGGTCAATACTTGCACGCGGAGAAGTATGGACACGACGTGGGTGTTTTCTTGTGATACTAATGCAGAAAGGTCATCATGAGGATCACTTTTTGGGGCCACTTCACGTGTTTGCGGGATGCATTATTTGGAAAAATTGAGTGTCAGGTGTGCGGATGATGCAAAAAGGTGATAACTATGCACTGCGAGGTCAGTTTTTGGCCTGTTCGGGGTCCGTTTGAGGTCATCTAAAAGGCCACGGGTGCCCAAATAATAAATCTAAGTGTGGGAACTGAAAAAATTGAGAGAAGACCAGAAAAAACGTGGAGAAGAGAGGAGGAACATCCTTAAGTGTGTTTTTGCTATTTTTGGAGCATTTCTCGGCCCTAAACTCCTCATCCGAGGTCGGATTTGAGCACTGTGACATTGTAGGGTGGGGTTTTTGGGCGTTCCAGACGCAATGGTGCTGTCCATTTTGCCAAATTTCTCACAGATTTTTTGCTGTTTTTCTATGTAATCTTCTCCGATGAGTGAAGCCTCTGCTTAACTTTGTGGTTGTATCTGGTGTATTTCCTGAATACTGTGTAACCTATTTGCCCCATTGGTGTTGGGCTGAGCTTCATTGAGTCTAAACAACAACAATTTGCCTCCTTTGAGATGAATTGAGAGTGTGTGTGTGTGTGAGTGTGTATGTGTGAGTGTTGAGTGGGCAAGTGGGAAATCTCTCTCTTCTCACTCCGTCTGTGTGTTTCCTGTCTCCGCCAGGCTGGTTCTGTAAGCCGAGTGGTGCCCCATAATGTGTGTATGTATCATCCCAAGAGTGTGTGTCGGGTCATTATAGAGGCATTGTGTGTGTTTCTATCCCGCTCACATTCTTTTGGCGCCCCCACGGAGGATCTTCTTCGAGTATCTTCTACTTCGAGATTCGGGGCTACAGGTTACAGGTTACAGGTTACAGGTATAGGTGATTCACATAGGTATAGGTAGCTGGAGTACAGTGATATACTAGAAGTGATGTCACTTGCAGTTGTTGTGGGTATGCATCACTTGGCACCTATTTGAGCGCATTGTCTACTGGATTGTACGTTACTTGTGGAAACTGCCATTGTACGCATTTGTGGAGCCATACTTGGTTGTATTTGGCAGTCCCAGCCATTTCTGAGACTTGGTCTGGAAGATAGTCATTTCTGAGACTTGACTATACGCGATTTGCATTAGCCTTCGTGTGAGGGTCGATAGCGTGAGGTTTTTATTGAGTTGGGGGATTCTCAAATGTGGAGATCCTTTCGGTGATATAGGTAGCTGGAGCACCCTTTTTGTGACCTCGCCATAGGCTATGTACTAGTGAGTCCTACTTGATGCTCGGATTCTATTGTTGACAGTTTATGCATACATATACAGTCTATATTTTGGGTTCCTACTACTCTATTTCTGGGGAAACTCTGCCAAAATTTTTCCAAGTTATGATGGCTGGTTTTTTGGTCTTTTGAGCCATTTATGCTGTTATGTTGCTGAAATTTTGGCAAAATCAGAGGTTAAGTCAGGTGTGCCTTCTTGGGAGCTTCATGGTTGGCTTTAATGGATGATCAAAATGGCCCTCAATTCACTCCATTTCATTTAACTCAAAGAATCCAGATAAATGTTCATGTGTCCAGGAAGATTTTTTTCCAGCAGCGCATAGTCTTTATGTTCGGGCCAAGAAGATTATGAGAGATCTTGGAATGTCCTTTGCCTATTGTAATTCCGATGATCAACTATGAAAACTCATTTGATGTGCATGTGTTTGTCCTTATCTAAAGTTGAGCTCCATTGAAGTTTCTGGGGATTGGGTAGTCAAAAGTTTTGGGTTCTTGCACGTGTGTTCAAAGGGGTTCTCACAGCAATTGTAACTTGGGTAGCCATGGCTTTCTCTTATCCGGAGTTTCATGGAAGAAGTGATGAAGATGTGGAAGATTTTTTGGGAAAGATGGAGGTTGCCTGCATTAGCAACCAGATTCATGACCCTGCGCAGATGTTACGTCTTCTCCAAATTTGTTTGAAGAGTGATGCAAGAGTCTAGTCCAAAACATTTGAAGAGGAGTTGCATGTAGCGGATCCACCTGTAAGATTGAGTTGGGACAATCTAAGGCATGGGTTGGAAGTGGAGTTTGTGAAGGCAGAAGATCCTGACAAAGTGTGGCAAGAAGTACAGGCTTTAGTGCAAAAGGAAGGTGAGCTAGTAGATGCATACATACGTAAGTTTTCATTGGCATGGGAGCGGATGTGCAAGGCCTTAGCACCACAGGTACCCCCGCCTCACATGATGAAGAAGGATAGGTTCTTGGCTGGTCTTTGGGAGAATATACATTGGAGAGTGGAGATAAAGAAGCCTAGGACATATGAAGATGCACTAGAGGTAGCAAGGAACAAAGAGTGGAAGTTGAAGAAAATGAGCCAATTAGGGGTGGAGTCTTTGCCCATGAGGTCTGAATTTCAACCTATAGAGTCTTTACAAGGTCGCATGTCAAGGGTTCATCATGAACCAGTGGTTCCTCTTACTACTCAGGTTATGCTAGCAGTGGTCACTACAGCAGTGCAAGATGATGGGCTAAGGCAAGACATGAGGCAAGTGGTAGATTTAATGAAGAATCTCAGCCTCAACATGCTAGGTCAAGTGGGAAATAATCGAGGTCGAGGGAGGTTTGCAAATTATCCAAGAGGTGAAGAAAGGCCTAGGAATGGTGTTGGACAAAGCAATGGTAGGTTTTGGAGGCAGACGCCCCCATGTTATAATTGTGGAGAGTTGGGTCACATCAACCCGCAATGTGATAAGCCACCAAGGATGGGGGGAGACATGTATCCATTGCCAAGACAGGTGCTAACTAGGTCAAATGATGATGGCATCAAAATTAAGGGAGACGAAGGAATGAGTGGACTGACCAAGGAGGAAAAGGGAAAGACAAAAGTGCTAAGTGTAGTCACCTTGGAGAAGGCATCAAAGCTAGAGGATACATTAGTGATGCCTATTGGGAAGAGGACAACAGAGGATAAGGAAGGAAGAAGTGCCCCAGGTCCTAGTTATAAGAAAGGAAAGAGCCATGAAGGCGAGGATGTCAAGGCCAAGAGGAAAAGGAGAGCTCGTCGAAAGTTTCTTGTTTCAGATTTTCCACTAGGGGATGGGAAATTAAGCTATGACTTGAAGGAGGATCTGACGAGCAGGAAGGCAGATGTTACTTTTGGGCAGCTTATAGAGATGGTGCCTAAGCTAAAGCGACAGTGGAAGAGGATGGTTAACCCAATGGAGAAAGAGCCAGAGAGAGGTTCAGTAAAGGTGTTGGCAATGGATGAGCTACCATACATTTGTCCAATAGTAGATGTGTGGCATAAAAGGAAAAATTTGGGACAAGGTTATGTGGATGGCGGAGCCCAAATATGTGTCATAACACACTCATGCGTTGAGAAGATGGGTCTCACAGTGGCTGGGGTGTCAGGTTTTCGGATCAGATTGGCAAATCATCAAAAAGTAAAATGCTTGGGTGTTGTAAAGAGCTTAGAAGTGGAGGCATATGATGCAAATGCAGTGGTTGATTTTCATGTGATGCCAGCAGGTTTGGGAGCATATCCTATTATACTGGGCAGACCATGGCTACATGCAGTGGGAGCTGTTCAAGATTGGTGACATGGTACGATTAGCCTCTATGGAAAGACAGGTACCAAGAAGCTTTATAATATGGACACAAGGAAATGATTGGAGGAGATTTATGAAGATGAGGATGAGTCTAGTGATGAAGACTCTTCCACGGTGACAGATGAGGACAGTGATAGCACTACCAGCAGTGATGAGGATGCTGATGTTGCATTTCTTTTGATGGACAAAGAAATCCAGGAGTTTGGTTTAGTTGCATTTGCGAATGAGGTTGAAGATGAAAGTGAAGGGACTTATGAAGTGATTGAAGGGCTGATGCAAACCAAGGTTGAGTTGTCAAAGAAGCAGGAATTGATGACACAAATGATTAGTGGAGACCTCTCAGCTATGGAGAAGGATATATATTTGCACATGCTGGCTAGTTTTCCTGATTTGTTCATTACTTCATATGAAGAGATCAGAGGGTTCAAGGGCGAAGAGATGCATATAGAGCTGAAGGAAGGTGCTAAGCCAGTGCGGCAAAGCCTAAGAAGGATGGGTCAAGAGCAAATGGAAGCCTTGCGAGAAGAGGTGGACAAGTTGTCGAAGGCAGGGTTCATAGTCCCTTTGGCGACCACAGAATGGGTGAGTCCAGTTGTAGTCAATCCAAAGAAGGATGGGAAGTGGAGAATTTGTATAGATTTTAAACCCTTAAACGCAGCCACTAAGAAGAACCCATATCCTCTTCCATTCATCGATCAGATCTTGGATTCAGTGGTAGGTTATGAGAGGTACAGTGTGTGTGATGGTTTTTCAGGCTATTTTCAATTGAAGTTTGGTCTTAAAGACAGCACAAAGACCACTTTTATTACGCCATGGGGCTGCTATTGCTACACAATATTTCCATTTGAGTTGTCAAATGGACCTTCCTTCTATCAAGAGAGAGCAAATTGGGTGTTGGAACCATTCATTGGTAGTTGTGTTAAAGCTTTTACGGATGACTTCTGTGTTTATAGCAGTAGGGCTGAATACCATGAGAAGCTGCAGATGGTATTGGCTCGATATGATGAATGTGGAGGACAACTAAATCCAAAGAAATGTCATCTAGCACAGCCAAGGGTGAAGTTATTGGGCCACATGGTGTTAGAAAATGGCATTGAGGCTGATCCAGATAAGGTTAAGTCTATTATTCTTCTTCCATCACCTACGAGTACGAAGCAATTGGCAACTTTTATACACAAAGTGAAGTACATGGCACGGTTTATTCCATTGTCTTCGCATCTTCTTTATCCATTATAGCAAGTGGCAAAGCATGATCCATTGCAATGGGATGACAAGTGTGAAGAAGTGTTTCAAGAGGTGAAAGAGGTGTTAGGGGGGTTGTTAGCCATGCAGGCTCCTGATTGGGAGAAAGTTTTTAATGTAAATCCATCAGTAGGGGATGATGCCATTGGATCCCTGCTATTGCAATAGGGGCAGGGCAGCCATTATATGAGGCCAGTGTATTGTGCAAGTCGAGTGAAGTTGGTAGCGGAGAGAAAGTTCTCGGAAGTAGAGCTAGTGATGGCCAATGTAATATTTGCTTGTCGACGATTTCGTCATTACTTGCTACCACGACCTTTTGTTTTCTTGACGAGTTATGCCTTTTTTCCACAATTAGTTAATGGTACTAACCTGTCAAATGTGGTGAAGAAATGGGTAATTGAGCTGCAAGAGTTTGAGTTCTCTTTTCTAGTGGAAGACAGTACAAGGGCTACCCTAGCTGATTTGTTGACCTACAAGGAGAATCCCCTTATTGTTAAGGAAGAGGTGGTGAGAATGGTAGTTGAAGAAGTGCCACAAATCAGCAATGCACATGTGTTGTTCTTTGATGGTTCATTCAGAAAGAGCCATGATGCAGCTTCAGGGGGTATAGCACTTTATGACCCAGAGGGGAAGCTAGTATGCAAGAGAGGGTTCAAATTGGATGCTCATAGTAACAATGAGGCTGAATATGCTACTCTGGAAGCCGGATTACACATTTGTTTGAAGCATGGGGTTCGAAGGTTGAGCATAAAAGGTGATGCCTTGTTAGTTGTGAAGAAACTGTTGGGTGTGTGGAAGAGCAAGAACACCTCATTGAAGGAAATGTGCTTCAGAATTAAAGGCCTGTTAAAAAATTTGAAGCATGGAGCGTCAGACACATTGAACGTGCTCTAAATGGAGAAGCACATGAAGCAGCTCAAGGCATGATTGGGGAGCTATTTGTGTTGAGGACCACTTTACCTCTTTATCATGGCCGGGAAAGTTTGGCTCAAGAAGAGGAGTTTTTGCTAACAGGAATTATTCCAAAGGAGATTCAGAAGTCTAAGAAAAATGGTTTTGTGCGTAGAGCATACAGGTACAAATTGATTGGTGATGTCTTATACATGAAAGGGGATGATCTCGTGTTGAGACGTGTACCTTGGCGGGAGGAGCTTTACAGAGTGTTGGAAGAGAATCATGAAGGTGCATGTGGTGGCCATTTTGCTCTAAAGATCACCTTGCATAAGATTTTGCAAGAGGGGTATGTATGGCCTAGTTTGCACAAGGATGTTCACCATTGGTGTAGGTCTTGCAATAGGTGTCAAGCATTTGGGAAGAGAGTGTTGAAGCCAGAGCTATGAAAAAACTATTATGGCGTTTGATGTGTTTGAAAAGTGGGGGATTGATGCAATAGGCCCGTTACCTATCACAAGCAGGGGCAAAAGCTATATCTTGACGGCAGTGGACTATCTCTCCAAATGGGTAGAGGCTATAGCAGTAAAACAGATCACTGCAAAGGATGTGGAAAAATTTGTGTATGATGAAATATGTTGAAAGTTTGGGGTGCCATTAGAGCTACTTTCAGATAAGGGGCCAGGATTTAGAGCTAAACTTCTAGACTTCTTATGCACAAAGATGAAGATTAGGCACCAACATACCACTCCTTATTACCCACAGTGTAATGGCTTAAATGAAAGATTCAATGGTGAGTTGGTACAAATTCTTTCTAAAGTGACAAAGCACCAAGGAAAGAATTGGGATCTGGAATTTCCTAGTGCATTATGGGCTTACCGTACTTCGGTGAAGACAGGTACAGGGTTTACTCCATTTCATTTGGTGTATGGAAAGGAAGCACTATTGCCTGTGGAGGTAGAGTTGCCTGCGGTCAAGATGTTAGAGAAGTTTCTTGGGCCGCCTAGTGATGCATTCAAAGAGAGCCTCTTGCAGTTACAAGAGGTCCAGTTGGATAGGATGAGCGCATTGGAGCATTATGGGCAGATGCAGGATAATGCTTTGGCAAAGATAAATGAAAAGGTCAAAAGTAAGGGTATCAAGAAACATGACTTGGTTTTGCGCTACAACAGTAAGCTGGACAACACCTTCCAAAAGAAGTTTCAAATTAAGTGGGAAGGCCCTTTCAAGGTAGTGGAGTGTTTTCCAAATGGCACATATCCGCTGGCTAACCTGGATGGTGTTCTACATAAGTCAAGGGTAAATGGATTGCGTCTTAAATTGTATCATGCTAGATTGATGATGGTGGAGCAAAATGAGCTGTCTGTGGATCAAGCAGTGTTGGCGAGGGATGAGGAGACCTCTGATGCGGCGAGTCTCATATCTCTCTTTGCTGTTGCTGATCATGAATGATCTAGCAAGCTAGGGGATGGGCAAATTATGTTAGGAGTTTTTTGGAGCAAGGGATTGCGCATATGTACATATACATGCATGGTGCATCAAATAAAGAATTGCCCATTTTTCAGAGCCAGGTGGTTACGTGGGGCCCACATGTGTACAGGTAGGAGAGGGTGTACATAGTGCATCGATTTTCAATATTACCAGTACCAGTGTGTTTTTTCTACAATAAGGAGGAGTTGGTAGCGCGTAAAACTTCTCGAGGAAGCTATCCGTGGGCCGACGACATGAGGTAAGCAGGTGCGTCAGATGGCATCGAGTGGCGTCAGGAGGTCGAATGGGGTCAATACTTGCACGCGGAGAAGTATGGACACGACGTGGGTGTTTTCTTGTGATACTTATGCAAAAAGGTCATCATGAGGACCAATTTTTGGGGCCACTTCACGTGGTTGCGGGATGCATTATTTGGAAAAAATGAGTGCCAGGTGTGAGGATGGTGCAAAAAGGTGACAACTATGCACTGCGAGGTCAGTTTTTGGCCTGTTCGGGGTCCGTTTGAGGTCATCTAAAAGGCCACGGGTGTCCAACTAATAAAGCTAAGTGTGGGAACTGAAAAAACTGAGAGAAGGCAAGAAAAAACGTGGAGAAGAGAGGAGGAACAGCCGCAAGTGTGTTTTTGTTGTTTTTGGAGCATTTTTTGGCCCTAAACTACTCATCCGAGGTCGGATTTGAGCACTGTGACATTGTAGGGTGGGGTTTTTGGGCGTTCCGGACGCAATGGAGCTGTCCATTTTGCCAAATTCCTCACAGATTTTCTGCTGTTTTTCTGTGTCATCTTCTCCAGTGAGTGAAGCCTCTGCTTAACTTTGTGGTTGTATCTGGTGTATTTCCTGAATACTGTGTAACCTATTTGCCCCATTGGTGTTGGGCTGAGCTTCATTGAGTCTAAACAACACCAATTTACCTCCTTTGAGCTGAATTGAGAGTGTGTGTGTGAGTGTGTATGTGTGAGTGTTGAGTGGGCAAGTGGAAAATCTCTCTCTTCTCACTCCGTCTGTGTGTTTCCTATCTCGGCCAGGCTGGTTGTGTAAGCCGAGTGGTGCCCCATAATGTGTGTATGTATCATCCTAAGAGTGTGTGTCGGTTCATTATAGAGGCGTTGTGTGTGTTTCCATCCCGGTCACACTGTTGTATGGCTTTCCATGGTAGACTCCAACTGCTTATTGCATCCCTCGCCTTCACCTGAGTCCTTCACCTTCCAAGCATGCTCCCTTGAGCTCTCAAACCATTGAAGGCCACCCCTTCTCATGCATCCAACCCCTGGGTGCGCCTTCTCAACCTTGAAGCCCTTGATCACCTCTCTACTCCCTCCTGCACATGGCGGCCTCCTCACATTGTAGGCAGCCTTTCTCTCATCTGCTCCAAGCCGTTCACTCGTCCCCCTAATTCTATGGAGCCTCCCCCTATCAAGCTCCCCCTACTGCCACCCCTTGATGGTGCATCATATGCCTGACAGCTGCATCAGCCTTTCTCATCCCCTAGTAGATGGCGTGCTCTTCCTGCATATAGCGCCACCCCCTACCCCTGCCACCCCTCGGTCTTCAAACCGCATGCACATAGCTCCCTCCCTCTAGATGGCGCCACCACCTTCATGTTGTGTTCCACTTGGCTGAAATGCCCTTTCCTCACGCTCCATGTCTCCACGCACTCCAGAACTCCTCACCTTCTATCTGCAGCAGTGCCATCCTACATGCAACACTGCCCATTTTTTTAACAAGTTAAGCTTTAACAAATTTGGGTTTTGCCTCCTTTCACATGCTATCTATCATCGACTTGAGTCGATTACATTAAAAATAAAAAAAACTTATGCTCAACTTCCTTTTGCATTGCTCTCTTGCTGACACTATGCACCGTGGTAAAGAAAACTTCTCCGCCTACCCCAATCGATCTCGCATCACATGATGCCCATTAAAAAAAAACTCCTCTTGTACTATCCACAATCCTTGGCACCTTCAAGCTCTCCGACCAGTTGAGTTGGAAAAGCATCTTTGACCTGATAGCACCTATATCTAGCACCCCTTGTCCTATTTACAACCTTATGATATAAGCATTTGCTCCTGTCACCTGTGATAACAAGAAAAACCTGTAGTTTCGACTAGAGAGTACACCATCCGTGTGTACTTGTCTCCTCGCTGCATCAAATACTTGCTCAATGTCCTTGTCATTTTTCTACAAACTTCCATACATGGGATTCTTGCACTTCCATAGGTCGACCATCTTCAGCTGTACCAACATGTAACAGAGTTGCTATATTCGTCCATTATCTCTCTCACCACCCGAGATAAGTCCGCTTTGGGCATGCTTGGCTCGGTGCTCTTTTGATGTTTTTTTATCTCACGGATAGCAACTCCACCTGGCTTCTATCTCTGCTTTTTCTATGTTGGTGGTGGTGGTGGAGTCGTCGCTTGCCTGGCCCATTGAGGAGGATAATTTTTATAGTTTTTCCTCCTCTCCTCTTGGGCTATTTGTTCTTCAGGTGTCACCTTGTCCTTTTTTCTCTTTGCACATTGCTTGGCTCTTTGAGGTGGTTTTGAAGGCCTTGAGCTCCCAGCCTTTGCTTGTTGGGTGGCTTGAGCTCTATCCTTTGATGGCTTTCTCTCTGCCTTTGCTTGTGCTTGCAAGTTTTTTCAATGAGCTCTCTCGGCCTTGGCTCTTTTCCATTCCTCTTGCTCTCCCTGTCTTCTTTTCTCTTCTTGTACTCTTTGTGCTTCCTTCTCAACAACCGCTTTCTTTTCCATCTCCCTCATTCTTTTCCTCCTCTTGGCCTCTCATGCTTTAGAAACCGGGTCGCCTGGTATTTCCTTGATTGCTCTTTCTTTGATTTGCAATGGAAACTTTTGTGGTGTGGTTTCCATGGTGGCTTGAGCAACAGTTGTTGTGACAATAGGCGAGGGTGCCAGATTTTGAAGCGGACCTCAGTATTCTTCTTGTTGCTCTTGTTTCTTGCATGGCTCTGTGTAGAGTTGAAATGGTTGGGGGATATGGCAGAGATGTGCAATTGGCATGGTTTAATTCTCTGAGATCTCCAAAAATATGTCACATGGTGGTTAAATCATCGGGATTCGATGGTTGGGGAGGCTCTTGGGTGTTAGGAGCGGGTTGGGATGCTAAGTTAGCCACTTGTGGTTGGGGATGTGGATTTGAAGCCGTAGATTCTGCATGGGATCCTGGCTGTGGATTTTCTGTAGTGTGAGTGGCTGTTGTGGTATTGTTTTGTGTAGTGCTAGTCTGGTCATGTGAATTGTCCATATGGTGCAAGATATGAGTGCGTGCGCGTTTGTGCTTGAGAGGATCTTCTAGAATGTACAAACAAGAAATGGACTTCAAGTTGTGAGTTTTGACTTATAAAGTACTATTTAAAAAATAAAACCCTTAAAACCCAATAATATTAATAAAAATTAAGAAAAACTCCAAAATTGTTGAAATTTGACCCCTGGAACCACTGATTGGGACGTCAACAAATCACGTGGCATTACAATGTATGTTTACTATATAAGTGGTTAGTGTCCAAAATTTATTGGTTTTCCAGTCAATGCTTGCCATTTCGTCGCCTTCTCTCCAACCATCATCGGAATCTATCTTTTGCACTAGAAGCATGATATGATTGTGATCGCATTACGCTAATCATTTCCCTATTCGACATTTCAAACTTCTTTACACTCTAGTCTTCTTCCTTTCTCTCCCCGCTAAAACTCTATAGAACCAATTGAACATTTCGTGTAGGGAATTTCTCTTTTTCCTCCCACCTCCATGCCGTGTATTTTTCAAATACACTACTTTTGCTTGATAGTGTGAGCGCTCCACTCCTTGGCTACTTCTCAGATACCCAATGAACCGAATATGTCAAGAAAAAATGAGTTATGAGTAAAAAAAATGTACTGCCAAAATAATAAAACTTTAATTCAAACACTGATGTTTTTTTATTGCAAAGACAAAGTGTTTAACCCACCATGCAATGTGTTAGGTGCGTCTCCCCCCAGGCATCCACCATTTGCAATGTGAAACTATTGATTATAAACTTTAAGGTGGATATCTCAGCAGAGGTTAGCTTTGTCTTTTCAAGCAAACAAAATATATCATCTACAGATTGCCACACACGAGTATACTTAATTCCTAGGGCTGCTTCGTTACCTCTATAGGTGGTAATGTCACATACCTTTTTCCACAATTGAAACTCATTGGGACTTTGAGAGCCAGAATAGTCTAAAAGCATATACCGAGCTTTACTACCACCCATACACTACAAGAGGTTGTGTGCTCTTGTGACGCTGTTAGCGACGGAAATACACTGGGTTTTTATAACCCCCGGCGTCTCTAAAACCGTCGCTACGAGCGTCGCTATAGGTGTCGCTATATGTGTGGCTATAAGCGTGGCTATAAGCGTCGCTATATAGCGACGCATATAGCGACGTTTACACAGAAGACTATAGCGACGCTCATAGCGACGCTACAGAGCCATAAATAGCGACGCTTATAGCGACGCCCGAGAGATTTTTTTTTTGGTGGCAGGGCATTGAATGCCCTGCCACCCATCAACCATATTGTACTTGATTCACTTTTTAAAAAAAGTGCAAAGGTAGATAATAGACCCAAAATAGTCACCCACAAGACGCATTGTTTGCAAAATTGACAATTGTACACATCATAAGCAAAATGAATTGATTGGCAAATGTAATAATGACAATTGTACAACATCATAGGCATAAAGAATTGATTGGCAAAAGGAACTGCGGTGACAAATGTAATAATATACATGGTTCAAAAAGACGTATAAAATCCGTCTCATGATACATACGCTATGAGAAACCCTAAACTAATGCTATCTAGCTACGGCTAAACTGACGTCGTCTAGTCAAACGTCTCATCGCGTCCAAGCGGCGTATCTGTCGGATTCTGCAAAAAAAGACAATAAGACAGCTTTCAGTAAGTATAAACATATAACGACATTTATAAAACAATACAAAAAATAAAAAAGAGTAAACCCTAATACTAACCATGCCGCCGCGAGAACTGAGAATGTCCATCAGGGCGTTTAAGCCCTTCCTGCCTGCGTACTCGCGCTTGTACGGTGTGGGATCACGTCCTGTCATCGACCACTGTCAAAACATACAAAGATTTCATTATGTTAGAACTAAAAAACTCATAAACCCTAAACTATCGAACATGCATAAAGAGCAATGTGAAAACACTTACAAAATCGGCCTCAAATGATGCCCATCCACCGCTCCCCAAGTGGTGCGAGCTCCCTGCCTCTACTCGCGCTCTGGCTGCATCCTTTTGTTGCTTCCACTTGTCGGGATTCTCGCGCGCTGCTTTCTTCGCATTCTTCCAATCTTCTTTGGCCAGCCAATTTGGCCTGTTCCACCCATTCTTGATTGCTTTTTGCACTTCGAAACGCTTGTGTTTGCAGTATTCGCGCATTCGAATCTTCATCAGGTCTTCATTGAAGCGTTGATCCCGTGTTGGAACGGGAAACTCATCATGAAGTATGCTGATGACTCTGTTTTTTAAATCACTTGGTACTTCACTCCGTTTGTTTAGTATGTAGTGTCTAAACAGCTGAGAGCAAAGACCACGCATGCGCAAGATCACCTTCTTGCCGTCATCATCCATGATGATGCCGCCACTGATGTTGACGGAGTAAGGCAAGCCCTCTGGCCGGTGACGCGTGAACCTGGGTGTCCCGACAGGGGTCTCTAGCGGCGTGTCGATGGGGGTACGGACGTCAGGTGTCTCCACCGGCGTCTCTGCCCCGAAGCGAGGAGTGTCGAGTGGGGTGGCTCCTGGCGGAGTAGGTAGAGGTGTGTAGCTTCTAGGAACAGTCAGCCGTGCAAAACCTGGCGTAGATGGCGATACTGTGGTTGGTGTGGGGGCGGGCAAAGAAGGGGAGGGTAAAGAGCCTCGTCGAACACGAGGCGGTGTGGAGGCATCGGTGGCGGAATCCCCACAACAACCGCCACCGCCACCACTAGAGCGCCGGTGTCTAGACGAGTGTGAAGCTCGTCTCGTCGACGCCGAAGCTTCGGAGCGCGCCGAATGCTCCGAAAGAGAGGGAGATGCGGATGGAGTAGGAACGCGCGATGATGCGCCAGAGCGATGACGCTCCACGTACCACTGTCTCTGCTGCGGTGACAAAGAAGAAAGAAACTCCTCATCATCCATACCTGCATTAAACACACGAATATTTAAACTTAATATTGAATGAATAGAGTAGACAATGACGCAAAGACCATTAAATACAATGACGTAATGACGCATATAAATACAATGACGTAATGACGCATATAAATACAATGACGCAATGAATCGAGTGATAGAAGAGGCAAGTCGAAAACTCAGAATTTTCAATCAAAAGATGTGAGCGCGAGTAGAAAAGAGCGTTATACACCATGGAAGGTACTTAGAGAGCCAGAGCTTTTACAACACGGAGCAAAATTGTTCAAATACAATATTTGTGGCTTTAAGAGATCTCTCTCTCATCCTCGCATAACTCAGCATAACTTCCTATATCTATATAGAGCTCTCCGTTTAAACACATATCCTCTGTTTCATTTTGTAGCTCCTCTGCATGCACCCCATATAGAGTAGTAGCATCTTGATGCTCGTCTGGCACCACCGCAGCGGCTTCTGATTGAGCATCTTCTCTGATCTCCTCCATTGATGTCGTTGTGATTGGCACATGGTAGCCTTCATACGTCCTTGCACTAAGAGGGGCTACCTCTATGACGTACCACCAGTTTGATGTAGACTTTGTAGGATGAAATATTACCTGTCAGAGCCACATAACTTACATGAGAGCTTTCAAGCACATAACTTGTAAAAGGGGGATGTTAACTATTTACATACTTACTTGTTCACAATGCTCAGGTAGTACGAAAGTGTCTCTTAGGTCAGTCCATTTCTTAGTAGAATCCACCTCAAGAAAACCAGACTCTCCTCTACGCATAGTAGCGTTGCGACCCTCCATGATTATCTTGAACCATTGCACGTCGAACAAGTCGACAAAAAATCCTCTGTAATCGATCCTCAAAATCTCTTGCAGCGTGCCGAAGTAAGTGAGTTCCGCCACCACAGGATCTGCATCAGAGGAACGTCGTCGACTAGACTGTTCAAATTTTGCCATGATTCCACAATCTTGAGTAAAACGCTTTTTGTCGATTCGTTCCACCCTAAAATGTCGACCTTTACACCATGCTGCTGTGTATGACTTATACTACAACGAACAAAGATTATGAGTGGCTGTTCAAACGCTTATAAATAAAGTCACTTGCTAGTCGTACATTGCAAACTTACCTTGGTCGCGCAACCCCGAGAGTACTCCCACTCTTCTTCACTCACTTCGTCACCGCATTGTTGTGCGCTTTTCAATTGGTTGTGCAACCATCTTAAGCTCATGAAGGTTGGTAGTCTCTCCAGAACCGCTGGATAGTGCATCGGTGGTCGTCTTCCCCGTCTCCACTCGATTCGTGCCCGTTGTCGCTCTTGCTTTGCATCCTCATATTGTGAAATCCACTTTTGCATCACTGGATTGTGAAGCATGCAAAATCGGTTGATTTTAGCCTCTAGATCTTCCGTCATCTTCTTCTCAACACCGAGATTGCACATGACAATCCCAGATATGCGCTCATCATCTATGGTTCGCCATAGCGTGTCCCGGGATTTATCAAATCCATCTAGCCACTCTCCAATGTACACTAGGGACTCTGATACCAACCAACCTTCTGCCATGCTACCCTTCGGACGTGCCTTTTGACGCACATATCCCTTAAGCGTTTTCATGAAACGCTCTAAGAAGAACATCCATCTGGAATGAACTGTGCCAGTTATTTCCACCTCAGCATTTAGTTTGGCTAAGAAGAACATCCATCTGAAAATGTTTCTCAAACATGCACACAAGCTCCGCAGCATTTAGTTTGGCGAATGGTATGGAGTCTACGTTGATCTCCTTTTGTGAGATCCATTGCACCAGCTTTGCAAGTTTGTAGATTGTGTTACTGATGTCGAGAGACAAACATCCCTCAATGGCAACCGGTAAAATAAACTGTAAAGTATGTGCAGGAATGATATTAAAGTCCACATTTTATGCAATGATATTAAAGTCCACTATGAATGTACCTGACACATTTTATGCCAATCGTGTGACTTCAAACCGGTAAGCTTTCCTTCTTTAGTAAAACACGTTCAGAGCGAGTGCATTACGCTAGTGGGGGTCCGCAAAGATCGAATGGTCTCTTTTACTTTGCGTTCTTGGGCTCCTGTGAAAATCCATGGTGCTTTAGGGAGTTTTATCGATCCATCAGACGCTGTTTGCGGCCAATATTGCTCCATACGATCCACATTTCTAAGGTCAACTCTGGCTCCCAAAGTATCTTTCTTGCCGGTCAAATGGTCCCATAGTAGATTACCCACATTCTTGAATATGTGCATTGGATCGAGCAACTGATTGATCATGAGTCGGGGCCAGTATGGTAACTCGTACCATAGAGATAGTCTCTTCATCCTTGGAGGCAATCCGTCATCGCACATCTCCTTCTGCTCTAACCATGCTTGTGCAGACATCCTTGGTGGCTCTCTTCCCAAAAAGCCGTCGCGTAACACATGATTCTCTGGAAGATACGCTTGATGACCTTCGTAGATTTTCTTCTTCAGTGAGGGTGCCCTACGTGCATTCAGTCTAGGTCCACATGTGACACATGCTCTGTATCCGCTTGTTTGAAGCCCTGCATGTATACACATGATAATAGATCAACTATGGGAAAAAACAAGATTTACAGTGTCTGAGTGAGGAGTGTCAATAGATCACCTGAGCATTCTGTTAGCCCGGGATAGTCATGCATGGTCCACATTAGAATGCCTCTGATCAAAGCATTCCGTCGTCCTGTGTGTCGGCTCATATCCACCACCTCTATGCCAATCCACAATTGTTGTAGCTCTTCCAATAGTGGACAAAGATACACATCCATATTCCCCACTTTATATCGCCCTGGCACAATCAAGCTTAGCCATAGGTGCCCCTTCTTCGTAGTCAACCACGGGGGAATGTTGTAGTTGACGATGACAACGGGCCATACACTGTAAGATGTTGATCTTTGACCAAATGGATTTACGCCATCCATAGCCAGGCCTAAGCGCAAATTTCGAGCTTCCCTGGCAAAATCCAACCATGTTCCATCTATATGTTTCCACGCTACGCAATCTGCAGGAATTCGTAGCACACCATCCGAAGATTTATTCTCCTCATGCCATGATGCTAGGGCGGCCATGGACTTACATTCGAAGAAATGCTTGATGCGAGGAAGCAGAGGGAAATGTCGCAAAACCTTTTGTGGAATTTTTGTCCCGTGGAGATCTACTCGATATCTTTCGGAATCACATTTCGGACACTTCTCCATGTCTATGTATTCCCCTGTGAAAAGAATGCAGTCATTAGGACAAGCGTGGATAGAATTGTAATCCATCCCCAAGTTTTGCAAAATCTTTCTTGCTTCATCTCGGGAATCTGGCATCACATTGTCAGCTGGTAGTATGTGCTCTTTCAGCAATCTACACAACATAAAAATATGATACAGTCGTGTAAAAATCTATCAGATCATTATACATTTAGAGTTCTATTAAAGTAAACTAATTGTAATAGATCACCTGAAAAGCGCTGTGACGCTAGTGTCACTCCATCCAAACTTTGCTTGCATGTTGAGAAGAACCAGGAGTGCTTTCAATCTAGACATATGTGCTCCATTATACAATGGCGTATCGGCTTCACTTTTCATATCATCATAGATAAGCCTTTCTGAATCCATGATCGTCTCGATCATTTCATCAATCTCGGGCTCAAACATTGCCTCGTTGGGAATGTGCTCTGCATGATCATCCCCCGAGCTGTCAGAGGCTACATCTTGTGGCCTCACATATGCTGCTTGACCAAAGCGCCTGCGAACACGTCTATTGGGTTGCAAGATTGCTGCTTGTTGGCCAGCGTCAGAGTCCGACGAGTTATAATTGGCAACAACTCGATCTATAATAGATGGATCGAACTCGCCAAATTCGCGAACGTGCTGCAAAGAAACACGTCTTGTCCGTCGCACAGCATGCTTGCATTGATTACAAGGACATAAGACCCTCGTTGAGAGATAGGTGTTTCGGTTGGACGGTCCCACATCCTCGTCGCTACTCATAATGAGGATAAAAAACTTATAACCTGGACAACAAATTTAATATTCTATTGGCATTCTTCGTCTTATCTCTCTCTCTCTCTCTCTCTCTCTCTCTCTCTCTCTCTCTCTCTCTCTCTTTACCTCACATTCTCTAGTCATGTCCAATCCCCGCACACCTCGGTCTAGAGGTGCACGGAGATCAGAACCACCGGGTTATAATCTCGTCTTTATTGGTCAATACCTATATTTGTGGGTACAACAAATCTACACACCCATGTCTACATGATACTGCATGTAGTGGACAAAACCCCTTTGCCTCTTCTCTAGCTGTAGCACTTCACTTCATCTTAACATCTTTTCACAGTAGATCTTTTCACTGTTCGTCTAACTCTAAACCCTAAAACGTAAGTAATTCTTGCGTGGACTCGATCTAACGTAAATAAGCGTAAATCTAAATAAACGTAAATCTAACTAAAAATAAAGCTAAATCTAATTTAACGTAAGTCTAATGACTAGAGGTTGTCTAGATGGTCATTGTGTCGGGGATGTAGTGACTCTTGCCGCCCTGAAGATCCACCTTCTTCCCTATCTTCTGAAGACATTTCACCAGTACTTTTGGATCGACGGAGCCCACCATGAGTGAAGGCAGCAATACCCTATATTCCATTGAGGGCTTTCTTCACCCGCTTCATGCAGGCATCGCAGTCTATGGAGACCTAAATCTAATCTAATATAACGTAAATCTAAATCTAGCTTAAATAAACGTAAATCTAGTTAAAAATAAACCTAAATCTAATTTAATGTAAGTCTACATATAACCTAATCTTTAACGTCTTTTAAGATAGTTTCCTACGACGTTATAACTCTCTTCTTCTTGTGTGCGTGCGCGTGTGTGGATGTGTGTGCCAATAAAGAGAGATAAATGGTATAACCTTTCTATCACCCATGCCAAGTATGATAGATTGATTATGCCATTTCCCTCTTGAATAATAGGTCTTGAGTTCAACTCCTTGTCGGCTAGATCTTTAGGTCTTTTAATTTTAATTAGTTTCCTACGACGTTAAATTAGTTTCTCTCTCTTTCTCTCTCAATGTGTGTGCGTTTTTTTGGATCGTATGCATGTTTTCTCTCTCTTTTCCTCTCTCAATGTGTGCGTTTTTTGTTTATGCATGTTCTCTCTCTCTTTTCCTCTCTCAATGCGTGCGTTTTTTGTTTATGCATGCTCTCTCTCTCTTTTTCTCTCTCAATGTGTGTGTGCATTCTTTGTTTATGTATGTGTGTGTGCGTTTTTGTTTTTGTTTGTACTCTCTCTCTCTCTCTCTCTCTCTCAAAAACACTATGTGTGTGTGTGTATGTGTGTGTGTGAGAGAGAGAGAGAGAGGGAGAGAGAAAGAGGGGAAGGGAACATGAGAATGAGGAGAGGGAAGGAGCATACCTGGCTCTCCTTCCTCTCCTCGTGTGTGTGTGTGTGTGTGTGTGGAGAAGAAAAAGAGAGAGAGAGAGAGAGAGAGAGAGAGAGAGAGAGAGAGAGAGGGAGAGCGTTACCTGCTCCTTGCTTGAGGGCGCCGAAAAACTCAGATCTGAGATCTGAGTTTTTGGGCGCACTCGGTTATTTTTTTACCCCAGCCGGCGTCGCTATGAGCGTCGCTATGAGCGTCGCAAATTTACAAAGAAATTTGCGACGCTCATAGCGACGCTTATAGCGACGCTCATAGCGACGCCGGGAATTTTTTTTTGGAGCGTCGCTGTGTGAGCGTCGCTAATATGAAGAGCCTCTTGTAGTGATATATATTTTATTAGGACAATCATGTGTACTTCCATATGCCTTCTTGTCCTTTGATAACTCTACTGCACCCTCATGTAGGCCACACTTGATAAAACATATTCTAGTTCTCTGACACACTCTTTCCTTCTTTGTGTAGGCTCCATATTCCAAGAATAATTAATATGGAGCATAATCAACTTGTTAAGAATTTGTAGATGGGCATGAAGAGTGCACACATACATGTTTATTAGAGGAATCTGTAGAATAGGATCCCAATTTGGATCGTCCATGTCTCCATTAGGGGGTACACTTTGGTTACAATTGAGGAAACCTTGAAACCATTGTTGTAGTGCTTTAGCCACTATTTGTGTAGTGGTCACACCTTTCGTGGAGTTGACTGTAGCTTTGTCACCCTTACCCTTACCACCCATTGACTTGTTGGCCTTTGAACCCTTGCCCTCAATTCCTAATGAGACTTTATAGTGGTAGTAATAAATGCATGCAAAGAGGGTCATTGCACCTTTATTGCACCCTAGCATACACTTGAGAGTTTTCAAGACTCCTGCCAAATGCCACTCCACTTGGAATGTACCCAGATCTGAATCCTACAATCGTTGTCCTTCTTGTTGTTGTCGAATGACATCAACGATTGGGGTGTGATTAAAATACCATTTGAGGGACTCATGTGTCTTGTGTGGGAGATGCAAAGCTGCCAGCCATCAACTATTCTTCTCGGATTGAACACCTAAACAATTGTTTCTCTTCTCGTTTTCATTTAGCTCAACATCAACGCCCACCAAGGCTCTGTTCAAAAGCATAATGCTTACCCTTTTGAGCCTAGTGTGACAAGTCTATACAAAGCTTCATAGGCCTTGAAACTTATTGTTGCACTGTCACACACCTCCATCATCTCCTGAGGTGACACAATGATGTTTAGCTCACTGAAATACTTTTGGCACAAAATATTAGCAATGCCAGCATTGTATGGATCATCCAATAGCTCCACCAACTCATTTGTTTTGATGATATTCTACAGTAGAGTATGTCCAATAGTTTGAGCATCGAAATCAATTCCCATCATCATCCGAGCCAAGTTCCTTCATATTGAAATAATATTACAACAACCTACAAAAAATGTAAGAAATTAGAAGCTTGCATTTGTATTTCTACCGAGTTTGACGGATACGTTTCTTTCGAGCTCCATTTCTTGAAGATAGCATAGACATCACATGTCGCTCGCGCTTGCGAATGTGATAGCCCAATGGAATGTGTGTGAGATGATCGATTCCCGTGTGCATATTATGTGCAGTGTGTTGTAGCTGAACTAGACGACGCTCTTGCTCCTTTCTTTGATACTCTGCTTTTTCAAAAAACTTTGACATCTCATCATTTAGCTGCTTCGTCTTCTTGTTGGCTTCCTCTCTGACTTGCTGAATGTCTTTCACGTACTTCTCTTGCAATGATGAATAGGTAGCACAAAGATGTTTTCTTGCTTCCCTTTCATTGACAAAAGTTGAGTGTAAGCTCCATCATCGGCCACCCAAGGGCCATCCACCAAAATTGGAAACACCAACATTCAATGATATATCATCTCTCCTCATGCTTGACGGGGAGAGCACAATCATGTGCGAGGGCCGGGGAGACCACAATCGGGAGACACCTTGCACCATCAGGTCATCGGCTTGCAAGAAGAAAGACCACAATCTTTGCCCACTTCAGCTCCCTGTTGTAGATCAACCAGATAGCACACAGGGGAGCAGTCCATCAACGGACATGACCCTACTTCCATCGGGTAATCATCCTCCTCAATGTTGCACCAAGTAGGTGAACCTTCAAACAACTGCCCAAGTCTCGCTGCTGTGAACCACATCCAATAGCAACCAGACTGTCTAAGTAATTACAAAAAGAACCTACAGTTGTAGATAACATGTGCATGCTCTATATCCCTCCTGTCACATAACAACGTCCCAAACAACTCAATGTTTCCATTACCCTCTGAGAGTCCTGCATGCCATCATAAAACTGTTGGAGCTACATATATGGCTCACTCTACTGAACTTGGTCTCACCTATATATTTGTATCTTGTCCTCAATATGAATCAGTCTTTGGGATCGTATATGGTGTGTCTCTTGTCTCGTCTCTCTCTTTCTCTCTACATCTCAACATGGTATCAGAGCGGTAATGATCACGCGTTGATTCAATTCATGGTGACAACAGTATGTGTATGCGATTCGCATGTAAGATTCAAAATTGTTACAAATTTTATTTTTTGAGCGTTGATTCTTGTTAACTGTGGTTGTTTTGTGTTAAGAAGAATATGATTAGTGTTTTATGTGGCGTTTATTTCTAATCAATCTAATCGTTGATTACGTTTTCTTGTTAAGGACACCCTGAACTTCATCTCAATTTTTCTTGCTGTTCTGCTCAAAATTTGGAGAAACGGGAAAAGCGCAATGGAGCGTAGCGCAGTGGCACTTATCATCCAAAACTTGTTCATCTCCTCGAGCTCTTCGATTTGAGTTCTAGGTTTGCGTCAATCGGAGTTCGCAGCAGAAAGTTATGCTGTTTTTACTGCAATTGAGCTTCACGCAGCTTTCTTCATCCTACTTCTTCGTGAAGCGTCCGCGATCATTTTTCTTATTTTGGCGTTAACTTTTTCGAGAAGATTTAGCTTTTTGCTATTCGTATTGTGGCCGTCAATCTTGCGTCTCACGCCACTCTATTTTGAGGACTCGTTTATTATTAACGTCTCCTTTACCCTGCCTTTTTTGGGTGACGTCTCTCACATCTTTGGACGTTCCTTGAGCATCCTTCTTACATTTATCGTTGACAGAACGCAGTACTCATATCTCTCATTCTCAATTGCGGCCTTCACCATATATGGTGTGCAGATTCTGCGATCTTATCTTATACGTCTTCTCGCAACAAGATATGGCTATGAATATTCTCGTCAACGGATTTCCTTCTGGCCAGCATACTGTTCCTCCTTTCCAAGGTCAAGGATTTCCAGGTTGGAAAGCAAAGATGTTGTTAATTCTTGAAGGCGATGAACTCTCTGATGTTGTTCTTGGAAATCGTGTTTGTATGCCTTAGCCTGTTGATACAGATAATGATAACATGCTTATCACTGAAGGACCTATATTTGAAGATTAGAATGTTGCCTATACAGATTGTCAACGACGTGATAAAGCAGCTCGTCGTCTATGCGATCTACTAGTGGAAATTGCTTCTTTATAAATGGTTGTCTTGTTTCTTGGACCAGCAAGAAACAACGTTGTGTTACAGTTTCTACGACTGAGTCAGAATATGTTGCGGCATCACTTGCAGCTCGTGAGTTGATTTGTCTTCGACAAATGCTCGTTGATATTGGTCACTCTCCTCTTTCTAGAACACCCTTGCGGTGTGACAACCAAAGTGCTATTAGTCTTGCAAAAGACTATGTTCAACATAATAAGTGAAAGCACATTGCTGTCCATTATCATTATGTCAGGTATGAAGTACGCAAAGGAACCATTATGGTTGAACACTGTCCAAGTGACCAGATGATTGTAGACATTTTGAGCAAAGGCCTCAATGAGTCACGTTTCATCCTCTTGCGCTCGGAGCTTGGAGTTGCTTCGGCCTCACTCTTTCTAGATTAGCTTCTTTGCTATTATAATAGTTTTGTACATATGACATTGTAATCTTTTAGGTACCATGCACTATGCACACTCCACATTTTCACCTTGTGATATCTAAGTCACTTGAATATTTGTACATAGATGCACAATTCACTTTCACATCATCACCGCTGGTTCATATTTCACATTGTATAGGGGCTTGGGTTTTTCCTTTGAACTCCCCAAGGGTTTTTTCATCCAAAGCTAGAGACCTTTGTTTGAGTGGGGGTGTTGGAGCTATATATATGGCTCACTCTACTGAACTTGGTTTCACCTATATATTTGTATCTTGTCCTCAATATGAATCAGTCTTTGGGAGCGTATATGGTGTGTCTCTTGTCTCGTCTCTCTCTCTTTCTCTCTACATCTCAACAAAAACAAGGTCTAACCCCAAGGAAATAAATAGACCAGTCTTCAAACCACCTCTGCACACCTCTTGCAACCACAACCTTCAGCGCATGAGCCAAGGGAAAATCACCACACTTTGTGAAGCTTGAACCCAAATCAATGATCCCCATCCAATGAAGGCACTGATCTTTGCAACCAAGCCTCACAGTCAAACTTCCACTACAAGCATGGCATCCACCGTACAACCCCTCCCTCTATAAAGATAGTGCGCAGTGGTCAGTGGAATTCCCTCCAAGTTAGTGGGCAGAAGGGGCGACCTCCTCCCACAGGAAAAAAAGTTGAGTGGGATGCATGGATGCAAGCACCACCGACCCTCCACCCTATCACAATGCCCCCTATGCCCCCCCAACCCTTGGGGCCTCGCAAGTTGTAGAGCGACGAGCAACTTCGCAATCCTCACGTTGCACTACCCCTCGTCTCAATAATTCTTCCATTCAACCCTCACTTTCTATTCACTATAAAAAGTTTGAGTTTAAAAGACAAAAGACAAGCCTTCTAAAGGATGAAAAGTTTCAGTTGAAAAAAAAATTTAAAAAAATAGACAAGTCTCTTTAAGGATGAAAAGTTTGAGTTGAATTTTTTATTTTTTAAAAAAAGCCAAAGCCTTCTAAAGGATTGCGTCAATGCAGCTCCTTTAGAAGGCTTTGGCTTTTTTTTTAATTCAACTAAAACTTTTCAACCTTTAGGAGGCTTGGCTTTTTTTTTCAACTCAAAAGCTTTGTAGTGAATGAAAGTGAGGTGAGTCTTTAAGAGGGTTTGCGAGACTTGTGCATAGTTGATGTTTGCTATGTCTGTGAGAGTGCTCATGCTAGGGATGCTTAGGGAGCCTCTTCGATAGGGAGTGGAATCCACACAATGTAGCAGCTTAGCTAATGATGACGCTGTGGAGATGTGTTAGTAGCAAGCTAACATGAATACCACGAATATCATTCTTCGGAGTTCCCATGTAAAAACACTTATTATTTTTTATAAATTGAGAATATTGTAACTCTTATTTTTTGGATAAACCTTGTAATTGATGAGCCGGGGCTACAAGCTTCTAAATTGTATCAACGTGTCATTACCTATCTTTAGCTAGAGCTCCCAGATTATTAGTTTTGACCACCAAAAACCTTGGCTAAGGTATAAAAGAAAATTTTTGTAAGTTATTTTTAAGTTTTGGATAATGAAATACATAGCGTGAGCTAACAACGCTCACTTCTCTCCTTCTCGTGCTTCCTACTCACTCCCCGGTTGTCATATTGTAGTCACATTTGTTGCATTGCGACCGCAGGTAAGAGCTCTAGCCATTGACGTAAACACATCACAATAATTCGTAGCTATTGGTGTCACCGATCCGCGGCTTAATTTCATCATAAGTAAAAATTTACACTTCACAATAAAAAACTAAGCATATGAAGGTTATTGGAGCATCATTGCTAAGCATTTAGATGCATTCTGGATTGAAAATGAGTAGGTCAAAAATCCACTGTTGCTAATAATCGTGATTTTGGCACTTGACCTAAAGTGGGGTTTGAGACCATAAGCATGTGTGCTTAGGTCTTATAAACTTGTCCTAGAAGTTTCATTACATTTGGATAAGCATGTTTTGTTAGGTCTTATAAAATTGTCCTAGCATGTTTCGTTACATTTGGATGTCTTTTCATGCTGTAACGGATGTGGTTTGTTTGTCGATAAACGATTGGCTTTTGGTGATTTCAATCACCAAAAGCTACACTCAATCACTTGAGTGTAGCTTGAGTTAGATACGAGTAGTTAGTTGTTTTCCAAGAGATTGAAAACCTCTTGTAGCCTCTAGGCACTAGTCGAGTCAGCTACATCCCATGGATTGACAATATAATCGTGGTTCTCGCTAAAACTGCAATAAGACAGGATAGTGAGGCTAGACACACACCCCACATTTGGCATTGTTGTCGGGGATCGAAGAGACCTAAACTAGTTATCCTTTAAATTCCTCTATGATCTCCTAGAGTCAGAAACTTTTTTTTAGAAACCGCATAGCCTAAGGTTATCGTCTTTTGCTGTGTAGAGGTAGGTTGGAGGTAAGTTGTACTTACCGAGTGCTTTTAGGATTGTAGGATTGTAGATCTAGATTAGGATTTTGAGAATGATTGATATACGAGACAAGTCTTAAGATCAAAGCTCAGTAGACCATTAAAAACAAGAAAACGAGTGTTTGTGGATGTTGGGGTATAAAGCCCAATGTGGTCGCCCAGGTAAGTTGGCGGGCCGCCAGGTATGTACACATGTTCTTTTGTAAAAACCTAATAAGAACTCACTATGCTCTACACATTATAGTAGAGCGAGTTCACCATATCGTCATGATCTTCTTCTCGCACTCTCTCTCGCGTCACACTTCCGCTCGTACTCCTTCAACTGGTATCAGAGCTCAGATCGAGGCTCGGGGCAGCACTGCAGGAGGCTATAGTCACCAGCTCAGATTGGAGTGAAATTCAACAGGCTTCGACAAAGGTCTGCGCAAGCCATTTTCGACTACGTGGTCTTGGCGGGTGCAGATCCAACTCTGCAAATTTGGGGTTTTTGGCCTACGACTGCACGTGCTGAGGATATCGACACTCCCAGAGTGTTGATTTGTGGCTGTCTACACATCGAAGGACGGCTCATAGCTCTTGGAGGCGTGTCACATACGACACGGGCGCATCTACACATAGACTGTAGGCGACATCCACTAGTTCATCAGGTAGCTTGTGTTTGCTGCTTGATATTCCAGATTTCATCCTGAAATTGCAGGTACTTCCACATGGGATGTATTGTCAGAGATGATGTATGTCTATTGAGGGTTTGCTGGTTGTGAGTCACGCAGCAAACAACCGCCGCAGCGGTTACAGCATACAGTGGGAAATTTGTGGATGTATGACTTTGTGGGAAGTCTATGTACTGTTAGATTTACTGCAGCCTTTTTTGAGGGTCGAGTGAGGTTTTATTGAGCTGGGGGATTCTCGAATGTTGAGATCCTTTCGGTGATACAGGTCTTGGAGCGATCCCTCGAGCACCCTTAGATAGGCAGCTAGGATGTATTGACTGTGAGTTAGACAGTTGGGATTGCATCTTTGCTTTACTGCCGTTGAGGCATTGTCACAGTCTATGCTTACAGGACAGTGAAAGGACAGTCAGAGACAGTACAGGTGCAGGACAGGTTTACCCGCAGCTTACAATGTCAGAGAGACAATGTTTTTGAGCTGTTTTTGGTCTGTTTTTGAGTACACCAGCGCCATTTTACAAAGGACAGAATCTGAAGCTTTTTTGGTTCATTTGATAGGTTGATATTGGTTTAGAGGTCAGTTTACAGGGGAAACTCTGCCAAATTTTTCCCAGGAAAGTAAACCACTGTGAAGCGTAGCTATGGCTAGATCACAAGACACTGCTCTTTACAATATGAAGAAGCTGGATGGAACCAATTTCCCATTGTGGAAGAAGCAGATTTGGCACGTGTTGGTACAAAAGAAGCAGATAAAACCTATAAAGCTGAAGGGGATAAAACCAGAAGATATGGACGAAGATGAATGGAACGAAATGGATGAATTGGCACTTTCTACCATTATGCTGACTTTGGCAGAAAGCGTTTACTTCAATGTAGCAGACGAGATGTTGGCTTATCAAGCATGGATAAAGCTGAGTGATCTTTATGAGAAGCAGAGTGCAGCTTCACAGGTATACTGGCTTAAGAAGCTTGTTGACTTGAAGATGAAAGAAGGGACCCCTATGTCCAATCATCTGAATGAATTCAACACCATCTGCAGTCAGTTGTCAGCTCAAGGTGTCAAGTTTGATGAACCTGTTAGAGCTATGTTCCTGTTGATCACATTGCCGGAAAGTTGGGACACTTTTCGCACAGTTTTGAGTAATTCTGCACCTCCAGATGGTTTGAACATAGCAGGTGTAGAAGGAAGTCTGCTTACTGAAGAAACCAATAGAAAGACAATGGACAAAGGCAAAGGAACAGCCTTAGTTGTCAGGGGAAGGACCAAAGAAAAGTACAAAGGTGGAAAGAGGAATCAGTCTCGTAGCAAGTCCCGCAGTGCTAAAGGCAAGAGTGACATAGAATGCTACCACTTTGGCAAGAAGGGTCACATGAAAATTGACTGCAGAGAATGGAAAGGAGAAAAAGGCAAAGAGAAAGCTGAAGACCATGGTGAGAAGAACAAGTCCTCATTGAAGATTCAAGAAATAAATGTGACAAACACTGTTGCAGAGGATGACAGTCTAGTGTCAGGAGACATCTACTTCTTGAAGAATACAATGGACTCAGCTCTTCTTGCAGCATCTGATGGAAATGCACTGAGTGACTGGATTATAGACTCAGGGGCATCACTTCATGTGTCTCCAAACAAGGAGTGGTTTACCTCTTATGTGACCACTAAAGATCATGTTCGGCTAGGCAATGGGCAGACATGTGAGATCTTAGGTGTTGGAGATGTTCAATTGAAGTTTCAGAATGGCTCTTCTTTCACGCTCAAGAATGTGAGACATGTTCCCGCAATTACAAAGAGCTTGATCAGCACAGGTTTACTTGATGATGCTGGCTACGTCACCACTTTTGGACAGAACATGTGGAAGATATCCAAGGGTTCTATGACAGTAGCACATGGAGTAAAGTCTGGAGGAATTTACATGATTTATGCATCAAATGTCTCTAAAAATGTAATCAATGTAACCGAGCAGCCGAACGTTTCTTTGTGGCATAGCCGGTTAGGACATATGTCCAAGAAGGGAATGGAAATCTTGTCTCGTTCTGGTTATTTGCCTGGCTTTTCATTTAATGATTTTGAATTCTGTGAACATTGTCTGTATGGTAAGCAAACACAGCAGCCACATAAGCATAGAAGCAGTAGAAGAGATACACAGTTGGCACTTGTTCATAGTGATTTGTGTGGACCTATGCCTAACCTATCTCTAGGGGGAGCTTCTTACTTTATGACATTTATAGATGATTACTCGAGGAAAGTATGGGTTTACTTTCTCAAGCACAAGGATGAAGCGTTTAGTGTTTTCAAAACGTTTGTGACACTTGTGGAGAATCAGAGTGGCAAGAAGCTTAAATGCTTACGCACTGACAATGGTGGAGAGTACGTTTCAAAGGCCTTTCAGGACTTTTGTGAGTCAAAAGGTATAAAACGTGAACTTACTGCTCCTTACAATCCTCCTCAAAATGGTGTTTCTGAGAGGATGAATAGGACCATACAAGAGAAGGTCAGAAGTATGTTGTCTAATGCACAACTGCCAAATGGGTTTTGGGCTAAAGCTGTATCAACAGCTGTTCATCTTGTAAATAGATCTCCTAGCAGGGTTTTGCAGAAGGATTCAGTGCCAGAGATGGTATGGTCAGGCAAAATGCCCTCATACAAGCATCTCAGAGTCTTTGGCTGTGAGGCATATACTCACGTTCCAAAGGAATTTAGGAACAAACTTGAGCCAAAGAGTAGAAAGTGCATCTTTCTAGGCTATGGTAATTCTGGTGAGATGGGGTACAGACTTTGGATCCCTAATCCAGAAAGGTTGTCCGCAGCAATGATGTTCACTTTAATGAATCCAAATATCATTCTAAACCAGAGAGGGTTAAGGAGATTAGAAGATTTGTCTTCCAAGAAGATGGACCTGCACGTGCAAGACAAAATGTTAGGGCTCAAGAGGAGCAAGAACAGGATAGAGTGGAACCATAGGTTGTGGCTGAGCCTGAGCCACCTATTGTGCGTAGATCTGGACGTGTCACGCGACCTCCTGATAGGTTTGTTCCATCTATGAACTATGTCATGTTGAATGATTGCAATGAGCCTTCATGTTACAAGGAAGCACTGAAAATGAAGGACTCCGGGAATTGGCAATTGGCCATGCAGTCAGAGATGACAGCTCTGCATAAAAACCAGACATGGAAGCTAGTTAAATTACAACGGGGCAAAAAGGCTCTACCCTGTAAATGGGTTTACAGGTATAAGATCACCGCTCATGATAGTCAGCCAAAGTACAAAGCAAGGCATGTTGCCAAGGGCTTTAACACTAGGTTGGTAATGGGACACTTTTTTGTCCTGGAACACTTTTATGTCCTGTTAAGTGACCATTTTCCTTGAATTATGTCAAGAGTTTCAAAATGGATTTTGAGGTGCTATATATCTAGAAAGTTGTCTCATGAGCTGAGAAAAACTCGACATTTTTTTGGAATATGAATTCCATCTTTAACCTTGTCCTTCCACAACATTTCACAACCTAAACTGTGTGAAAAAATGGGTCCTGTTTTTGGCTTTTTTCAACTTTTTGCAACTATACCACTCTAGAATTCATGTTTGTGAGGTCTATAATGCTAGAGAACTATATTTAGTAGTCCTCAACATGTACTGATGCTTCTAGGGAGAAATAAATGTTAAAGTTGTAAGTTATGACCAAATTACAAAAATTGTCAAATCCTGTTTTTTAGCCAATTTTAGCTCTTCTATGATTTTTTTGGTGGCTTTCATGATATCCAAATACAGTTTTGATTTTCTATGTCGCATATTGTAACATAAAGCTAATTTCCTTGAGTTTTGGGGCACCTAATACCCTATTTTGCATAGTAGACAACGATGGTGGATTTTTTCAATTATAGAAGAAAACGAAACATTCTAGTATATCAAGTATAGCTTTTTCAATATTGCTAGTTTCTTGTGTTAACTATATGCATTTTGTAGGTAGTAACCATATCTAGTCATAAGGATCAAATTTGGCTAGATATTGAATATTTTCTATTGGATTCTAAAACTCATAATGTTGAACCCAGTTTTTTCATGTTTTTTGTATTTAGCACTTCATCTTTGTCCCCAAGATTCCCCTTGGTAAGAGATGTATTATTCTTTTGACATTCTCCATGGCTCCTTATGAACCTAAAGGACAATAGGGAACTAAGAAAACATGGATATATTATTTGTATTGAGCGTGGCTATAGAAACTTTGATGTTAGGTTTGCAGAATGGTAAAAATTCAACTTTTTTGTACCTATTTCTTTTGGCAAAACAAAAAATGGTGAGTGAGAAGCAATCATATGTTTAGGTCACCAACCCATTGAAGTTAACTAGGGAATTTATCTCAAGTCCTACAAAAATCCCTAATCTTATTTTTATGCAACAAAACATAAGAAATGACTGTTTTGATGAAACTGTACTGGTCCATCAACTTTGGAGGCTTGGTGTGACCAAAAGATGAGAAATTTTAGAAATTTCTTATTTTTTCCATGTGTAGTAGGCCTTGAACTATAACCTCATGAAAGTATTTTACAAAATGAGTGGATCTACTATGGTTTTGGAGGTTTTTTTCACAACCCTGAAAGGACACTTTTATGTCCTGTTAGGTTACCAACCTAGTGTTAAGCAAGAACAAGGCATTGACTTTGATGAAGTCTTCTCTCCGGTGGTCAAGATGACTACATTGAGATGCTTTCTTGCATTGGTTTCCATATTAGATTTGGTGTTGCACCAAATGGATGTCAAGACAGCGTTCTTGCATGGTGATTTAGATGTGGAAATTTACATGCAGTAGCTAGAAGGGTTTGTTGAGAAAGGCAAGGAAGATTGGGTATGCCAATTGTTAAAGAGTCTTTATGGCTTAAAACAATCACCGAGGGCATGGTACCATAAATTCCACAAGTTTATGCTTTCTCAAGGCTACATACGTAGTGAGTTCGATCACTGTCTATATACAAAGAAGGCTAAGGATGGCAGTTGGCTGATCCTTATTTTGTTTGTGGATGACATGTTGATTGCTGGCAAGCACTTGGAAGAAATTTCAGCTTTGAAGTCAAAGATGGCAAAATCGTTTGACATGAAAGACATGGGTGAGGCAAGTCATATACTTGGTATGCGCATTGAGAGAGACAGATCAAAGAAGTTGATTTGGTTATCTCCAACAGAGTATATTGACAAGGTTTTGCAACGTTTCATTATGGAGAAGGGAAAGGCATTGAGTGTTCCATTGCCACCATATGTGAAACTTAGCAAACAAGATTGTCCTTTGTCTGAGGAAGAACAAGCTGAAATGGATAAGATTCCATATGCGTCTGCAGTGGGTAGTTTGATGTATGCAATGATTGCTACTCGCCTAGACATTGCATTTGCAGTGGGAGTAGTAAGTCGATACATGTCAAACCCAGGCAAGAAACATTGGGAGGCAGTGAAAGGAATATTGAGATACCTGAAAGCTACAAAGAGTATGCGTATATGCTATGGGAGTAAGGAGCTAAGTGTAAAGGGTTTTACAGACTCAGATTATGTAGGTGACTTAGACAACCGAAGGTCTACGTCAGGGTATGTCTTTACATTGGCTGGTGGAGCAGTATCATGGCGTTCTAGATTACAAGATTGTGTTACTCAGTCTACTACAGAGGCTAAATATGTTGCAGCATCAGAGGAATGCAAAGAATCAATTTGGCTTAATCGACTAGTAACAGATTTGGGAATCAAAGAAGAGATGCCTATGTTATATTGTGATAGTCAAAGTGCTATACAATTGGCTCGCAATCCAGTTTATCACTCAAAGACAAAGCATGTGGATGTGAAGTATCATTTCATCAGGGAAATGCTTGAGGATAAGCAACTTCAGCTTGTCAAAGTTCACACCACAGAAAATCCTACTGATCTACTTACAAAAGGACTTCCCTCAGAGAGCTTTGCGCATTTTCGCAAGCAGTTAGGTGTAGGGTAGTACATCACTTCTCTACATCTCTTGTATATTAGCTTGTATAGTAGCTTCTCTCACACTTAAAGTACCACATTGGACTTTAAGTGGGAGGTTGTTGGGGTATAAAGCCCAATGTGGTCGCCCAGGTAAGTGGGCGGGCCGCCAGCTATGTACACATATTCTTTTGTAAAAACCTAATAAGAACTCACTATGCTCTACACATTACAGTAGAGCGAGTTCACCATATCGTCGTGCTCTTCTTCTCGCACTCTCTCTCGCGTCGCACTTCCTCTCGTACTCCTTCAGTGGACACTTTCCACGACCCCATTGCATGAGAACTTAGGAGTAGGGTAAGTAGGATCCGAGGTGGATTTTAGAACATTGCTCTCTCCAAAAAAATCATTATGAGTTGTATTTGAAGTTGCACAATTTCAGGTCTACGGCTAGAAATAGCACGAAACGTCTTCAAACCACTCAATCCAACTTGAGAGTAAGATTAAAAGTTGTATGAACCTGCGGGTAAGCTCAAGGACACTTAGAGGTAAAAATTTCAAGAGTTGGCCAAAACTCAGGTTATTTACTTTTTCTTGACATATTAGGCCAAATTAAGTTTCGACTTGATTCATAGGCTCAAAATAACTCATAAAAGGACTGTCCTTGAAAAAAGTGCAAAAATTGGTTCATTTCAAGCATGAAGCTAATAATCATGATTATTAACTTTCAGCTCAGATTTGACCAAGGTTCATACCCTTAACTCATTGTATGTGTATAGACAACTTTTGTAAAGGCACATTGGATTTGGATCATCAAATTGGTAAAAAACTGAGTAAAAACTAAAGTTTGTACTGACTTTCTGAATCTTGAGTGTTAATTTGGGAAAAATTTGTCCAAACTTGATGGAATTTTATTTATAGGCTTATATTGATGTGATAAACATGTGTATATGCTCAGTTGACCAAAAAGATGCAAAAATTTGACGATTGTTGTAAATAATCACGATTATTTACATCTACCCCATTTTTCAACTTTTTTGACCAAGTTGGCATACCACTAGTTTTATCATGTTGTAATAAGCCCATAAACCGAATTTGGGAAGATTTGGATCATTGGAGTGAAAATTGTGACCAAATTTGCAAAGTTAGTCTGCGGACCAAAAACTCATGACCATAAAATTTGTTAAAGTTGTCTAGGGACCTTACTTGAGGTGCTTAACAAACCTGTGTCAAGGTTGGGACCAAAATTTGCAAAAAAACATAGCTGGAGTAAATAATCGCAATTATTTACATCAGCTCCAAAAATCAACAATTTTACATATTTGAGCATACCACAAGGTCAATCACAGCATGTAGACCTCACAAATCAAATTTGGTGAATTTGGATCACAAAAGTGAGACTTAAGCCAGATTCTTGAAATCAAAGTCTACGGACACGAAACAGTTGATAAACTTGAATAGATTTTGTCAAACTTGTTGAAACTCATTGAGTGACTTTAACAGAGTGTATACTTGGCAAACCAAGCCAAAAAGTGCAAAAAGCTGACAAAAGTAAATAATCACAATTATTTACTACTGCTAAAAAGAGCCATTATTTTTGCCTTTTGAACTTGTACAGTGATAGACCAACATAACACAAAGCCATCGGGAAAATTTGGGTTCAATTGGATCCAAATTGGTACATGTTCACTCAGTTTCCAGGTTGCAGATTAATCCTTTGTTGAGTTTTTGCCAAAAGTCGAGTTGAAAATATCTACAATTAGCTCAATTTGAAGTGATACACATAGAACAATCACAAATAGTTAGCAAAAATTCTACTGTTTTTGTGAAAGAATAGCTAACTTGATCAAATATGTACAGGAATCAGGTTGCAGACAAGGAATCGGTAGCTTGACAGAAAGTGCAATCTAGTCAAGTGGACGAAATTGACAACATGTCAATCCAAAGGTAAGTACTCTATCTAGGGCTTCACAAGTCTTTATGAACCTTAGATCTGGTCATGTATTAGGAAATCACAGCATATTTGGAGAATCCTCCAGTAGAGTATCCACCGAAGAAAGCGTGAATCAAGGCAATTCCTTGCACACTATTCCGGAAGAAGTCTCAGACACTTTTTCTGATTCGACGTCCAAAATGTCTTCTTACTTGACTCACTCAAAAATCGGAACGACAACGCGTTATAAGCATATCCTCTCTTTTTGTAAGACTAATCGTCGTGGAGCTCAGGTTTACCTGGATCCTAACAAAGAGTATGTTATTCGCATTGATGACCATGGTATTGAGTTCGAAGAGGAAATCAGGGCAAACAAAAAAGGAAAAATTTACTTAGATCGAAACGGAACTCAGTATTTACAAGTCGAAAACCCTGACTCACGATAGACAAATGGGGATTAGAAGTAAACACCATAATTCCAGATATGTCAGCAAAAGAAGGACCACCAACCTTAGAATTTGAGAGATACAATCAAGTAGATTCAAGAAGCCTTTGAAGCGGCTTAGTACGGATAATCCTAGGATCGGAGTCTATTGTTGGGAGGATAGAAATGTAAAAGATCTTCTATGGACTTCGCATGCCGAATCAGGAAAACTAATGCCCATGAAGGTCATTTATATCTTCAAGATCAAGGATAAGGGATCAGGAGACCTACCAACCTACCTGTTTAGGGGTTGTTATAACAACAACTTTGTTATGATGACTCATGAGGAGGTAGAACAAACCAAATACCAAGGGTATTCCATAAGGGATTGGATATTAGGACAAGGACCAGAAACAATTCCAAGAGATGAACACTGTGAGAGATCATCTGAGAGTAATGTTAAGAAACTAGAAACCACCTCATCATGCAAAAAACCGGGTGACGCTAAGTCCAGTCCAGGGCTACATGAGTCACTATTTCCAATAGACTAGTTTGAAGGACTTGGAACAGGACCAACGCGAGAAGACCGGGAGTTGAACCAAATAGACACGTCATACCAGCTGATTTTCAAAAATGGGTCAAAAAATACAGTGGATCAGGGGATCCATATGACCACTTGGCAATCTTTAATCAAGTGCTAAGAGCTGAGCGTATATTTGATTCCATACTCAATTCGAGGGGTTTGGATTGACATTCGAAGAAAAAGCATTGGCGTCGTTCCAAAACATTCCACCAAGGTCAATCGTGAACTTGAACACATTAGCTCAACGATTTGTAGTTGCTTGTTCCAAAACGGGGATCAAACATAATATGGTATCTCAAACCTACAGTTCTAAACAGAAACATGGTGAGTCTATTAGGGTTTGTGCAACTCGAATGAAACAATACATTGCCAGATGCCCAGGGCTCGAGATACCTGCAGAAGAGCGACTAGTATCATTGTTTCTAGAGGGACTGTTAAACAAAGAACTTCATGCTATATTGTATATCAATAAGCATACCACCCTAGAAGCGTGTGTGTCAAATGCGATCGACTTAGGAGATAATTGTGATATTTTCAATGAAGAAGATGTCCCTAAGGATAATCAAAGTGAGAAAACAACATCCACTAAATCAACACAAGTAGGAAGAGCTACTGCAGCACTGCTTTCATCCATAGAATACATGCTTAAAAGGATGAATGACATAATGAATAACCTACAGAAAACACCTATGAGGGGGACCAGGACAAGGGATACCTGAATAGGGCTAACCAATTAGACCACAAAAATGGTGTGAAATCAAGGGTAAATGGACCAACCATGAGACCAATGAGTGCTACTACCGACCAAAGTATGATGGGAATGTTCAGTATGTACCCATGAGGCCCCAAGGACAACCCATGTACAGATACTAGCCTAACATGGCACCAACTCAAACACCACCGATGGGTATGGGAAGATCTCAACCCGTGTTGGGTCAACAACCTCCATATCTAGGACATAATTTAGTGACTTTAAATTACATGCATTTAGAAGGAGTCATAGATGAACAAGCACTAGTGCCTATTACGCCCTATGTTGAGCCTAGTCCATCTACAATAATGGTAGAAGGAGATTGGTATAACACATCCACCGCCAATGGAGGAACCTATGACTTATGCTCCACCAGAGTTCGCACCAATGTATTATGTAGCTAATCAAGGTGTTAGATCTCCTATGGTAAGACCCATGATTAGGCCAAGAACAAGAAACTGTTGCAACTGTGGTGCAGATGATCATTGGCAAAATGAATGCCCAGAGCCTGACAAAAACCTCAAGCCGGATGAAGCTTATTGCATACAATGTTGCAAAAAAGGAGGACACTTCCCAGAAGATTGTCCTAAGAATCCTTTAAGCAAGGGAAAATAATAATAAATATAGTCCAAGTGATACCTAGTAGCTCATCTGAGAGTGAACCAATTGTTCCAATCAAGGTAATCACTAGAGCCCAGGCTAAGAAAAAGAAACATAGCTCCTCTGATGATTCGGAAGATACAAAAGTTGCCTCTCAAAAGACAAATGGAAGTAGAAGCAAAAGGTATGACTTGAGAAAACAAAAACAACAAGCTGAAATCGAGGAGAAAGCAAAAAAGCTATTCCAAGAAAAGGTAAAAGAACCTGGAAGCAAAATCAAAGAAACAATTGTGAAATCTGGAGGATCAATTTTGGTTGATAAAATTTTTGAGCCTATTAATGCAGCCTTGGAAGCCTACCAAGCAGGACTTAAAGCAGGCCAAAAGATAAAAAACAAATGGAAAAACTATCCTTCTCCAGACATGGAAGCAGTTGAGCTTGAATCTTATCAAGATTTGGTAAGAATCATGCAAGAGATGCTGGAAAAACCTGGGGAGCTTGTGGTAAGAGACACTAAATAAACATCCGAAGTGGTAGTAGAGCCCCATTTGGAACCAAAACATCCACAACTTTTAGTACCGGACAGCGAAGATGCCTTTGACAGAATTCCATTTGTAGAGGAAGATTGGCCCGGACACTTATGGAAAAAATTTAGAGAGATTAATGATGGAGCCTAACTCTAAAGTCAGCTCCTATAAAGGAAGTTTGGTTAGATAACCTACGTCCTCATATGGACATGGATGTACAATCCCTGAACGGGGATTGTGGATTTGAAGCTTCAGGAATGTCCAAACCATTGACCTTGAAAACATTACACTCTTACTTAGAAGATAACAAAGATGAATCCATAGTGTGTAAGACCATTCAAGTAAAAAGAGCAAAACAAACCCTAGAAGTAGACAATATTCATTTAATTATATGTACACCCATCAAATGCACTCTTACTTTGGGAGAACTGTTAAAACTCAGACCATATTTATGGAATGACCTACAGAAAACCCTAGAGAAGGTGGGAATAACGGGACTCATCGTGAAAATTTTGGAAAGATTGAAACATGAATTGGATAACAAAGAGATTCGATCTGTTCCAATGAACAAAGTTGGAGAATATTGCAAAGAGGAAGAAGGAAACACCACCCTTCCAGTGAAATATAATGACAATGAAACCATGGCAATACTGGATAGTGGAGTAGGCATAGCCATAGCTACGAAAGCAGTATGGAAATCCTGGGGACAACTAGCCATTCGACAAACTCGAATGAAGTTGCAATTGGTTGATGGACATATTGAAAGACCTTTAGGAATGCTAGAAAAAGTGATAGTTAATTCCTGTGGGATTGAATATCAACACACTTTTGTCGTAGTAAACTTTGGGACGAAACTGAATTAAAAAATCATATTGGGAAGACCTTTCATGCGACAGGTACAGCTTATCTAAGATTGGCGCAACAACTATCTGTACTTGAAGCAACTGGGATCTAGTACAAGGGTTAATTTAAAAAATCACACTTATAGAGATGTCTTGAAAACGCCTATACAAGAGTTTGATTTAACCTTTTTGGCTGAAACTACGCTTCCTTTGTGGTTAAACAAAGACACTCCTATTTGGATGTGCGGAGCTTCAAAAAAACGGGAGCTTAAAAAGAGAAGAATGTATCCTAGAAAGGGATTGCACAATCTAAGCCTATGTACCTACACCCTTTCCAGAACAATGGTTTGAGCCATTTGAATGGACTCAAATTTTAGCGACAATGCATGTATGTGTGAATACTCTATGCCAACTCAATTATGCAATGAGGATGGCTACGACATAATTCCTATCCAAATGATTTTAACCCTCAACATTGAAGATGAAAGTGAGGAACCCAAGGACTTGATGAAATCTCAACAAGTCTTTTCAAACCTCTACTACGATGCAACCTCATAAGATTCGGAGTCAGAAAAAGAACATGTGAGAGCTAAGATACTCTTGAAAGGAGGGGAGGAAAAGTTTTTTGAGTTTCCTAACCAGAAATCAAGAAGACAAAAATGGTATAGACGAAAAAGAGACACCACAAACGTGAAAGCTAGATCTATGCCATCAACCTCCAGTAGAACCCAGTTCCTGATGTAGACAGATACACATGATTGTGTCAAGGACAAAATCACTGGCAGATATCCTTCAAATGAAAATCGAAAAATGTCAAGAACGTTGAGAAAAACAAGGAAGGATACTCAAGCAAAGCCAAACAAACAGGACAAGGAGCCAACCATGACATGAGTTGAGCAGAAAAAGAAATATCAAGAGTTGAGAAAAGCTCTAAATGAGTTATATACAACCAAAATGGAAACCATAGGAGAGGATGATAAATATTTAATGAGTGTTTCATCTCATTAAAAAAAATATACTCTCCAAGACAGAAAAATCATAGTAGAACAACTTGTTAGAGAACTACGAAAACAGGGCGAATCCTACGAAGGACCTGAGAACGCGAAAAAGATAGACTTGGCTAAATCAGGGGAAGAACCTAAGCCTGCCTACATTTCAAATGACCTAACTGAATATGAAGAAGAACTTTTACTAAGCTTACTAAAAGAATACCGAGATATCTTTGCTTGGTCTTACAAGGATCTCAAGGGTGTTGATCCAAAAATCTGTCAACATACCATACCCATGAGAGATGATGAAAAACCAAGTAGACAAAGTCCATACACATACAAGGAAACGTTTTCCAGGAAGATCAAAGAAGAGATTGAGAAACTAAATGAAGCCAAATTCATTTATGAAATTGAACATATAGATTGGGTGTCTCCAATTGTGGTCGTACCCAAGAAGAATGGAAAATTATGAGTGTCTGTCAACCTTAAGAAAGTGAATGTAGCTACCATTAGAGATAACTTTCCTCTTCCAATCACTGAGCATGTGTTAGAACGAGTTGCAGGGAAAGAAGCTTACAGCTTCTTAGATGGATTTTCACGATACAATCAAATCTTGGTTGACCCAAAAGATCAACATAAAACTGCTTTTGCAACAAAATGGGGTATTTTTGCCTATCGGGTTATTCCCTTTGGGTTATAATTCTCCTGCCACATTTCAAAGATTGACGAGCCATGCTTTTAAAGAGTATCTAAGGAAATTCTTGGAAGTGTATATGGATGATCTATGCGTACATTCATCAATCCGGGTTGATCATTTTGAACACCTCAAAAAGCTATTCGAAAAATGTAGACTTTATAGGATTTGCTTAAATTTTGAAAAGTGCACATTCATGGGTAGACAAGGAAAAATTCTTGGACATATAGTGTCCAAAAATGGCATAGCTATTGATATGGATATAATTCATGTCGTTGCGAATTTGCCTAGACCAACAGTAGTCAAGGGGGTTCAAGCCTTCATGGGGCATTGTGGATATTACAGACGGTTTATTTACATGTACGCTATAATTGCAAAACACATGTATAGCTTGATTACACGCTTTGAGTGGACTGAGGTATGTGAAAAATCCTTCATGAAGCTTAAGCAATCTCTCACCTTTAGCTCCAATATTGGAAGCATCAAATTGGAACAAGATATTCCACATACATGTAGATGCTTCCAATTTTTCCATAGGGTGTATACTAGCTCAACCAGGAGACGGGAAAATTGTTTTACCTATGTCGTATGCTAGCCGATAGTTGAACATGGCAGAAAAGAGTTACACCACCACAGAAAGGGAAGGATTAGGAACAATCTATGACATTAAAAAGTATAGACATTACCTATTAGACAACAAGTTTGTGTTCTTTGTGGACCACCAAGATTTGTTGTACTTGGTCAACAAGCCATGCAGCACAGGAAGAATAGTGAGATGGTTCATCATTCTTCTGGAATTTGATTTCACTGTGGTTGTAAAAAAGGGCACTACACATCAAAGAGAAGATCATTTGTCAAGGATTGTTTCAGGAGAATCACCTAAAGGAGTAGATGATGATCTACTAGATGCCTATTTGTTCTCCGTGGAAATGATACCTCGATGGTCAAAAAACATGGTGTTTCAATGACCATAGCTCAAGCGGATTCGCAAATAACACTTCTTATTACAATCATATTAATTGAGCAATCGTCTATGTATCAACTACTAGCTGGTAGGCTATACAAAAGAAATCGGGATAAAATATTGCTTCTATGCATTAATCCAGAGGGAAGAAACCAATATCTGAGTCAAGCACATATCACCATAGTAGGACTTCACTTTGACGAAGACCAAACTATGAGACAAATCTTGAGACTTGGAGTATTTTGGCCAACTATGAGGAGTGATGTTCTCTCTTTTGTAAAGGATTGTCCTCAATGTAAAAAACATACACCCATACCTCACGTAACATTGTTTCAAATGTCGCTTGTTCCTAAGTGGAGTAACTATCTAGTTACTTACTTATCAAGTCGAACATTTCCTGAGGATATAAGTAAACGCCGTCAAAGAGCAATTGAAACAAAAGCTAGAGACTATGCTTTTATTGAAAATCAGTTGTATCGACGAGGTAAAGATCAACATCTACGTCTTTGTGCAAGTGAAGACGAATATATTCGCATTTTAGATCAAGCACATGTTGGATTAGCTGGAGGTCACTTCTCTAGTGAGACCACCGCAAGAGCAATCTTAATGGCAGGCATATGATGGCCAACACTCTTTACAGATTCCAAGGAATATATTTGAAGATGCGATGCATGCCAATGAGCTAAAATGCTAACACGTTGTCAAGAAGTGTGCAGTGCGACTAGGAAAGCGTCGGGCCTCTGACTCTGAGGATTCGTAGCAAAATCAAGCAAGGCGTAGACGATTTGAAGCCAAAAACACACTATAAAAGAACAAAACTCCAGCCATGAAAGCTCCACTTTGAAAAAGAACCAATACTAACTCAAAACTCTTGTGTGTATGAAGATTAGGTGTAGCTTCGCTCCCAATTGCACAGATGCAGTGCTCATTCGACCTGTTTTAAAAACCCTAAAGTTACGCTTCGATTCTTCATCGTGACCATTTCATGGAAGCTTCAGTACTTCATTGGAGAAGCCCAAGTAGTTATTTAAGGAGGGGAAACCCTAATTGGAGGCCTCAGAGCTTCAACCATGTAGTGGAAGCAGCACGGGACTGCACTAGCGCCCTGTAAAGGAATGGTTGTATCTCCTTGCTCATGTGCCCAAATGAGCTCATTCTTGGCTCTAAAAATTTCCACACAGCTTGAACAACAATTCCAGCATCGGTGATGTGGTATTTTGATCTATTTTGAGCATTTTTTAGGCTATTTGTTTACCATTTTTAGGCCATTTTTAGCCCAAAAATGTCACTTTTTGTCCGTAAAAAGCCCAAACGACCTGGGAAAAATCCCTAAAATTGTGGGAAAATCCCATTGGGCTCAAATTTCATGTTTGACCTCATTTTCCCACTTGGTAAGCACTTTGGACACGTCTTTCACGCCGGTGAACGAAACCTGCTATTTTTGGCCGAGATTGCCCGCATTGAACTTTCTAGGCAAAATGAGCGTGCCACTGCGAAATACTTGACATTTGTACATTCCCAAAGAAAATTAGGCATATTTTTATGTGAAAAAGCATTCCATGGTGCCACGTGCAGGGCCTCGTTCGCCCGAAAAGGTATGTACACGACTGCAACCGTGACATCCATTTTCGCATATATCACACTATGTACATTGTAGCATTTGGTCCCACACATCATAAACATTAAGACTGAGGTAGGTACTTTAATTTCAAATTATGAACATGCCATCGCACAACAACGTTGGAGAGGGGGAATGGCGGAACACGCCCAGCACAAACAAAAGGGCCTCTCTATAGCTCAAGGTATTCACAACACCTCTATCCTCTCAGAAAACACCTTCAAACACAACTCACATCACCAAATCACTGCCTGCTCGATTACCATTGCTCACACACTCCACAAAACCACCACACGATGCACACCTGCTGCCACTGCCTGTCTCCACCCTTACACACGCACATAGCCACTCAATCTCACTCTCTCACACCAAACACCGTCGGTCCGGGGGGCACACACTTACACACAACCCGGCACCGAGGAGAACCATGAAAGCAGGAGAAAGAGAAGGGAGGAAGGGGAAACAACAGTGAGAAGGGGCAACAACAAATCTATTACACTCCACAAAACACCTTTAAAACCTCACACGGCCATTTACACAAGAGAGATACAAAGGACTGTGAGAGGCACACTCCTCTGTCCAAAAGCTTCACCTTGCAAGCTTCAAAAAGACCCTCAAAAGCCACAAAAAAAGCCAAGAAGCAGCCTCCCATTTGATTAACTTTTGACTTTTATAGTGGGGGGGGTTCAATTTGGGAAATTGCACTCTAATTGGTCCATATGGCACCCATTTTTGGTATCTTTTGGGAAGGGGGGCACCGCCTTATTCCATCTGCTCTCTTCTTTTCTCTTTTGCACTTGGCGGGGGGGGGGGGAATTAGCGATGTCGCTATTGCCCCCTAGCCTTTTCTTTTTTTTCTTTTTTTTTTCATTTCCACTTTTACCCCTTTGGAACTCAACCTTGCACTACCCTATATGCTTGACTTTGTCTCTCCCTCTCCCTATCCAACTTTTCTTTTGCCACTTTGGTCCAGCCTTACCTTGCCAGGTATTGATTTGGCTGGCCTACCCCTCTGTACACATGGTTGCTCTTGGACTCGTCACCTACGGGGATCCCCTACCTTATTCCCTCGCGGGACCCCTCCCCTCTCGCTACCAATAGCAATATCCCTATTGAGTGGGGGGGTTTCCCTTCAAAAAGGCCCGAGGGCCGTGGGAATGGGGCCCTACCCACCTGCCACATCATCACTGGGGAGGCTTCCCCCACGCCAGCACGCCATTGTCATCGGGCCACCACCACTCTCAACACTACCGCCCCGCCCAAAATCAGCACCAAGCGCCACCAACACAACGCCCAGCGCTCAGCGCCATAGCCACGAGCTCCCAAGGTGCCCCTATTCCCTCTCTTGGGTAGCAATGGAGGCTCACGGCCTATTCTATATAGCACATCCATCAGGCTGGCGGCCCACTGTGCATGCGGGCTCATTTTGTGGACACGTGCCATCTCCATGGCTCATGGCCTCAATCCATTTGAAAATTTTCAAAACACCCCCTTTAAAAATATATTTCCCCCCCCCCCTTTGTCTGTCTTGCTTGCCAATTGGCACTCAGTGATCCAATTGCTGAGCTGTAAAATGGTGCCAAGTGCCCATTTTGTCGGTCCCGGACCGTGCGAACCTCGTCATCTTCCAACTCACCTGAGCTCGCTATCCAAGGCCACCCAAATTGGAAAAAATCATCTGCAAATCTCTCACTGTCCAAGGCTTCCAGCTTCATCTTCCTGCATCTGACCGACCGAATATCCGATTGACGTGCAATCAATTCGTGCTAACTCCACATGGTACACCCTTCCACCAAAAACCTTGGTGAGGCCAAAACGATGCCAGATGGCACATCCTCCGCTGCAATCAAGTGGGCTCAGACGCGGCCCCCAAGAAATTTTCAACTCACCATAACTTGCTAACCAGAGCTCCGATTCGCAATCCAAAAAGACAAGCATGCTCCGTAACTCGAGCTCTACACATGTATCCACTAACATCAGCCTAGGCCACCTATCCCCAGCTGCCTTGCCCGTCAGGGATCTATTACACACTTTACCTTTAAACTGAAATTTCTTGAGCACCGGGGCTCCGTTTGACAAGCCGTCTCGACCGGCTTGGAAAGCACACTGAAGACCACATTCTAGCACATAAAACCCACATCTCGGGCATAGAAGTCCACCAACCTTCTTGGCTTTTGCAACACACCTTTGGCCTAAAAAACCACTTCGAGCATACACCTCTGCTATCCTTGGCCTGCCGAGGGCCTTGGCACCTGCCCTAGCCTTCTGCATTGCACTCACATGCTACCTCTGCCTCGCATAGACCATCTCCTAGCTCGGACTAGCTTTGGTTGCACCATCATTTCCCACCCCCTCGTTGAACATTTATGTTCAACCGCACATGGCCTTATTGCACTAAAAAACTGCACACCAAAAATAGACTCTTTATACACTGCAAAACCACCTAACATATGTACACCACTGGCACCTGCTACCCGCTGTCTTTGCTCATGCGGGTTTCCCAACCCCCTGCTTTACCTGTAATCACCCTCCTAGGTCAAACACCTTGCACTGGTCTTCTCCATCCACCTGCAACAACCTCGCATAGTGCCACACCAAGGCACACATCCAACTGCATATCCAACTTGCCATCAACATGCTTCCACATCTCCAAGCATTCCATAGCAAACTTCCCACTCGCAACAAAGCACCTTCAAGAACATCAAATAGAGCACCTTCGTGCTCACCATCCTGATCAATCAACAATCGCGACCTACCTGACCCGCCCTCCCATCCATGTAAAGCTAGATCCTCGTCTAGCAGATCATGTACCTGCTCAACAGCACACTGCACAGCTGCTTTGATTAGCATTCCCTTCAATCACCACTGACATACCTCCTTAGAAAGCTTGGACACCACTTTGGAATCCGCATCACCTGTCATAGAGGGCATTGAATGCATAGGAAGCACCTCTAACTTTGACTCCGCATTGCCCTTCTCACCCGTTATGAACTCAATTCTAGCATCGTCAACCTCCTCCTCATCAATTGGCCCTTCAAGGTCAATAAGCACCGCCTGTCTATCGACTTCAACCACTTGCTCTTCTACTGCTGCATCATCAATGCCAAGGAAGAGATAAACTCGTCCTCTATCAGCTCCTCCTTGTCCTCTTCCATAGGTACAACTTCTCCACGCCTTTTGGAAAAATTTTGCACCTGCTGCACCACTATGGCATATTCTACTGCTATCTTCATCAACATGGCCATTAGCATGGTACTGCACACCAGCTTTACCTGCTCCTCACCACATGTAGGCCTAGACGGCTCCATTTGGTCTTCACTAAGCACTTTGTCTTGCACTTCATGCTGCTCCTCGCACATATTCACTACCTCTCCACTCACATGTAAGAGGTCGAACTCATCATACCTGGATTGAGATGACTCCGTCTCCCAACTCGTGTCTGCGTCCATAGAGCTACTGTCACTTGACCCAATCTCCTCTTTGGTTTCAAGATCGGAAATCTTCTCTAGATTCACGCTTCAACTTCGTCTGCAAACCGCACTCCTTGCTCTTTACCGCACTTTAATGGAGCTTCAACAGCCGCACTCGCACTTGGAAGCACTTCCTTTGTCCACTCTAGAACCACCTGCACATCTTCCACAACTAGAATCACTCTAGCTGGCATCTTTGGCATAGGAACCATCCTATGTCTTTGCAACCAAAGAACCCCTGGTTCTTCTCGCACTTGCACTTCTCTTTGCACCACCTGCGGCGGCTCCGCTACCACCGCATCACATTTCTTTGGAATCATTGCCCCTTGCAAACACTGCCTAGCCTCGCGCTTCTTCAAAATCTTCTTGGTTCGCCCTCTCACTAGAGTTTCCACCTCCTCATACACATTGGGCCATCTATCTCCACTTTTTCTCGCACTTCCTCACGCAGGCAATCCATGAACTTACACAATTTCAAAAAACTGGCATTTTCTGCAGCAGTTACCTTGATTAACTTCCCCTAAAGGGCTTCGAACTCCCACTCGAATGCTTGGAAATCTCCCTTCAAGATTTGCTTTAATCCGTCCAGTTTCTGCTTTACCTCATCTAGCTCCACATCCGTTACAAATTTGCTTTGAAAAGCCGCCTTTAGGGCTTCACAATCTTCTTTTTATTCATCACCAAGGCTATCAAACCATATCTTTGCTTTACCACAAACCAGAAGTGGGAACACGTGTACCGCACCATCTTCTCTCGAGAAATCGCTTTCCAACACGAACAATCCGTAGTCTTGAAGCCAAGTTTCCGCATCTTCAACCCCAGTGAAAATGGGAAATCCCGCCCAAGCCACCCCTAGCAACACGTGCTCTTCAAAGGCTTCACCTTTGGCATAACAAAAAATCACCGTTTGGACTTCAACTAGGAGCATCAGCATACTCCTCAGTGGGGGCACCAGAGGATGGAGAGGGGGAATGGAGGAACACGCCCAGCACAAACAAAAGGGCCTCTCTATAGCTCAGGGTATTCATAGCACCCCTATCCTCTCAAAAAACACCTTCAAACACACAACTCACATCAACAGATCACCGCCTGCTCGATTACCACCGCTCACACACTCCACAAAACCACCACACGAGGCACACCTGCTGCCACTGCCTGTCTCCACCCTTACACATGCACACAGCCACTCAATCTCACTCCCTCACGCCAAACACCGTCGGTCCGGGGGGGCACACAGTTCCACACAGCCGGCACCGAGGAGAACCATGAAAGCAGGAGAAAGAGAAGGGGGGAAGGGGAAACAATAGCGCGAGAAGGGGCAACGACTCTATTGCACTCTAAAAAACACCTATACAAACTCGAACTGCCATCACCATGGCCATTTATACAAGAGAAATACAAAGGGCTTTGACAGGCCCACTCCTCTGTCCAAAAGCTCCACTTTGCAGGCTTCAAAACGGCCCCCAAAAGCCAGGAAAAAATCCAAGAAGCAGCCTCCCATTTGATTTATTTTTTACTTTTATAGGGTGGGGGGTTCAACTTGGGGAATTGTGGTATCTTTTGGGAAGGGGGGCACCGCCTTATTCCATCTTCTCTCTTCTTTTCTCTTTTGCACTTGGGGGCGGGGGGGGGGGGGGGGCGGCATTAGTGATGTCACTATTGCCCCCTAGCCTTTTCATTTTTTTAATTTTTTTTCATTTCCACTTTTACCCCTTTGGAACTCAACCTTGCATTGCCCTATATGCTTGACTTTGTCTCTCCCTCTCCCTATCCAACTCCTCTTTTGCCAATTTGGTCCAGCCTGGTCTTGATTTGGCCGGCCTACTCCTTTGTACATATGGTTGCTCTTGGACTCATCACCTACTAGGCTCGCCTAAATTATTCCCTCGCGGGACCCCTCCCCTCTCACTACCAATAGCGATATCACTATTGAGTGGGGGGGTTTCCCTTCAAAAAGGTCGAAGGGCCGTGGGAATGGCGCCCTACCCACCTGCCATGTCATCATTGTGGAGGCTTCCCCCACGCCAGTGCGTCACCATCGCCGGGCCACCACCACTCTCAACACTGCCGTGCCTCCCAAAATCAGTGCCAAGCGCCGCCAACACAGCGCCCAGCACTCAGCGCCATAGCCACAAACTCCGAAGGAGCCCCTATTCCCCCTCTTTGTGTAGCAATGGAGGCCCACGGCCTATTCTATATAGCGCATCCATCATGCCAGCCACTGCGCATGTGGGACCATTTTGTGGACACGTGGCATCTCCACGGCTCATGGCCTCAAGCCATTTGAGAATTTTCAAAACACCCCCTTTAAAAATCCTTTTTTTTCCCCTTTTGTCTGTCTTGCTTGCCAATTGGCACTCAGTGATCCAATTGCAGAGCTCTAAAATGGTGCCAAGTGGCCATTTGGTCGATCCCGGACCGTGCGAACCTCGTCATCTTCCAGCTCACCTGAGCTCGCTATCCAAGGCCACCCAAATTGGAAAAACTCATTTGCAAATCTCTCACTGTCCAAGGCTTCCAACTTCATCTTCCTGCATCTGACCGACCCAATATCCAATTGACGTGCAGTCAAGTCCTGCTAACTCCACATGGTACACCCTTCCACCGAGAACCTTGGCGAGGCCGAAACAATGCCAGATGGCACATCCTCCACTGCAATCAAGTGGGCTCAGACGCGGCCCCCATGAAATTTTCAACTGACCATAACTTGCTAACTAGAGCTCCGATTTGCAATCCGAAAAGACAAGCATGCTCCGTAACTTGAGCTCTACACATGTATCCACTAACATTAGCGTGGGCCACCTGTCCCCAGCTGCCTTGCCCATCGGGGATCTGCTACAGACTTTACCTTTAAATTGCAATATCTTGAGCACCTGGGCTCCGTTTGACGAGCCGTCTGGACCGGCTTGGAAATCACACTAAAGACCACATTCTAGCACATAAAACCCACATCTGGGGCACAAAATGCCACTAACCTGCTTGGCTCTTTGCAACACACCTTTGGCCTAAAAAACCACTTCAAGCATACACCTCTGCTATCCTTGGGCTGCCTAGGGCCGTGGCACCTGCCCTAGCCTTCTACGCTGCACTCACATGCTTCCTTTGCCTAGCATAGACCATCTCCTAGCTCGGACCAACTTTGGTTGCACCAATGTGTAGATAGCATGCCCTTAAGACCAATGATGTGAGCCAAAGCTTTTGCAAGGTGGGGTATAGATTTTGTTGGGCCAATACAGCCACCTGCTTATAGAACCCAAGCTCAATATATTATTGTAGCTACGGATTATTTGACTAAGTGGGCCGAGGCAAAAGCAACTCAGAATAATGATGCTAGAACCACTACCGCATTCTTATATGAGTATGTGTTCACAAGATATGGACTGCCAATAGAAATTTTCAATGATAGGGGAACTCGTTTCGTCAATGAGGTAATCTAGTATCTGCTTAATGAGTTTATGGTCATCCATAACAAGTCATCTCCCTATCACCCACAAGCAAACGGACAAGCTAAGCATATGAATTAGATTCTTAGCTCGGTATTGACTAAGGTGGTTAGTTCAGGAAGGTTAGACTGGGAAATGAATCTCCATGCTGCTCTATGGGCCTATTAAGTTTCATTTAAAATAGCTTTAAATGCTACAGCCTTTAACATTGTTTATGGTCTTGATGCCATACTGCCAATAGAATTTCTATTACCGACACTAAGGGTAGATAAGGATCTTGAGTGGACTAGACATGAATTGTCAGAAAGACTCAAAGATTTAGAGAAGCTAGATGAGCAAAGGCTAATTGATGTAGCTCACATCTATGCACAAAAGCGGAAACAAAACAGTTTTTTGATTCCCATCTCATCACAAAAATCTTCAAGAAAGAGGACTTAGTTTTAGTCTATTCCCTTAAGCAACACATTCCCAAGTTCAAGAAAAAGGGCAACGAACCGTTTATCATCGAAGATGTATCTCCAAGCAAAGCAGTAAAGTTGTCCACCCATGACGGTGAACCAATGGCCAATTGGAGTAGCAGATGTTGTTTAAAGAAGTGTAATTTAGCGCTAACTGATGAATTGCTAGAAACAATGCATGCAGCCAAGCAACAAAGGATAAAACGACATCAGATTATTGACGAAGTCCAAGAGGAAGCTTGGCTTTTCGGTGCTCAAATGGAAATATGCTCTCAAGAATCGACAAATACCTATTCCCATCAACACTATGGAGCTCGATGACCGACAATGGGAATTACCAAAAGATGCAGTGGCAACAAACGAAGAATGGTTAGATGGAATGGATCTTTGCATGAAAGTACAGTTGAATGGTCATACCATGAAGGCATTGGACGAAACAGGTGCACGAGTAAATGTGGTCAGTTATTCCACATACAAGAAATTGACCAGCCGGGCTTTGACAAAAGGGATAGCGACTATCAAAGGATGCAACAAGAACCCAACACCACAATTGGGGGTAGTCAACTTGAACATGATAGTACATGGATGTTCATGTCCACATCAGTTTGTATGCTTACCAAGTGAACACATGAATGAGACAATGATTTTGGGGATCTCATGGATGCGGACATACAAAGTAGTGCCAGATTGGGATACCAACCAGTTAAAGCTATAACCGAAAGGCGGGCAACTCATCGTTCCAATTGCACCAAGCAAGGAGAAATGCAAAAACAATTATCAGCAAAGCAAACCACAACGTAATCAATCTTCTTCGTCCTCTCAACAAGCAAATGCTACAAGTAGCATGCAAGGAGTCAGGCACATTTGGGTACCGAAATCACAGCTTAAGGAAAAACCGATTTAAGTCTGGGTGCCCTAAACATCATCGAACCAAAGACGATTCCACGAATCAAAACACACAGAAGCACTTCTCCGAGAAGGAAACCTAACATGGGTTTGGAAGAAAAAAGAGCACGTATCTTCTCCACAACCCATAAAACCAATCAAGCAATGGAAAGTTAAGTCTCAGAAGACTCAGCCACACCATTCTGCACCAAGCAAACCAAGCTACCAATGGCGAGCAAAAGCTCGACAACAACCAATTTTTGATACCAAAATCTCAGGCAATCAGCGTGCTGAAGTGTCCTGATGGCACAATCAAGCAAAGAGCACACAAGCTATAGGAATTTCTCTTTGGAAGATAGCAACAGCAAGCCTCGACATAAAAAATCCTTGAGTTAATCACTCAAGATCCACCTCTTGACAGCATAATGGTTTGAACTGCATTGATTTTCACAGCATGTTGAGCCAACCAAGGCTATGCATAAGACACAATTGTTCAACCCATGCACGCAGTCGTCCCGGAGTATGCCACCTACTAGGAGGGGTGAGAGAGTACTAAGTAATTAAGGGCAATTTTTGAAGAGGGAGGAAAAATTTCGATGTCAACGTGTGATTTTTTCAAAAATTAACTAATAATGCCTTTATATATCATCAACAGGTGAACTTCAACCTATAAATATCTCTCGGATGAGGGTAAATAGTGTATATACTATTAGAAAAGCATGAGAAAGTAGTCCTTTTTGGTTATTTTTCATCATTTTTCTTGATATTGAGGCTTAAAATTAGAGAAATCGGATAGAAAACAATAAAGCTATGTTTTTCAATGGATTTTCTTAATTATTAAATTTTCACTTTACTTTTTCAGCGCATTTTGTTATTTTCTTTGATTTTTTAATAAACAGGTCAAAAGTTAATAATAAATAGCAACAAAGCTCAGATGGAAAAATTGAAGACACGGTGGTGATCAGAAAGACAAGGCGAACAAGCACAAAAATTTTCAATGACATCAGAAGATGGAAGCGGGAAGCCTAAATTAGGCGGCCAAACCTACTTTTGCAGAATTCTTGCAGAATGAGCTACATGAATCCGATCGGGGAAATTTTTGAGTCCAACATATATTTCACAGCCTAGTAGGACTAACAGGGGAATCTAGGAAAAATTGGTTCGAGAAGTCCGAGTATAGATACCCAAGGTAGGCTAAAATCACCTCATTTCCACTTGTTTCCCTTGGAGAGAGAGCGTTTTGATGTCTTTCGCATGTCTTTTCCAGAGTTTGCAGTCACCTATTTTCAGTTCCGTCTCACACGAGACATGAGGGGTGACTTCTTTACTCATCAATGATCCATTTTGTACGACCGGTAGCTAGTCTAAACCCCTAGAGAAAACCCTAGAATCTGAGCAATGCACGAAGACCTACGACAAAAAATTGACCACTTCGGCCTATCAGCTCAACCAAATTAGATGGGATTTGAATTGTAGCATACCCTAACATAATAGAACCTTTCTATATCATCAGTCGACCATTCGGCAAAGGTCGAGGGGGTCCCAAGTAGAAAAGTTAGGTTTTTGGCAAATGCCAGAATTGGGTTCTGACTCCATAGACAGCTTGCCTACAAGGTTTTTATACAATGTATATGGTTGGTTTCATGAAATCAATCAAGCAAAGCCTTCAAAAAGCAGAAAACGGCTCGAAGGCTACAAACCGTCAAATTCAATGTACGATGTCAAACTGATTCCAAATGGGCAAAAATTGGATGAGTTGCTTCACGATTATGTTGTGGACAAGTCCAAAGCCTCAAAAGTGACTGACCTAACTCAACAAGTAGTGTAGTCACAGAAATCAGAGATTTCATAGTCAACAAAGCACAAAGTGATTCCGGAAAGACTAAACTTTACCAAATTCAATTTAGGACTTGTTTTAGGTGTATAGAATGTGTCTAGATCAAAAATTTTAAGTTTTGCAAGAAAAATGTGACTGTTGTAAATAATCACGATTATTTACTTTTACATTAATTTGGCTTGAAAGTTGTATCATCACATCATCCATCACTTGTACACACCTAATACATGCCAAAAATCAAGTGTGAGCCAAAATGATCACATATAACTTGGAAAATCGCCAAAAAACACAAAGAAGTCTTTGCAAAACAATTTCAGAGTTATGGACTACATTCTTGAACCAAATCAACGCATATCACATAAACAAGGTCTATACAATGCCTAGAACCAAGTGGTGCCAAAAAATGTTGATTTTGGTAGAAAAGTTAATAATTGCGATTATTTACTTTCATGCCAAAATGGGGGAATTTTGCTATTTTGACATCATACCCCCAAAGTACATTATGTGCTAAGCCCACTAGCCAAGTTTGAACAAATTTGGAGCTCAAAATCTCAAATTTCCTTTATATCTACTGTTTCAGAGACCTAAAGCCAGCACTCTGGTACCATTTTCATCATATGCATCCAAATGAGCCCATATTTCACTCAGAGTATCTATTTGGTGTATACTTCAAGCCTATCATGTCAAATTTGTAAAAAGTTAAAAAAAATACTCAATTGTAAATAATCGTGATTATTTACTTTGGTTGCAATTTTTTGTTTGTACTTTATAATGTTGTTCCTTACATGTTTTTATGCATCTATGCTTGTTCAAAAATTGATTTGAAGAAAATTGGACCAAAATTGTCATCATTTCATATTGAAGGGCGTTTTAGAGAAAAATCTATCAAATCTGCTAACTTTGACACTCTATTCACTGAACAAGAGCCATGCAAGCAGTAGAGAGGGCCAAGAATAAGCTCAAACAAAAAGAAAAGTTGCAAGAGCTACTAGCATACCAACTGGACTCCGATTCAGTCAGAACCACCAAGGCAACCTATCTTTCAAAAGATCGGCTAGAAGAGCATCACACCACAGTGTTCACCGGCCATTCAACAGCGAGGAAGGACCAGGTAGATCTGCAACTTCTACCCAAAGAAGTATATGATGTCGTCGCTAAACCCGAGACCAAAGAAGCCAAGCAAAGGCTAGGACTCAAAGATTTTTATGAACAGGAGCCTTGCGGAGTGGACCGCTCAGATCTCTGACACACAAGGGATTAAGGTTGAAGTTATGATCACCAAGGAGATAGTGGTAGAAGCACTCAGATTGCCAACGGAAGGAATGATAATGAGGGCAAGAGATGGGAAGACGACCGAGAATTTCACCAAAGAAACCGTCGCGGCTACATTTGCAGACCTTAATCACAAATATGTGGAAGAGTCCGCAAGGTTGTACCACCAACACTTTCATTTCCTTGCCAAGAGGCCACCAAGGTATACAACGCCGGCCTTCATGCGGTTGCGAAACCTTTATGCAAGTCCTCAAATTGACGACCAGGCAACCAATTGACCACGCACAATATGTTTTGTCCACACTAAAAGGGACAAAGAAAGAAGGGAAAATCACCTATCTCGGTGCACCAGGGGTTTCAACAAGGATTGCCTACCATGCCATCGGCATGACTGACAACTTGCCGCCTGCCCCACATAAGAATACTTGGATAGTGTCAGCACAATCATCTCCTCGAGCTACAAGATCTGCCAAGAGATCATACAAGTGAGGTGAAGAGTCCATTGAGAGCTCAGCAGAGCGGCACAACAATGAAAGATCGAATAACAAGGAAAGGAGAGCGCGAATAGAAGAAATGAAGCGAAAAGTCGTGGCAGCACATCAGGAGTAACCTATGCAAAAGCAAGCTAGGTTTAAACAAGAAAAACACTCTTATCAACGCAGCTGCCAAGCATAAGGAAAGGACCCGGAAAAGTGGGTGCCTTTTGAGCTTAAAGGACCAAGAACCAAGCATGACACCCGGAAGCAAGCTAAAGATCCCACGAAATTCTTGAAAAAAAATGTATCAAGAAACAGGAGCCCTGAAGCTAAAAGAAGCCCAGTAAGAGGCAAGGAAAGCTAAAGAGGCAGTGGAACAAAAACAGCAAGCACAGGAAGCCACTGCACAAGGAGAAGTACAACATGATCAATGTGATGTGTCTCCCCACATCTCTTCTCCTATTTCTGAACACCATGATCACCCCATGTCTAACGCACCACCATAACCAACAGTTAGAACTAGAGCAACTGATCCAAGAAAAGAGACAGAGCCTGAACAACAAGAAGCAGAGGAATCAGCACACCAAGCAGTCGAATCTACTCAAGAGCAGCAAATAGAGCACGACAAAGAGCTAGAAATGGAAGCCAGTCCACCACCATGAGAGGACAATAGGAAGATTGAGTAGCCAAGAGAGCAAGAGGCCGAGGAAACACCCTCTACCTCAACTCAGCAAGAGAAGGCCGAGGAAACACCCTCTACCTCAACTCAGCAAAGAGAAGGCTGAGGCATCCATGAAGCGTCAAGATGATGAAACAACAGAAGATCAGCCACAGCCACAAGGACAACAGAAAACAACCACCATGACGCCACCCAAGGACACACAAGAAGCGGCAGAAACATCAAGTCAATTGTCACAGAACAAAGATTGGCAATCAAATGACGAAGTCATCTTGCAAGTTAATGAATATGCTAAGCAAATGCAGGACATGACTGAACGACTTCGCTCGGCAGCACTAAGTCATAGCACAAGGGCCAAGGAATTAGACATGGTGATTGACGCACTCCAAAAGGGAGTTAGACGACCGACTTAACATTATCACCAATCTACAGAGGCAAGTGCAGGAGTTGAAAGCGAAAGCTGATCAATATCAGCTTGCAAGAGATAAGCAACGGAAAGAGATGGAGGAGCTTGGTGAGTTTCTTACAAAATCGTCAGATGCATGCAAAGAAACTGACATAAGTTACAAATGACCTTCTAACTACAACCCTCTCAATTCAAAAAATTCAAGTACAGTTAGATGTGGTTCCTATAGTACTCGAAACAAAACATAAATGATCAGGAAATATTCTTGTGGAAAATATGAGAGAATCCAATCGTGGCCTCGATCAAAGGAACATATGAGGTCTACAAGGCATTAGAGAAGAAGAATAGAGGCCTCAAGCTGGAGCTAAAATTGGAGCAGTCTCAGTGCAAAGACCTAGCTTTAATGCGGGTCCAAAGAGAAGATGAGCTGCTATAAGAAATAGCAGAACTTAAGAGAGTCAAACAGCTATTGATAGAGGGACGGCCGGAACAAGAAGAGGCAGGCACTTCATACAAGCCTCAAATGGAAATCCCCTCAATTTCATTCGCTGAGATGGAGACACCGCCAACTGAAGATCTAAGTGGAGTTTCAGATACACATTATCGAAGCAAACACAATGCCAATGGTCCAGCTCTCACTGCCGCTGCTAGTGTGGATTGACCAGCTTATCATCAGAGGTTAGTGCCCATTCACGTACCTCTCTAGCAGTTGAATTCTACTAGGATGATCAGGTAATTGGCACAACTCTTGATCATTGAAAGTGGTTGATTTCGAATGCTGGATAATTTCTTAGGCACCGACATATAGTCATTGAAACCATTCCAGATCAAAAAGAAGAACATCATCCTCTAGATACCTAGTTATAGGAGCTTGCTGATGTCTTAGCCTCTTGTTCAGTGTGATGAGCTGTAATGAAAGTTGCTCATCACCTTTCAAAATCTCAGTCACAGCTTTACCTTTTCCTTTCATATCTGAACTGTGTTGTGACTGGTGTACTAGTGAATCTTCAGTGTTTCCTAGTTGTTGATCACTATCCTGTTGATCTCCCGACTACTGATCCCTATACTGGTCTGGATGGTCTGTGTTGGGCTGACTGTCCCCTATGGCAGTTGATCCACCAGCACCAGATCCTGACGACGGAGATGGAGAAGAGTGTAAAGTGTGATCTTTGACCTAAAGTGTGATTCAAGGAGAGAAGAGTGGAATATCCCACATGCTGTGGAGCAAGGCTATAGAGCTACTTAAATCTCATTTCCTAAACGAATAAACACAACTCTATTTTGCACTACATGCTTGTCTATGGTGAGCTTGTGCTAAGCTAAGTCAATACTCAAGATTGTGTTATGAGTCCAAGATAATTCTATCTTGGAACCTAATTCACTTGAGTGATAACCTTGATTACACACATACTCACACAAGCAACATCAGAAGATACGAAGGCAAGAGACCGAACAAAGGATCAACTCACATAGTATAAGACAAAGAGGACAAAGGAGAGACCAACCTTATCTGTTATGAAAATGTGCTTTGAAGATGCAGCCCTCTACTTGTAGGGGAGGACTTTTATTTTCCTGTGTGGATATTATCATCCTGTGTGGATTTTGTCAGCTTGTGTGGATTTTACCATCCTTTGTGGATACGAGCTTATCATCATGTGTGGATACCAGCTTATCATCCTGTGTGGATCATGCATCTTCAGTATTTTGTCATAGTCCAAACCTCAAGGGGAGGATTGTAGAGTGTGAGCTTTGTCCTAAAATGTGAGTCAAGGAGAGAAGAGTGGAATTATCCCACATGCTGTGGAGCAAGACTGTAGAGCTACTCAAAGCTCATTTCATGAATGAATAAACACAACTCTATTTTGCACTACATGCTTGTCTATGGTGAGCTTGTGCTAAGCTAATTCAATACTCAAGATTGTGTTTATGAGTCCAAGCTAATTCTATCTTGGAACCTAATTCACTTGAATGATAACCTTGCTTACGCACATACTCACACATTGACGCTATGTTTCTCTTTTATCCACCATATCTAGCACAATCCCATTCCCAAAAAAGAGTCATTATCATCATCATAGCTAGCAAGGTTGGAACCTAATTCACTCGAGTGATAACCTTACTTACACACATACTCACACATTGACTCTATGTTTCTCTTTCATCCACCATAGCTAGCACAATCCCATTCCCAACAAAGAGTCATTATCATCATCATGCCTATCTGTTGGTTCATCCTCCCTCTCTTCATCCTTCTCTTCTGCTTTCTCAGAATCCTCATCAAGGTCATTCTTCTTATCAATATAGTCCAGAATAGCTTGATTTGCCAAAGCACTATTATATTCAAAAAGTTTATCATGCAAATCACTTTGCATTGTTTCCATGAGCGCCCTCATATTATCCATATTGAAGACGGTGTTGCCTTTTGGATTCAAAATATCAACCAAATTATTGTATATATATCTTTCTGTTAAAGAGATTTTCAATGCAGTGTGGCTGGTCAGGAATAAGTTGAAATCAACTCTCTTCATCCTTAGCATAGTTTCAAATCTGTCAGCAGCTCTCTCAGCCTCTGCCTTTTCTTCATTTAACTGTCTCATCTTAAACTCAAGCTTGGATAGCTTTCCTTTTAATGTCTGAATTGTCCTGGCTGACTGATTTTCAAGAACACTATGCCGAAATGATTGTGCCCCTATATCCTGTTTCAACTTCTCGACTTGCTGCTCACTGTTCCTCAGTTCAACTTTTAATTTGGTCACTTCATTATTAGACGTTGAGGCATCCAACATTTGTCACAAACCATGGACAATCGTATTCCAGGATGACTGGATAAGTACTGAGCATCCATCATTGACCGTCGCTGGATCAGAGACAACTGGCTCATAAATTGTAACAGGAGCCATATATGGTAATGTGGCATAATCACGTTTGTGGAGGACTAATCATCGTGTGAGAGGATGAGTCTGTAGCTGTTGTAATCTGTCCTTCTTGGTTAAGGTCAAAGCCAATTCACTGAAAGGGATAGGAACTTTACTAATTGGACTCGCAGGTGCTGGTCCTTTTCCCTTATCAGTATGCAGTGCCAATTGCTTAGCACTAGTCCTGTCTGGCTGGTCTTTTTGTGCACTGGTGTTTGTTGAGCTCTGCCCCGCTTGCTGGCTGGTCCGAACAGTAATCTTTACTGGAGGCTGGTCTGTCTGGCTAAGTGAAGTCTAGTCTACTGGAGATTTTTCAGTAGACACAGTTTTGACCTAACTTTCTAACTGCTTCAAGAAAGCACTGCTCTTAGCCAATGTAGTTTTCGGTCTCTTGGGACTACCAACTTCCTCATGCATGGCCTTTCTCTTCTTTCTAGTGAGAGCTAACTGATTACCTGGGGTTTCTTCATCTGAGGATAAATCAACATTGTTAGTTGCTGGTATGGGTTTCTGATTCCAAGCCATCCGTACCTGGTCATGAGCAGTAGGAGAAGTTGCCCAGTAAAGAAATTGACAGACATACCAGGCTTTGAAAACAATCTGAGACTTCAACTTAGCAGTCTACTGAAGCACATTATATGACAGATGCTGAGATAAGTCGATTGAAGCCGTGGCATCTAATTTCTTTGCCAGTAACATAGAAAAAAGTTTCTCTGAGACATATGTGGGGTTATTTTTCAGACTCACAATTTCGGCCACAAATTGATAAGCAACGAGGACGTCCAGTCTCGCTACTGGAACCCCTTGTGCATTGGCCTTACGTTTCTTCTTGGCTGCATCATCTTCTTTCAGAGCTGCACTTATCTGTTCTGCAGTTGCCATAGTTGGCTTTGGCTCGTTTGGCATCTTGAAAGCAAAAGCAAGGTTATCCAAAGTTACTGACACTTTCCTACCATATACTACAGCGCTGCCATCATCAACATTGAAGGAATCAAGAACCTTCCTAATGATAGTTGTGTCAAACTCAATTCTTGTGGCTTGCACAACCACATGCAAATCCAACAATCGTAGCAACGCTTCTGCTTGCTCCGTAAACACATACCATTGTATCTTACTATGGGGAATTAGTGATAGAGAGGCTTTAGCAGCGGCAATAAGTGCTTGGGTTTCCTCTATGGTTTCCTACATCTTCTTCGACATTTTCTTCATACCCATGCACTGTGAAGACGATGAATCAGTAGAAGAAGAAGACTTACTTGAATCTTCAAACCCGTATCCAGGTGTGGTTGGTAAAGATAGGCAGCAATCAACAACTGCTTTAGATGAAGAAGTTTGTGGTTGTAGTGAAGAAGCTTCAGAGCTTGGCGATGGAGAATGTGTGACAGCAGGCACACGTCGTGCAAGAGACTTATGAGAAAAAATGCCTACTCGCCTTACTGTTATACGCGTTCTCGCCAAAAAAGCTCCACTACTTACCGTTTCTAAATTTCAGTGCACCGCTAATGACCTTGCATACATGCATTGGCTAGTACACTACATGTTCTTTGAAATGATTATCACAGACAGTTGTCTGGCTGGCCCTTTTTTCCATAAAAACTGATACTGGCTTTGACACTTTACTAATTCTTGCACTAACATGGTTTTATCGTGTTGAGACTTTTTTGACCCTTTGACTGGCTTTGGTACAGGCTGTACATGAAAAAGGCTTAAAATAATTGATTCTAAATTTTCCAGGTCTTCAGTTCCTAGAATACCAGTATCATTGGCCCTAGAAGTCTCTTTGTCATCTGAATAATATATCTTGATTTTGGCCCCATTATACACACCTGGCAACAGTAACCCAGATAAATCTATGAGCCTTACCGTGCTGTTGAAAAACAGCCAGTCAACTTCATATGGACCCACCCAAGCTATCTTTAAGTTTGGTTTCTTAGGACCTAGTTTAGATTGATAGAGCAGAACCAAATCTCCTTTCTCAAATTCCCTAACTTTGATTCTTCTATCATGTCAGTGTTTCCTTCTTTGCTGAACAATTTTCTGTTCCAGCATAGCCCTCTGCCTTAACTCATCCAACTATGTTAACTCCTCCAACCTCTGTTTAAGATTGTGATTAAAATCCAATCCATACTCTAATGCCATCCTGAGACTGGGAGTGACAAATTCCGTAAGCACGACAGCTTCAGTGTCATACACCATTCGAAATGGTGTTAATCGAGTGGTGACCTTATAGGCTGTCATATATGCCTAGAGAGTAGTCTGGAGCTTCAGATCCCACTGGTGTGGCTCCTTCTACACAATGTTAGTGAGAATGGTCTTAACAATTTTGTTACTCCTCTCTGCTTACCCATTGCAGCGGGGATAATATGGTGTTGATTTTTGATGTTTGACTAAGAGCATTTCCATTAAAATATCCATAGTATCATTTATAAAGTGTGTTCCCTGATCAGAAACAATCTCCACAGGACATCCATAATGGCATATAATTTTTGTAAATAAGAATATAGCAGTGGACTTCGTTGTGTTGGCAGGAAGATTTTTAGCTTCCACCCATTTGGTGACATAACAAGTGGCCATCCATATATACCTATTCTTCCTTGGAGTAATTCTCTTAAATGGACCCATGAAATCTAGACCCCATTTCATAAACACTCCCAATGGCTGGACTGGAGTTAGAGGAGTCATATCTGTTGTTGTGGGTCTACCCATCCTCTAGCATATATCACATGTTTTACAAAAGATTCTAACATCATCTATTAAAGTTTGCCACCACAATCCAGCCTGCAAAATTTTCTTATAAGTGATATCAGTGGAGAAATGTCCTCCAGAATCCCCATTATGTGCCTCTAAAATAACTTGCATTTTGCCTTCCATAGGTACACATCTTCGAGAAGAACCCCATCTATCCCCAGTCTGTAGAGACTAACCCGCCAATGATGGTGAACTTCAGGCTCCTAATAATCAGAGCCTTCTTCTGATTCTGAGTCCAGTTGTCTGGGAATCCTCCCTTAGACAAGAACTGATATACATCATACAACTTTGGATCATTTATTTCCTCAGGTGTTATCTGAAATAGTTCTGCATCCACTGGCTCCTCTCTCAAAGATGCCTCAGAGTAGCCATTCGTACTCCTGGACAGGAAATCAGCACCACAGTGGGTTTTACCAGACTTATGAAAAATGCAAAACTCAAATTCCATCAGGAACATCATCGATCTTATCAGTTTTCCTTGAATAATGACTTTGTTGATCAAAAATAATAATGCTTGATGATCCACATAAAAATGAAATAGCTTGCCCAACGAATAGTGTCGAAATTAGTAGCGCTAAAAACCATTCCTAAGGATTCTCTTTCAAGAGTGGTATATCCTTTTTCAGCCTGACTGAATCTCCGATTGGCAAAATACACAGGATAAATAGTCCTCCCTTCTGGCTGAGCTAATATTGCTCCCATCGCCAGTCTTGAAGCATCTACATGTACATGAAAAATGACATCCCAATTCGGTTGTTGAAGTACTGGCTTGCTAATAATGGCATTCTTCAAATTCTAAAAACTCTCTTCACATTCAGTAGTCCAATTGAGCTTGCTACTCTTCTTTGTGAGCTCATACAAAGGTAATGCCTCTGAAGCAAACTGATGCACAGGCTCATAAAGATGCACTGAAGGAAAAAAATACACAAGAGGTAGATGAGCAGTGGAAGGCAGTAATGGATTGGGAGCTTAGAGTACTTCATTCCGTCAATGTCACACAACTCACTCTCAATCAAATCAATGTGCAATGGCACCAACAATCTTTGCCCTACTCTCTGATTAAAGTGGAGATGCTGTAGGTAAACGAAAGGCTTCACACGGACATGAAAGTCGAGGGTGCAGATCAAGGTCGCTCGAAGTGGAGACTGAGCGGGTTGAACAAGAATCCAAGGTAATTGATTCTGTTCACAAGAGCACTTCAGACCCTCCAAAAGGATCCAAACTTCTGTCCTGTACCAAGAATAAGGACGTGGATAGCACATGAGGCACTACTGAAGAAGCAACCAACTTGGTTGAATTACCCCAGATTGCCTGCTCCATAAAAGGGCCCACCGACGGAAGAGTACATGGTGAAAACCCTAAAGGACACCATGTCATTCTTTAAAAGTATACCAAATTTCTCATGTGCAATGTTATACAAAATCTGCCGAATGCTACTCACTTGCATCGAAGTGTTCCATGAGCTAGAGCAAGCAGGCACCCCGTGGATGTCATTTCTCGAGGGCAACAAAGGGTTGTGCTATGATCTCAGTGGGCAACCTTTCGATGAAGTCCTCTATGGATTCTACGCCAGATGCATGTTTTTACCTTATCACAATATGCTGGCATTCAAGGAACCGTTCTACACAGGGTTCTTTCACTTGGCGAACAAAAATATTTGGGCTAGTTGATCAGCAACCTAACATCACAGTTTGTACGCTACTCAGCAGTGGAGCTGAAAAACAAAGTCACCATGCAGTTCTTGTAAGTTCCAGATAAAGAAATAAAGATCAGATACCAAAAGGCACTCAATGCGGTTAAAGGCTGCCTCGCCAGAAGTCAATCTGAAGACTACTTCAGCCCATAGGCTGTGTCAAGGGACGACACAGGCGAGGAGAAAGGGAATGTTAGCAGCAAGCTAACATGGTACGAATACCATTTCTCGGAGCTCTTATGTAAAAACACTTATTAATTTTTATAAATCGAGAATATTGTAACTCCTATTTTTCGGATAAACCTTGTAATTGATGAGCTTGGGCTACAAGCTTCCAGATTGTATCAACCTGTCATTACCTATCTTTAGTTAGAGCTCCGAGATTATTAGTTTTGACTACCAAAAACCTTGGCTAAGGTATAAAAGCCAATTTTTGTAATTAATTTGTAAGTTTTGGATAATGAAATACACAGTGTGAGCTAACGACACTCACTTCTCTCCTTCTCGCACTTCCTACTTCCTCCCCGGTTGTCACATTGTAGTCGCGTTTGTTGCATTGCAACCGCACGTAGCAGCTCTACGCATTGATGTAAACACATCAGAGTAATTTACACTTCACAATAAAAAACTAAGCATAGGTGGGGTATTGGGGCATCATTGCTAAGCATTTAGATGCATTCTGAATTGGAAATGACTAGGTAAAAAATCCATTGTTGTTAGTAATTGCGATTTTGGCACTTGACCTAAAGTGGGATTTGAGACCATAAGCATGTGTTCTTAGGTCCTATAAACTTGTACTAGAAGTTTCATTACATTTGGATGTCCTTTGATGTTGTAATGGATGCGATTTGTTTGCCGATGAGCGATTGTCTTTTGGTGATTTCAGTCACTTGAGTGTAGCTTGAGTTAGATGCGAGTTCCTAGTTGATTTTTGGGAGATTGACAACGTCCTCTTGTAGCCTCTATGCACTAGTGGAGTCAGCTTCATCCCATGGATTGACAATTTAATCGTGGTTCTCGCTAAAACTGCAATAAGATAGGATAGTGAGGTTAGACACACGCCCCACAACATGGCTCAGTTGGATGATCAAGAGATCGATCGAGAGAGAACGCCCATTTTCTCCTTCCTTGATTGCACCTGTTTTGCACCCCTCCACACAATATTTTCCAAAGAAGCGGACATCCTTTCCCACTCGTTTCGGAGAGAAAATTGATGGCCCAGAATCTTTTCAATTCTCCTTGGGTGGGAGTCGGCTCGTGGCAGTGGTGGCCCTCATTGTGGCAAGGGAGAGCCACATTCGAAGGGGAGAGGCCCCTCTTCAACTTTGCAGATTTCCTCCGGCTTGCACGTTTTATTGAGGCAAATGAGGTGCTCCTTGAGGACGGGCTGGTTGGAGCTGGATCTTGGCTTGTGCTTTTGGTTGGAGGTGGAGTGGTTTATGGGTGGCAATTGGTAGCCCCTCCGGTGGCATCTCCGACCAGGTAATGGTTATCTTCCTATGTTTTTTATGTACTTCTAGTTGTCTTGCACTCCTTTGGCTCAGTGTACGAGGGTCGGTGGTGGTGGAATTCAATGCAGTCTAGCTCGACTTTATGAGTCTATCTGAATTAGGTTTTAGGCTTCCTTGTACATTAAAATCTTGGTTTATAGACTTGTGTATGGTTGTGGATTTTTCTTTATGGTGGTGGATTCCCTCGCTCGTTGTGAGGAGGGATTTTTGTAATTCTGTTTGGATTTAATATATCACTGTTAATGAGTTTTACCAAAAAAACAAAAAAGTAAATAGAGACTTATTTTACTCTGTGTGTGTGTGTGTGTGTGTGTGTGTGTGTGTGTGTGTGCGCGCGCACTAAATGTAAAAGCGAATACACTTTTCTTTCTTAAATCTTTTGTGTTAATTCCCTCAAAGAATCTGCATTGGCCGAGGGATATTCTTTTAGCTATACAATGAGATAGAGAGTGGAAAAAATATGTTAAGCTTAATTTTTTTTACTATACAAAATTGAAGGTCGACTATAGGCAAGAAGTTAGGGTTGCGTCCACTACTGTGTGCTTATCTCCTCACGTTTCTTGAAAGGGAGAATATTAATAAAATCCATTAAGATCATTGCAAGGTTGCCTCTCATTAACTCGCTCGATTTTATCATCGCTCGAAAAGGTTTTCTCAGAGTTCGGGATTCCTCCTTTGCACCCAAGGTGTTAACATATACATGTGGTAGTGATGTGTGTGAACACACTAGGACCGCTAGGGCATTTTTTCCCTCTTTAGGAGGTTTTTCCCCTCGTGCATTGTATATACGCCCATCACTCTAGGGATATCTATCTTTCCATTTCACACTAAGTAATACACTCTCTATTGTGTGCCTTAAGCTCGTAGAGCTCGGTCTGCTCAGATTTTCGATTTGGGCTCATTTCGGCTTCCGTTTCCACTACAGGCAGTACTACACAGGCTATTTCGTCATTTTGTGCAGCATCTCTGTCAGTGCCATTTTCTGCATAATAGGTGCCTTACAGTCTTCTACGGTTTGTGCTATATAGCACGTGTTGTTCCCGCTCCGTTTCTCCTATTTTCGAGCAGTTTTCACATCAGGTGCAACATTTACCATGGCTGACAACAACAACACAGATGTACGTTCAAGATGTTTGCTACTGAGGACATGTTAGATGGGGAAAATTACCCTATGTGGGCTTATATGATGCAACATGTTCTTGTGTCAAAGGGCGTCTAGAACATTGTGCAGGGCATTGATGTACATCCTGGTTCTGAGGATGTAGGCGATGTTGAGGATGTTGCAGGTCTTGCTACAAGAATTTTTGTTGTTAGAGTTGGCAAAACAAGCTCATTGGGATGTAAAGGATGCGCAGGCTCATGCATTGATTGTGTTGTCTGTGAAGCGCACCATTGTTCCTCACATCCGTTCAACAAAATCTGCAAAACAGGCTTGGGATATTTTGGTTGGTCTTTATGCAAGTCGTAATGAGGCTAAAATTGCTTTGCTACGTAAAGAGCTGGAGTCGAAGATTATGCATGAGGAAGATGATATGGACACTTTTCTTGCTAGTGTCAAGGATATCAATGAGCAGCTTATTTTTGTAGGTGAAGTCATTTCAGACTGTTCCTTGTGCAGACTGTTCTTGATGCCTTACCAGATTCCTACCAAACTTTCGCTAGTACTTGGAGACTGATGACCCAAGGAAACCTGAAGTTGTCAAGTTTGATGCATTATGCACATTGCTGTTGCAAGAGTCACTTTCCAAAAAAAACAGGACTAGGTAGCGTGCAGTTGAACAGGCTTTTATTGCTTCTCAAAGAAAGGGTGGTAACAGTAATGCAGCCACTTCTTATGGTTCTGCTGCGAGCGGCAAAACTTCTGTTCCTAATGCTTCCGCTAGCAGCACTTTGTTTGGATATCCTGGTGATAAGGGCAAAAAGAAGATGCGTTGCCATTATTGTAAAGCTAATGATCACTTGATTAAGTCGTGTCCTAAGTTGAAGGCCAAAGAGGCTAAGAAGAAAGAGGGTGGTTCCACTGCAAATGCTAGCTCCACTACAAATGTAGCCATTGTTGAGTCTTCTGTAAAAGGAGACTGTGATGCTGATGTTGATGCATAATAGGCTTTTAGCACAGAGTGCACTTACAATCCTGCTGTCCATGATGCATGCTTGTTAGTTTTGCTGCATATTCACATGTGTGGTATTTCGATAGTGGTGCTACAAAGCACATTACCTTACATCGTGAATTGTTTACCTCTCTCGAGTCTGTCCCTCATGGGAATTCAGCCACTTGTGCCAACAATGCCTCTTATCCAGTTCAGGGAGTTGGAAAGATTGTGTTTACTGCTTCTAATGGAAGTTCTTTCACACTTGTTGATGCACTTTATGTACCTGGGATCAAGAAGAATCTCTTGTTTGTATACGCACTTGCTAGACTTGGACTTGTAGTCCAATTTGTGGATGATAGATGTACACTTCATGATCTCAGTTTCGGTGATGAAATTGTTGCATCTGGCCTTTTGTGTCGTGGGCTGTATAATCTCACTTTGTATGACAAGTGTGGATAAAATTTTGCAAATGTTGTTGGAGATTCAAGGGCTATTTCAGATGCAAAACTTTGGCATGCACGTTTTGGTCATCTGAATTTTGCCAGTTTGCTGCGTTTGCAGAAATCTGATATGGTTGCTTCTTTGCCACCTCTTGAAGCACTTGTCAAACATGTTTGTGAAGGCTGTATTTTGGGTAAGATGCAGCGTTCTAAGTTTCCAAAGGATGGTTCAGTTCGGGCCACATGCAGGTTGCAACTTGTGCATATGTTTGTGGGCCCATGCAAACTCCGTCCTTGGGAAATTACCTGTAATTCATGACTTTCATTGATGATTACTCCAGCCATGCATGGGTATTTCCGCTTAAAGTGAAGTCCAAAGTTTTTATGTGCTTCAAACAATTTCTGGCTATGGCTGAAAACGTCTCGAAATGTACTATGGGCACCTTTGTTCCGATCGAGGGGGGGAGTATATGTCTCATGAATTTAATGCAATTTTGGCTAGTTGTGGGATATAACACCAATGTACAGTGCCTTATACACCTCAGCAAAATGGTGTTGCTGAGAGGAAAAACAGATCACTAACGAAAATGGCACGATGTATGGTCAAAAGTCAAGCTTTGCCGCATTCTTTTTGGCTTGAGGCTATCATGTGTGCCACTTATGTACTTAACAGGTGTCCTACAAAAGCTTTGCAGTATATTACTCCATATGAAGCATGGCATGATAGGAAGCCTTCTATTGAGCACATGCGTGTTTTTGGATGTTTGGCATATGCTTTGGTGCCACAAGTGCAGCGCAGAAAATTAGATGATAAGGCTGTCAAATGTATTTTTGTTGGTTATAGTGCTGAAAGCAAAGGTTACAGGTTCTATCATCCTCAAACAAAACGTATTCTGGTTTCACGAGATGTAGTGTTTGTGGAAGATTCTGTTCAACCCTTCCTATCATGTACTAGAGACAGTAATGTAAGCTCACAGGACATTTATGACACTTTGTTGCCTCTTTTCAGTGGTGGAAATAGGAATGTAAGTTCCAATGAGGCAAATGTACAGCCTATGGGGGTTTCTGAAAATGTTTTAGATCAGCCTATTACTGATGCAGATGTACATGATGCATTTGATGAGGAAAGGGTTGAAAATGAGCAGGCTAGAGGTATGCCAAAATGGCTGGTGCACACTTTGCGTGACAGTAAATTGGATGCACCTTTGTCTAGTCGTACTCGTTCAGGCTCTCACCATGCATCTTCTGCATCAGATTGTTATGCTTTGGCTGTGTCTAGCTTACATGATGTCGAGGAGCCTCTGTCTTTTAATGAAGCACAGAATTCACAAAATTGGATGGCTGCCATGCAATCAGAATATGATGCACTTATAGAGAATGACACATGGAATTTATATGATTTTTGTCCTGGAAAAAGCCGTTGGTATGAAGTGGTTTACAAGTTGAAACGCAAACCGGATGGTGAGATCGATCGCCATAGGCTCGACTTGTTGCAAAGGGTTATGCACAGTAAAAAGCCATAGATTATGAAGAGACTTTTTCTCCCACTTGTTGTATGACTACTATGCGTTTTCTATGTGCATTCGCAGCTCATTTTGGTTGGGATGTACATCAATAAGACATTGTTACTGCTTTCTTGAATGGTGACATATTTGAGGAAGTTTATGTAACTCAGCCTCGCTGTTTTGTCATAAAAGGACAAGAGGACAAAGTGTGCATATGTAAGAAGGCTTTGTATGGGTTGAAGCAATCTCCTCGTGCTTGGTATAAGAAAGCTGACACTCATTTAGTTAAACGAGGCTTTTGTAATAGTCCAACAGAAAGCACATTGTATGTAAAGCGTGAGGGTGATATACTTCTCACTGTGGTTCTTTATGTAGATGATTTGTTGATCACTGGACCAAATGAGAGACATATTGTTGAATTTAAGACTGATTTGAATGCTACTTCCAAGATGAAAGATTTGGAGCTATTGCATCATTACTTGGGTATATAGTTTAAGCAGTGTGATGGTGGTATTGCCTTGTGTCAGAAAAGTTACATAGAGACATTACTATGTACGTTTGGAATTGAGGATTGCAAACCTATTGAAGGAGTACGAGCGGAAGTGCGACGCGAGAGAGAGTGCGAGAAGAAGAGCACGACGATATGGTGAACTCGCTCTACTGTAATGTGTAGAGCACAGTGAGTTCTTATTAGGTTTTTACAAAAGAATATGTGTACATAGCTGGTGGCCCGCCCACTTACCTGGGCGACCACATTGGGCTTTATACCCCAACAACCTCCCACTTAAAGTCCAATGTGGTACTTTAAGTGTGAGAGAAGCTACTATACAAGCTAATATACAAGAGATGTAGAGAAGTGATGTACTACCCTACACCTAACTACTTGCGAAAATGCGCAAAGCTCTCTGAGGGAAGTCCTTTTGTAAGTAGATCAGCAGTATTTTCTGTGGTGTGAACTTTGACAAGCTGAAGTTGCTTATCCTCGAGCATTTCCCTGATGAAATGATACTGCACATCCACATGCTTTGTCTTTGAGTGATAAAATGGATTGCGAGCCAATTGTATAGCACTTTGACTATCACAATATAACACAGGCATCTCTTCTTTGATTCCCAAATCTGTTACTAGTCGATTAAGCCAAATTGATTCTTTGCATTCCTCTGATGCTGCAACATATTCAGCCTCTGTAGTAGACTGAGTAACACAATCTTGTAATCTAGAACGCCATGATACTGCTCCACCAGCCAATGTAAAGACATACCCTGACGTAGACCTTCGGTTGTCTAAGTCACCTGCATAATCTGAGTCTGTAAAACCCTTTACACTTAGCTCCTGACTCCCATAGCATATACGCATACTCTTTGTAGCTTTCAGGTATCTCAATATTCCTTTCACTGCCTCCCAATGTTTCTTGCCTGGGTTTGACATGTATCGACTTACTACTCCCACTGCAAATGCAATGTCTGGGCGAGTAGCAATCATTGCATACATCAAACTACCCACTGCAGACGCATATGGAATCTTATCCATTTCATCCTGTTCTTCCTCAGACACAGGACAATCTTGTTTGCTAAGTTTCACATATGGTGGCAATGGAACACTCAATGCCTTTCCCTTCTCCATAATGAAACGTTGCAAAACCTTGTCAATATACTCTGTTTGAGATAACCAAATCAACTTCTTTGATCTGTCTCTCTCAATGCGCATACCAAGTATATGACTTGCCTCACCCATGTCTTTCATGTCAAACGATTTTGCCATCTTTGACTTCAAAGCTGAAATTTCTTCCAAGTGCTTGCCAGCAATCAACATATCATCCACAAACAAAATAAGGATCAGCCAACTGCCATCCTTAGCCTTCTTTGTATATAGACAGTGATCGAACTCACTACGTTTGTAGCCTTGAGAAAGCATAAACTTGTGGAATTTATGGTACCATGCCCTCGGTGATCGTTTTAAGCCATAAAGACTCTTTAACAACTGGCATACCCAATCTTCCTTGCCTTTCTCAACAAACCCTTCTGGCTGCTGCATGTAAATTTCCACATCTAAATCACCATGCAAGAACGTTGTCTTGACATCCATTTGGTGCAACACCAAATCTAATATGGAAACCAATGCAAGAAAGCATCTCAATGTAGTCATCTTGACCACCGGAGAGAAGACTTCATCAAAGTCAATGCCTTGTTCTTGCTTAAGGCCCTTGGCAACAAGCCTTGCTTTGTACTTTGGCTGACTATCATGAGCGGTGATCTTATACCTGTAAACCCATTTACAGGGTAGAGCCTTTTTGCACTGTGGTAATTTAACTAGCTTCCATGTCTGGTTTTTATGCAGAGCTGTCATCTCTGACTGCATGGCCAATTGCCAATTCCTGGAGTCCTTCGTTTGCACTGCTTCCTTGTAACATGAAGGCTCATTGCAATCAGTCAACATGACATAGTTCATAGATGGAACAAACCTATCAGGAGGTCGCGTGGCACAACCAGATCTACGCACAATAGGTGGCTCAGGCTCAGCCACAACCTATGGTTCCACTCTATCCTGTCCTTGCTCCTCTTGAGCCCTGACATTTTGTCTTGTACGTGCAGGTCCATCTTCTTGGAAGAAAACTCTTCTAATCTCCTCAACCCTCTCGGGTTTAGAATGATATTTGGATTCATTAAAGTGAACATCATTGCTGCGGACAACCTTTCTGGATTCGGGATCCAAAGTCTATACCCCATCTCAACAGAATTACCATAGCCTAGAAAGATGCACTTTCTACTCTTTGGCTCAAGTTTGTTCCTAAATTCCTTTGGAACGTGAGTATATGCCTCACAGCCAAAGACTCTGAGATGCTTGTATGAGGGCATTTTGCCTGACCATACCATCTCTGGCACTGAATCCTTCTGCAAAACCTTGCTAGGAGATCTATTTATAAGATGAATAGCTGTTGATACAGCTTCAGCCCAAAACCCATTTGGCAGCTATGCATTAGACAACATACTTCTGACCTTCTCTTGTATGGTCCTATTCATCCTCTTAGCAACACCATTTTGAGGAGGATTGTAAGGAGCAGTAAGTTCAAGTTTTATACCTTTTGACTCACAAAAGTCCTGAAAGGCCTTTGAAACATACTCTCCACCATTGTCAGTGGGTAAGCATTTAAGCTTCTTGCCACTCTGATTCTCCACAAGTGTCACAAACGTTTTGAAAACACTAAACGCTTCATCCTTGTGCTTGAGAAAGTAAACCCATACTTTCCTCGAGTAATCATCTATAAATGTCATAAAGTAAGAAGCTCCCCCTAGAGATAGGTTAGGCATAGGTCCACACAAATCACTATGAACAAGAGATACACAGTTGGCACTATGAACAAGTGCCAACTGTGTATCTCTTCTACTGCTTCTATGCTTATGTGGCTGCTGTGTTTTCTTACCATACAGAAAATGTTCACAGAATTCAAAATCATTAAATGAAAAGCCAGGCAAATAACCAGAACGAGACAAGATCTCCATTCCCTTCTTGGACATATGTCCTAACCGGCTATGCCACAAAGAAACGTTCGGCTGCTCGGTTACATTGATTAGATTTTTAGAGACATTTGATACATAAATCATGTAAAGTCCTCCAGACTTTACTCCATGTGCTACTGTCATAGAACCCTTGGATATCTTCCACATGTTCTGTCCAAAAGTGGTGACGTAGCCAGCATCATCAAGTAAACCTGTGCTGATCAAGCTCTTTGTAATTGCGGGAACATGTCTCACATTCTTCAGTGTGAAAGAAGAGCCATTCTGAAACTTCAATTGAACATCTCCAACACCTAAGATCTCACATGTCTGCCCATTGCCTAGCTGAACATGATCTTTAGTGGTCACATAAGAGGTAAACCACTCCTTGTTTGGAGACACATGAAGTGATGCCCCTGAGTCTATAATCCAGTCACTCATTGCATTTCCATCAGATGCTGTAAGAAGAGCTGAGTCCATTGTATTCTTCAAGAAGTAGATGTCTCCTGACACTAGACTGTCATCCTCTGCAACAGTGTTTGTCACATTTATTTCTTGAATATTCACTGAGGACTTGTTCTTCTCACTATGGTCTTCAGCTTTCTCTTTGCCTTTTTCTGTTTTCCATTCTCTGCAGTCTCTTTTCATGTGACCCTTCTTGCCACAATGGTAGCATTCTATGTCACTCTTGCCTTTAGCACTGCGGGACTTGCTACGAGACTGATTCCTCTTTCCACCTTTGTACTTTTCTTTGGTCCTTCCCCTAACAACTAAGGCTGTTCCTTTGCCTTTGTCCATTGTCTTTCTATTGGTTTCTTCAGTAAGCAGACTTCCTTCTACACCTGCTATGTTCAAACCATCTGGAGGTGCAGAATTACTCAAAGCTGTGCGAAAAGTGTCCCAACTTTCCGGAAATGTGATCAACAGGAACATAGCTTTAACAGGTTCATCAAACTTGACACCTTGAGCTGACAACTGACTATAGATTCTGTTGAATTCATTCAAATGATTTGACATAGGTGTCCCTTCTTTCATCTTCAAGTCAACAAGCTTCTTAAGCCAGTATACCTGTGAAGCTGCACTCTGTTTCTCATAAAGATCACTCAGCTTTAACCATGCTTGATAAGCCGACATTTCGTCTGCTACATTGAAGTAAACGCTTTCTGCCAAAGTCAGCATAATGGTAGAAAGTGCCAATTCATCCATTTCGCTCCATTCATCTTCGTCCATATCTTCTGGTTTTATCCCCTTGAGCTTTATAGGTTTTATCTACTTCTTTTGTACCAACACGTGCCCAATCTGCTTCTTCCACAATGGGAAATTGGTTCCATCCAGCCTCTTGATATTGTAAAGAGTAGTGTCCTGTGATCCAGCCATAGCTACGCTTCACAGTAGTTTACTTTTCTAGGAAAAATTCGGCAGAGTTTCCCCTGTAAACTGACCTCTGAACCAATATCAACCTGTCAAATGAACCAAGAAAGCTTCAGATTCTACAGAAATTTTGGCAGAGTCTCCTTTGTAAAATGGCTCTGGTGTACTAAAAACAGACCAAAAAACACCTCTAAAAACATTGTCTCTCTGACACTGTAAGCTGCGGGTAAACCTGTCCTGCACCTGTACTGTCTCTCACTGTCCTGTCACTGTCCTATAACCATAGACTCCGACAATGCCTCAACAGCAGTAAAGCAAAGATGCAATCCCAACTGTCTAACTCACAGTCAATACATCCTAGCTACCTATCTAAGGGTGCTCGAGGGATCGCTCCAAGACCTATATCACCGAAAGGATCTCAACATTCGAGAATCCCCTAGCTCAATAAAACCTCACTCGACCCTCAATAAAGGCTGCAATAAATCTGACAGTACATAGACTTCCCACAAAGTCATACATCCACAAATTTCCCACTGTATGTTGTAACCGCTGCGGCGGTTGTTTGCTCCGTGACTCACAGCCAGCAAACCCTCAACAGACATACATCATCTCTGACAATACATCCCATGTGGAAGTACCTGCAATGTCAGGATGAAATCTGGAATATCAAGCAGCAAACACAAGCTACCTGATGAACTAGTGGATGTCGCCTACAGTGTATGTGTAGATGCGCCCGTGTCGTATGTGACACGGGCGCATCTAAAGTCTGTGTGTAGATGCGCCCGTGTCGTATGTGACACGCCTCCAAGAACTGTGAGCCATCCTTCGATGTGTAGACAACCACAAATCAACACTCTGGGAGTGTCGATATCCTCAACACCTGCAGTCGTAGGCCGAAAACCCCAAATTTGCAGAGTCGGATCTGCACCCGTCGAGACCACGTAGTCGAAAATGGCTTGCGCAGACCTTTGTCGAAGCCGAACGGTGGCCGAGATGACCTCAGAATAAAATTCTGACACGAGATTTGGGGCCGTGTCTTCGCCTGTCGAATTTCACTCCAATTTGAGTTGGTGACTCTAGCCTCCTGCAGTGCTTCCCCGAGCCTCGATCTGAGCACTGATACCAGTTGAAGGAGTACGAGCGGTAGTGCGACGCGAGAGAGAGTGCGAGAAGAAGAGCATGACAATATGGTGAACTCGCGCGCTGTACTGTAATGTGTAGAGCATAGTGAGTTCTTATTAGGTTTTTACAAAAGAATATGTGTACATAGCTGGCGGCCCGCCCACTTACCTGGGCGATCACATTGGGATTTATACCCCAACACCTATTGCCACTCCCATGGAAACAGGTTTGAAGTTGAGTCTACATGATGTTCGTGATCCTGTTGATGACACTCTTTACCAAACTGCTGTTGGCTGCCTCATTTATGTATGCAAAACGAGGCCAGATATTCAATTTGCAGTCTCACACGTCAACAGATTTATACATAGCCCAGGGTCTAAGCATTGGCAGGATGTCAAGAGGATTTTCCGCTACCTTAGTGGCACTTTACATCTTGGATTGTTTTATCCCAAGGGGGATCATTGCCGCCAGACTTACATGCGTTTTCGGACTCAAATTGGGCTGGTTGTTTTGACACGCAGTGTCCACAAGTGGTTTTTGTTTCATGCTTGGCAGTTCATGTATATCATGGTTGAGCAAGAAGCAACCTATTGTGGCCACTTTGAGTTGTGAGGCTGAATACAGGGCAGTCTTTACAGCTACAGTTGAGTGTGTATGGCTCAGACGCCTTATGGCAGATTTGGGTGTTGGACAGGACACTTCCAACACTATCTACACTGAGAGTCAGAGCACATTGGCAGTTGTGAGGAACCCAGGTTTTCATGCTCGCACAAAGCACATTGAGGTGCATTACCACTATGTCAGGGAGAGGCTCTCAGTAGGAGAGATCAGCTTGGCTTATGTGCCAACACAGGACAACCTTGCAGATCTTTTCACAAATGCATTGTCTCGTGAGAAGCTTGAAGCTTTCTGCAAAGCTTTGGGCTTACTCCCCTTTGTGGACTGATCATGTCCTCAGGGCATGGAACTTCCCTTTACTCATGTGCCAGCTCTCGTTCACCGCATCACTCTAGGGGGGATTTGTTACCATATACATGTGGTAGTGATGTGTGTGAACACACTAGGACCGTCGGGGCATTTTTTCCCTCTTTAGGAGGTTTTCCCCCCCGTGCATTGTATATACGCCCATCACTCTAGGGCTATCTATCTTTCCATTGCACACTAAGTAATACACTCTCTATTGTGTGCCTTGAGCTTCCTTCGTCTTCTCCAAGCTGTGTGTGTCTCTCTGCAACCCTAATTCCAACACAAGGTTCCATAGCTGACATCCAACATTGAGATTATCTGTGCCAAGTCGCACAATAGCGTACTCCTTCTCTAAATCAGCATTTAAACAAATATCTTTTTGATTTGTTAGTAATGTCTTGCAGTGGTAGGGATTGAATGACATTTGTGTTATTTAATCAAGCAAATTAGAGAGAATGTGTAATGGTGATTGCTACAAGTAGCTGAAGGTGGCTATGGAGGAAAGAAGTGGAGAGTATTTAGAGATAGGAGAAACGGATTATGTTTTGGACAAAAGAAAGACAGGGAGTGCAACTCAATCTCCTTTGAATTCAATTTGTTGATCATGGTGTAGAGAGAGAAATACTACTACACACAGAGGTAATGGAGTTTTCTATTGCTCTGAGCTGGAGCTGGAGTGGGAGAAGCATGAGAGAGAGAGAGAGAGAGAGAGAGAGAGAGAGAGAGAGAGAGAGAGAGAAATAGAAATACAATAAAGGAAGACAGAGTGGGAGAGAGGACATATTTGCAATCTTGGAGAATCTACACTCTCTCAGAAAGATGTAGCCAAGAATGTTCCTTAATGATTGGGAGGAGAAGTGATAAGAGAGAAAAGGGAGAGAAAAGAGAGAGAGAGATTTGGCTCACATTTTAGAGAGAGAATGCAGTGAGAGAATGTAAAAAATTTTCTTTTTTGGAAGGGGGATTGAAAAGTGCCTCCTTTAATGAGTTTTAAGTGAGAGAGAGTGTTTTATATGTTAGAGAGAGATTAGGGGTGGGAAAGGATATTTTAAAATTCATATACTCACCTCTCTTTTGGGTTACTCAATAAACTATTTTCAAAGTCAAAATATAGAAATAGCTTTTCTTAAATCTCAGCATAGGCCTTTTTCCCTCTCTTTTAGGCTTGGTCAAACTTGGCTTAAGCTTTAAACATTCCCTTAAACTGCTAAATAAAGAGGTCTTCATATACCCCATTCACATCCAAATGCTCAACATAAGCATTTTTGCCCTCTCTTTTATGCTTGGTCAAACTTGGCTTAAGCTTTAAGCATTCTCTTAAACTGCCAAACAAAGAGGCCCTCCTATAGCCCATTCACTTTCTAATGAAAAAATAGTGAGGCAAAAGTAACCATATGTTTTGATCACCAACCCATTGAAGTTAATGGAGAATTATATCTCATGTCCTACAAAAATCCCCACTCTTATCTATATGCAATGATTCTTAAGAAATGGGTGTTCTGGGCAAAATGCTAGTACTAGTCCATCAACTTTGGAGGCTTGTTGTGACCAAGGCATACAAATGTTTCATTTTTATCATGTATAGTATCCTTTGAACTATAAGCTCATCAAAGGATTTTTCAAAATGATTGGATCTACTATGGTTTATATTTTTTTTCAAAACCTTGAAAGGAAACTTTTATGTCCTATTAGGTTACTAGCCAGGCTGACTTTTCTTATCCATGGTTAGTAGTCTCAATACATTTCACCACACATTTATCATCTTCAAGGTCTGTACTACGTTATCGTTGTGGTTGTTGAAAAGTTCACAAAATTGGCATTTCATTCCACCAATCAAAACAATTTTGAGGGAGGGAGCAACAAGCTTTCTTTCTTTCTCTACATGGATCTCCAAATACCTTAGAGAAATATGATTCTCATATTGAGAAGCTTTTGGGGTACACTAGCAACTGACAAGATCTTTGGTGTCTAATATATTGAATCTTATAAGCATTTTATTTGGGTCACAAAAGTACTAGGATAACCAGTGCCACAAATAGTATTTATTGTTAGAAACATCTCATACAAGATTCATATAAAACTCTCCAAAAACCAAAGCCACCTCATCATCTTAGAATTGATCGAAAACTTTGCTTACAGTATTTCCACTCACATAATCACTCTTAATAGCTTAGCATAGCTTAGTAATTAGCATGGTAGAGGAGATGAGCATGCATTGGAGCTTGGCTCTTCGTTGGATTTGCATACAAAGCCAAGAGTTGGTGGTGTAGGCCTCCATTCTTACAAGCTTGGAGTAGATGATGAGCTTTCCGTTAAATCTTGAAAAGGAGATAGTCTTCTTTACTTTACACATGAGCTTGTGTGTGTAGAATGACTTACAAAAATCAGTCCCCTCTCTCTCTTGGTCGACCCCTCTTGCTATTTCCTCTTGTTGGCCCCTCATGGGATCATTCCAAGCTTAGCCAATAGGAAATAAGAGGCATAAACAATAGCCTTGTGACAAGTGTCCGTCTTTCTCCTTTAGTGAGAGCTTAGCTAATTCAAATATTACATTTGAATCCCCATTGGACCTTTTACCCTTCTGACCAATAGGAATTAAGCAAGCCATTGGGTTGCTTAATTCCCATTGAACCCCTTGGAAGGTTGTCCGGTAATCTTTTAGGAGACTAAATTTTCATTCGTTCTTTTATCAAGTGTTTTTAAATGAATTAAACTAAATTTACTCTAGCTTTATTCTCATTGGCCCACATCTATGGACATCCAATAGGATTTGAATGCACTTTGGGGCACAGATTTCAGTAACGTAATCACAAATATGTGATCACATCAATAATGCTGAGTGATCACATTTCAAAATATGTGATCGCGTTAAATATTCACGTGACTTTCCTTTAACTTATAGAAATTGTCCAATTCAATACACCACTGGGGTTGTTTCATTTATTGGTTAGCTCGATTTAGCATTAATATAGTTTTTTGATGGGCCCATAGAGAAAAACACATACCTGGACGGGGTTTTGGTGGGTTGCCACATCACCACTTATCGGTTTTTTTGTGATCACGTTAATTGTGAATATGTGAATGTGATAATAAACATTCTGATCACAAGAAATTTCACGTGATCATGTAAATATTAAATCCCTGCAAGTTTGGGGACAACTCGGCTAGGAACCTGACATGTGTCCACTATGCCCTTTGTGTAAAGGAAAGCATTGAGTGTGTGTGTGCGCACTCTCTGACCTCTTCTCTCTCTTACCCTCCCTTTAGGGCTCGCCCCCTCCCATCTAGGGATATGTGAAGACTTTATGGTCTTCACAAAAGCATCCAATTTTGTTAAGCTTGACCATTTGGACTTTAGCTTTGAATCTTGGAGCCTTAGCATTTTGGAAGTCGTAATGGGCTAAACCCTAAGGTCTTTGAAGCACCATTCATGCACATTTCTCTTTTGCAGATGGCCCCCCTTTGGATCCCTATTGTGACCAGTCTGCTAGCCTTACCAATATTCTAGCTTTTTCTCCCCTAGTACTTTCACCTATTAAATGATCAGTTTAACATGATAAAATCATTTAGGAGAATAGATATTAGTTATTATGCCTTGTGCCAAGTCGTATAGTAGTGTACTCGTGCTCTAAATCAATGTTTGATCGATATCGTTTTGTCTTGGAGTGGTGGGGGATTGAATGACATTTGTGTTAGCTAATCAAGCAAATTAGAGAGAGAACATGTAATGGTGAATGCTACAAGCAGGTGAAGCTGGCTATGGAGGAAAGAGGTGGAGAGTACTCAGAGATCGGAGAAAAGGTTTTTGTTGGAAAGAAGAAAGAGAGAGAGGGCAGCTCAATCTCCTCCTTTGAATTCAAATTGTTGATCATGAGTGTAGAGAGAGAAATGTTGTTGCATACAGAGGTAATGGAGTTTTTCATTGCTCTCAACTGGAGCTAGAGTGGGAGGAGCAAGAGAGACAAGGAGAGAGAGGGGGGGAGAGAGGGAGATAGAAAGACAAGACAATAAAAGAAGAGAAAGCGGGAGAGAGAGCAGATATGTGACCTTGGAGAATCTGCACTACATCACAAGTAGGAAGCAAAGAATGTTTCCTTAATGATTGAGAGGAAAAAGTGACAAGAGAGAAAAGAGGGAGGGGGAGAGAGAGAGTTTTGGCTCACATTTTAGAGAGGATGCAATGAGAGAATATTCAAAATCTACTTTTCTGTCGGGGGGGGGGGGGGGGGGGGGGGGGAAAAGTGCCTCCTTTAATGAGATCTAAGTGAAAGAGAGAGTTTTATATGCCAGAAAGAGAAGAGGGGTAGGAAAAAGACATTTTAAAATTCATTTACCCACCTCTCTTTTGGGTTACTAAATAGACTATTTTCAAACGCAGAAAATGAAAATGATTTTTAAAAAAATCTCAGCATAGATCTTTTTGCCCTCTCTTTTAGACTTGGTCAAACTTGGCTTAAGCTTTAAGCATTCCCTTAAACTACCAAACAAAGAGACACTCCTATACCCCATTCACTTTCTTATGAAAAAATAGTGAGGCAAAAGTAACCATATGCTTTGACCACCAGTCCATTGAAGTTAATGGAGAATTTTATCTCATGTCCTACAAAAATCCCCACTCTTATTTATACGAAATGAACCATAAGAAATGGCTTGTTTGGGCAAAATACACTAGTCCATCAAATTTGGAGGCTTGTTGTGACCAAGACACAAGAAATTGAGACATTTATTGTCTTCAAGGTCTGTACTATATTATTGTTGTGGTTGTTGATAAGTTCACAAAATTGGCATTTCATTCCACCATTAATCAAAACAATCTCTAGGGAGGGAGCAAGAAGCTTTATTTCTTTCTCTACATGTACTTGATTCTCAAGAGAAATATGATTCTCATATTGAGAAGCTTTTGGGGTACACTAGCAATTGACAAGATTTTTGGTGGTCTAATATATTGAATCTTATAATCATTTTTGTTTGGGTCACAAAAGTACTAGGATAAGCACTGCTGCAAATAGTACTTATTGTTAGAAACATCTCATACAAGATTCATATAAAACTCTCCGAAAACCAAAGCCACCTCGCCATCTTAGAATTGAAATCTTTGTAGGAATAGTACAAAAGTTTATATCGCAAACCTCCACCACCATCTATGTGAGAAGGATGACCACATCAATCTTTATCCCAAGTAGGTCATAGCCAAGACAATTTTGAATCACATATCATGAGTAATGATAATTTACAAGAAAGAAAGCTTGAAGGCCACTCATACCAAAAGTCAATAAGCAAAAGACCAAGTAAAAATGCAAGTACTAGCAAAGAAAGATAAAGCATTGCATGCTAAGCAAAAGTTTACATAAGAAGTAAGAAGTAAAGCTTGGTAAGGAAAGGAGCCGCATGAAACATTCAATTGCCAATTGCTTGTAAAACAAAACTACTAAAGCTGCAAAATAACAATGCATATATATATTGGAGCCACAATAAATGAAAAAAAGTATGAAACAGAGTTTGGCTAAAAGCACAAACTTAAAAAATTAGTTAAGAGAGGGGTTGTGTTGGCAAGATTTTGAAAGGACCTAGTCTAGTGGCAAATGTCATATCTGTTAGTTATGTAAGGAGTGTATATTAGTAGGCACGTTTACTTTATTTAATCGCAACCAAAACTGGAATGGAAACAGGAATTTACCTGCTGCAAAGCTTCTTTACTTAAGGTCCAGCGAGGTCCTGGCTCTTGAATACGCAACTGGTAAAGGCGGGTGAGATGCTTGAGATCTGGAAGGTTTCTCAGTGACTTGCACGAGCTCAAGGTAAGACTCATTAAAGACGTGAGGGTTGCGATGCTGGACACGTCCGTCATTGCAGTGCAGCCCCATATGTCGAGATGCAGTGCAGATGCAGGCGCTGCAAGCCAGGAAGCGCATGCAAACCCGGAATTCTTACCTGCACCCAAAAGAAAATCAAAACTCATTTCCACCCAAATTCCCTGAGCTCACGGCACAGCTAGCAGTCTGATGCACATAAACATTCTTTTTCCATTGCATTCATTCTCTGGTGTCAATAACAATATTAAGCGCCACTTACAGCCCATCTATATCTTACCAGCAGGGACACTCAGAGATGTCGATGTCGGTCAGGTGCACATGTCCGAAACGAGGCCTTCCCAATATTGCTGATCATTGAATGACCTTTCTTTTCAAGTTGGATTGCTTTGAGCTTCATATACATGGGATGGCATTGTCCTTGGAAAAAGCAAGAAGTAGCAACACGCATTACCCTCGGACGTGTTGGTGGCATAGAATGCTCTCGGTTTGCCGGTTTGCTCAACATCTTCAATCTCTCTTGAAGTAGGCAACCCAGAACCTTATTGCTTCTACCGGTTATCAATATTTTGCTTCCTGGTAGGTACTTCATTAGGATAATCCTTTTTGCGAAATCATAATTTAATTGGTGCTTTCCTTCTAGCTGATGGCCCCAAACATTGTCTATTGCGAGAAATACTTTATTCCTATGTAGCGTTGTGTAGGAGACCCAATGCCTGCATAATTACCTCAGTCAGAATGATCACAACTTAAGGTAGGATTGTGTACGCGTGCACGTTGTCATGCTATGACATGTACATAGTGGGAACGCATGCTACAAGATCTATCTTGTAACTTTTTAGATACATAATTATCTTTCCTATAATGTACATATGCATATTTAAGTATAATAATAAGCCTTCTGTCTCATCCTATTATTTTTCTCAAGGATAACCTATCTTTACTTTACCATCAGAAAATACTATGGGAAAAGCATCAATAGCTCCGCCTCTTTAACTTGGGGCAAAAAGCATTGATTCTTTATTTCTACTATCTCATTATCATCTCACACCCTAGCTAGATCCTATATCTAGGGTAAACTCCAATATATATATATTCTATGTATGTTTTATACTTTTCTTATATTTCTTTTTAAATAGCTAGTAGGAGGGAATCAAATCCTAGTGGGACACTAGGTGGCATTATTGCAAGCATGATTACAAAACTTTGTCAAGAAGTAATGTCATGCTTTCATATGGCATGAGGTGTCCTTTGGAATTAAATGAAAGTCTAAGCTAAGGGGACCACGGGAAGACTTTTGCTGCCAGAAATGGATCCTATTTTGATGATTTTTTTACACAAGTTTCCAATCAGAATTGGAAAATGATTTTAAAATGAAAATCGTAGCTAATGAGCTGAAGTTTCTGCCTATATTTTTAATTTTTTATTTGGAGCCACGGTTGAGGAAATATGATCAAAATACTGGACCCCAGTCTGCCCACATCATGCAAGGACAGCTCATTTCCAACTTTTCCAATTCCTATTCAAACTGTCTCCTCTCTTCTTGTGTAAACCCTTGGGGGTTCCCTTCACCTATAAAAGGGGACCTTTTCTTCCTTGAAAAGAACTCAAGCATTCAAGCCATTGATGAGAGGAATTCTTGAGGGAGTGAGTAGTAATGCCTAATTGTACTTAGCCATTAACATAAGCCTAAGCCTACACTTTCTCCTAGAGGGAGAGTAGCCATTCTTGCAACAAGCTAACCTTGGAAGATCAACTCTAATCAAAGAAGGTCTTGCACTTGATATATCAATCAAAGTGGAATTATCCACTCTTCTTCTCTCTCCATCAATAATGGTGCCGAAGGGTTTGTCAAGTAAGATGTGTTCTACATTGATGTTTTCTTGATTTCTTGTTGTTTTCTTTTTCATCTCTAATCCGATATATATATATATATATATATATATATATATATATATATGTATGTATGTATCTAATCTCATCTCCTTAACCAAACCTATATCTCTCATTCTTAGTAATTCATCCTCTCTGCAAATTCTAGGATCTCTTTTCTACAGATACATCTCTCCCCGTAGTATCCTTATTGCCTACGGGCAAGAATAGGGCTTGGGAGGGAAACTTCTCATCTCTTCACTTCTCTCATATCTACATTTCTCACATACTATCCTAGATGAATAACCCACATGATGATCATTTCTATCGCTTTCACTATGTACGATCTATTATTATTAACGGATGGATTAGCCAAAAAATACACTTTCAACAACGTATAGTGTTTCTCTTTGGCCCATAAAGGCTTAATGAAATACTTCTATCACCGGATCCCATCCTACTACCTCTCATAGAGTATAAGTTTTCTTTTGATGTAAGCATAGTTATCTTGCTATGAACCAAGAGGATTTGTACACACAATTAATCCCAATCACTAGACAAAATATATATATTATGGTAAGCACAAAACTACAATTCCAAAGAACAATTCGTAGCCTATTTGGTCAGCCAAGATTGAATGCCATTAACTCATCTATTAACCCTTTCATGTTACCCATGATACGATATGACCATAGCCTTGATGTTTTCATTTTCGTATTGTTTTGACATTCTCTTTTGTGTTCTTTCTTTGTGTGTGTGAGTGCAAGAGAGAAAGAATGAGTCTTCTTTGATTACACTTATTTTCAAACCCTAGTCTTCATGGCATCTATGGTTTAACTCCTTCATATAGTTTTTGTTGAGTTCTCTCACAAACTCTCACAGCCATAAGCCCCGTGCTTTCCTGGCAAGACCACAAATTTCTCGACATATTTTTGGTGAACCCGACGCAAAACTGCCAGGGTGAGATTTTGTGGGTAACCATGGGTGATCATGTTGAGCAATAGGGTATGCATTTTGACCCAGCAACAATGCAAATGTTTCAAGTATTTGCAATGTTCATGCAACAACAACATACCACTGAAAGAAGGGAGATTTCAGCAACGAAGGCCATACAAGCAATCGTCAATAGAATGGATTAGTTCAATGGAAAAGATGTAACCAAGTACTTACGCGAGTATGTGAAGGAGATGGAGCTGCATCGCGTGTCAGAAGGTGAGATGATTCAAAGCTTTGAGCTAGTTGTTGCTCCAGAAATTAGGGAGCATGTTAGGGCAATTAAAGATGGGCATGGGAGAAATTGGGAGGAACTCAAAGTAGCTTTAAAGGAGGAATATTTCATGGAGGACTCGGAGAGAGTGACCAAAAAGACATTCTTAGAATGGGTAGTCAAGCCAAAGCAAGGACTATCAATAACAAAGCTACTTAGGGAATTTGAGCGGCGCTATGTAGAACTCACCAGGACAGAAAGGGCCACACTAGATGCAGAGAAGACAGATCTTTTCTTACAAGCTGCAGGTAAAGAGTTTCAAGAAAATTTGGAGCTTCTTCTTGAAGATAAAGATGCTGAGCAAGGACTAAAGACCGATTGGAATGAGGTTGAAGGTGCTGTCTCACTGCTTGCCAAACAACAAAGAAGAAGGGACAAGATGGTAGTAAACACTACAAGTCCTTCCACCTCAAGTTCTGACAAAATGGTAAAGCCTACTTTTATTGCTCCTAAGTTTGATGAGTCCATGCTAGATGAGCTTGTGAAGGGAATGCGTGACTTGAAGGTGAAGTTTGCAAAGCTTGAAGAAAAAGGCCAACCATCAAGGCCACTTCCTAGGCAAAGACAGCAGCCCAAAGAAGGGTTTGTTAATAGATTTATTTGGTGTGATAGTACAGACCATGTAATAAGGGATTGTGATGATTTTAGTGATGCTTTGTCAAAAGATGTTGTCTTTTTTAAGGATGGTAAAATTCACTTAAGAGAGACAGGTCTACCCTTGAGAACTAACTTTGGGAAGGGGGGAATGCAAACCTTAGTTGAAGATATGGCAACCAAGCATGCCACCTCTTCAGTTGAGGCAGCTACTTATGGAGTAAAAATTGAACATTTTTGTGATGAAGAGGTGAGTGACCATCATGGTCAAATTTGGCCAAATTTCATGAAATTAGCTAAAAAGGGAAAGCTTACAAAAGAGATTCTACATGAAGCAGGTGATTGCATACGTCTAGAAACAGGATGGAATGATCCAGTGGACTCATTGTCAGTGCATGTCTACATTACAAAATGCCAACAAAATGAGACAATTGTAGAAGAGAAGCGCAGACATGAGAATGCTGATGAAGGACCATCAAAAAGATCTTCTAGAAGTGGGAGAAGAAGCGACTCAATGCCTTCTCAAACACCCTCAACACAAGGAGCATCTCCACCTGAAGTACTCATGGAGGAGTCTACAACAGGAAAGAAGAAAGAGCCAACGAAAGGTAAGACAAAAGGCCCAACTTATAAACTACAATCTGATATTGAGGTTGCTACAGATTTAAAGAAAGTCTTGGAGGAAAGGATCTTGAATAGCAAGATTGAGTTTACTCTAGGAGAAGTTCTTGGCATTGCAAAGAGTGAATTCCATGAGGAGATCATTGACATCATCAAGAGGAAGAGGCAAACCCTTGCTGAAGTTTCTCGTCCACAGGTTGAAGGGAAAACCTCAAAGACACAAGGGATGCAACTTCAAAATAAGGAGAATGATGGAGCTGTGGTAGGATGCTACCAATCTAGTGGGAGAGTGAAGCAAGTGCATTTCTCAAATGATGATGAAGAAGTTAAAGATATTCCTCAGAGCTACTATTCACGAAGTCACTGGGCAAGGGCTACTACAGAAACTTTGGTCAAGGTAGGTGATCTTGAAGAGCCATTTGTTGCCTTGATTGACCATGCTTCAGAAATAAAAATAATGTCAAAGAGTCTCTACAACAAGTGCAAATGGCCGATGGACACAGATCATGGCTGGATGGTAAAAGTGGCAAACAATTCATCCGGTGAATTGTATGCAGCATGTCCAGGTGTGAAGGTAACAATAGGTGATGTAAAGATTGACCAAAACTTCTTTGTACAGGATACATCTTCATATCATCTCATCCTTGGACAACCCTACATTGTGGGAGTTTGAATGGAAACAAAGGTAATGGACGATGGTTCAGTATATGCTAGAATACGCAGCAAAGATGGTAAACGAGCTATCCAATTTCTCACAGTCTGTGTAAACCATGAAAGAAATCGTGACAACCTCAGAGAACATCCTCTACCAAAGGTAAGCAAAGAGTTTCATGATCATAGAGAAATGATGGGTTTTGGCCAAGTACCATTGTAAAGCGGGATTGCAGTGGTACAGAAAGAAAAAGGGTCTCGCCTGATCCAAAAATAGGTGAAACTTTCTCGATGAGCTCCTTGGTAACAAGGAATGGATCGGTATGTTTTACAAAACTTGAAGATTTGAAGAGATGTAAGAGGCAATATGTGCATAATGTACAAATAGGCATGAAAAAGAGTGGGTTGCTAGAGCCTACTGAATATGTTTTGGGTTTGTGTGAACAAGTTTCTTTTGTAGATACTATAGGTGAGCTTGATGCTATAATAGGGTCTAGTTTGCATCTTGAAAATGAAGTTGTGGAAGTTTGCTCTATGGAAATGTATCAAGTAATAGAAGCCTTTAAAGAAAGCGAAACAGTTGGCTCAGAAGTCCATGTTGAAACTAAATACAATAGTGTAGCAAAGAAGGTGAAACCAGTAGCTTCACCCTTACCACCCAACAACAAGGAAAAGATTGAGTAGGCTTCTTTACAACCAAGCTTGAGGAATCCTAAAAAGATCGGGCATACCTTCACAAAGGAATCTTTTCAAGAGTTACAGATTGGTTGCGAGGAGTTTCTAACACAGGAGGAGACAAAGTGCTTCGAAGAAATGCTTTCAAAGCATGGTAAGGCTTTTGCATTTGAGCCACATGAGATAGGATGTGTTGATCCTTCTATTGTAGCTCCTATGGTAATTTTCACAATACCTCATGTGCCTTGGAATCTGCGGCCTATTCCAGTTCCAAAAGCTCATTTGCCAAAGTTAGTAGAGCTACTGAATGAGAAAATCAAAAGGGGAATCTTGGAGCCTTCTTGTGCTCCATACTCAAACAGGTGGTTCACAGTTCTAAAGAAGAATGGTTCTCTATGCTTCATCCAAGATATGCAACCAGTGAACAAGGTGACAATTAGAAATGTAGATATAGGTTCAATTGTGGATGAGTTTGCAGAGGCATTTGCAGGGAGGGCAATCTACTCAATGGGGGATCTCTACTCAGGGTATGATCAATTTCAGCTTGCAATCGAAAGCAGAGACTTGACAACCATGAGGACACCTTTGGGTTTGGTAAGGATGTGTACCTTGCCACAGGAAGCAACCAACTCGGTTGCACATATGATGAATGGGATGAATAAGGTCTTACGTGACTTTATTCCTCAAATCACAATGCATTTCATTTATGATTTGCCGATCAAAGGATGTGAAGAAAGTGACAAAGATGAAGCTTTGGATCTCAAGGGATGTCGCAGGTTTGTGGTAAATCACATAAATGATTGTGATAAAATTTTGTCTAGGTTGGAAATGAAGTCAATGAATCTTACATTGTCAGGGAAAAAGTCAATGTTTGGTGTCAATGAAGTTCTTATTGTGGGGCACATGTGCGGGCCATATGGTAGGAAACCTTGTCCAACAAAGGTAGATGCCATCCACAGGATGAAAGAAACGTGCACTAGCATCACTGAGGTTAGAAGGTTTCTGGGAGCATGTGTCTTCTATGTTATTTGGATTCCACATTATGCACATGTAGCTGATCCTCTTTATCAGATGCTTAGAAAGAATCAGAAGTTTAAATGGAAAGAAGCACATGTAAAATCCATAAAAAAGCTAAAGGAGTTTCTCCAGTCAGGAACAACTTTGAGAAAGGTAGACTATGAGTGTCAAAGGCCAGTGATTATGACAGTAGATACCAGTCCTACAGGGATTGGATGGGCAATAGGGTAGGATGACAAAGAAGGACACAGGTATGTGGTAAGGTTTGGAGCAAAGGTACTAAGTGCTCGCCAAAGAAACTATCCACAGATAAAGAGAGAGTTATGGGGTATGGTTACAGCCTTGAAAAGTGGGAAAGAGTACCTAATTGGTGCATGTGTGGTAGTAGAAACAGATTGTCTACCACTTCTTGGGATGATTACAAGCTGCTCAACACCAGACATTGCGATATTGCGGTGGATTGCCAACATTAGGTCCTTAAATCCTGAGGTTAAGCACATTGCAGGTAAAGACAATACAGTGGCAGATATGCTATCAAGGGCAACGTATGAAGATGAGTCACAAATGATTGACGAGGGAGATGATGTAGGCACAAAGTTCTATTCTATTTCTCATGTCAAAGGTAACAATGTCTGCATGACTAATCTACTTGAATCATTCTTGAAAGAGCTTTATGATGGTGATTGGATTCTTATTGGAAGCTACTTGAGTACTCTAACAAAACAGGATGATTGGTCTGAACAAGAATTCAAGAGGATACGCAGGAAAGCATATGGGTACTTTGTGAGGGATGGTTACTTGTGGAAGCATCCTAAACAAAAGGGTGCTACACCACAACGGTGTCGTGCTGTGACACGTACATAGTGGGAACGCATGCTACAAGATCTATCTTGTAACTTTTTAGATACATAATTATCTTTCCTATAATGTACATATGCATATTTAAGTATAATAATAAGCCTTCTATCTCATCCTATTATTTTTCTCAAGGGTAACCTATCCTTACTTTACCATCAGAAAATACTATGGGAAAAACATCAATAGCTCCGCCTCTTTAACTTGGGGCAAAAAGCATGGATTCTTTATTTCTACTATTTAATTATCATCTCACACCGTAGATAGATCCTATATCTAGGGTAAACTCCAATATATATATATATTCTATGTATTTTTTATACTTTTCTTATATTTCTTTTTAAATAGCTACTAGGAGGGAATCAGAGTCCTAGTGGGACACTAGGTGGCATGATTTCAAAGATACACTTATTTTAATGCATTATTGCAAGCATGATTATAGAAATTATTCAAGGAGCAATGTCATGATTTCATATGGCATGAGGTGTCCTTTGGAATTAAATGAAAGTCTAGGCTAAGGGGACCACGGGAAGACTTTTGTTGCCAGAAACGGACCCTATTTTGATGAATTTTATACACAAGGTTCCAATCAGAATTGGAAAATAATTTTAAAATCAAAATCGTAGCTAATGAGCTGAAGTTTCTGCCCATATTTTTACTTTTTTATTTGGAGCCACGGTTGAGGAGATATGATCAAAATACTGTACCCCAGTCTGCCCACATCATACAGGGACAGCTAATTTCCAACTTTTCCAATTCCTATTCACACTGGCTCCTCTCTTCTTGTGTAAACCCTTGGGGGTTCCCTTCACCTATAAAATGGAACCTCTTCTTTCTTGAAAAGGAACTCAAGCATTCAATCCATTGATGAGAGAAATTCTTGAGGGAGTGAGTAGTAATGCCTAATTGTACTTAGCCATTAACATAAGCCTAAGCCTACACTTTCTCCTAGAGGAAGACTAGCCATCCTTGCATGCTATCCTTGGAAGATCAACTCTAATAAAAGAAGGGCATGGACTTGGCGTATCAATCAAAGTTGAATTCTCCCCTCTTCCTCTCTCTCCATCAATAATGGTGCCGAAGGGTTTGTCAAGTAAGATGTGTTCTACATTGATGTTTTCTTGATTTCTTGTTGTTTTCATTTTCATCTCTAATCCAAAAAATATATGTATGTATCTAATCTCATCTCCTTAACCAAACCTATCTCTCTCACTCTTAGTAATTCATCCTCTCTACAAATTTTAGGTTCTCCTTGCTACAGGTACATCTCTCCCCGCAGTATCCTTATTGCCTACGAGCAAGAATTGGGCTTGGGAGGGAAACTTCTCATCTCTTCACTTCTCTCATATCTACATTTCTCACATACTATCCTAGATGAATAACCCACATGATGATCATTTCTATCGCTTTCACTCTGTACGATCTATTAGAATTAACGTATGGATTAGTCAAAAAATACACTTTCAATAACGTATAGTGTTTCTCTTTGGCCCAAAAAGGCTTAATGAAATACTTCTATCACCGGATCCCATCATACTACCTCTCATAGACTATAATTTTTCTTTTGATGTAAGCGTAGTTATCTTGCTATGAACCAAGAGGATTTGTACACACAATTAATCCCAATCACTAGACAAAATATATATATTATGGTAAGCACAAAACTACAATTCCAAAGAACAATTCGTAGCCTATTTGGTCAGCCAAGATTGAATTCCATTAACTCATCTATTAGCCCTTTCATATTACCCATGATACGATATGACCATAGCCTTGATGCTTTCATCTTCGTATTGTTTTGACATTCTCTTTTGTGTTCTTTCTTTGTGTGTGTGAGTGCAAGAGAGAAAGAGTGAGTCTTTTTTGATTGCACTTCTTTACAAACCCTAGTCTTCATGGCATCTATGGTTTAACTCCTTCATATAGTTTTTGTTGAGTTCTCTCACAAACTCTCATAGCCATAAGCTCGGTGCTTTCCTGGCAAGACCGCAAATTTCTCGACATATATTTGGTGAACCCGACGTGAACAAGCCGGGGTGAGAGTACATAAAGATGGCTAGCAAAGTGGAGCAGCTATATATGAAATGAAAGAGCTTGCAGACAGATGCAAACGTCTTGAAGAAGAAGACCGGATTCATAAAGCGATTGAAAGCTCTATGCAATCCGTATATAATGAGCTTAATATATTCAAAGGCTATGATCCAGAAGGATATCTTGAGTGCTATGTGACAGAGATGAGGCTTCAAGCAATTCCAGAATCTCGGATGATTGTAGCATTTGTTTAACTTGTGAGCGATGATTTCAAGCACCAAGTTCAAGACTATGCAAATGTGTATGCAAGCAACTGGGGTGAGTTTTCTGCAGCTATAACACAGGCATGCTTGGAACATCAAGACCAAGAGATGGAGCAGAGTGGAAGTGGATGTGACCAGCTAGAGTTGGTGTCTCCTGTAAGCCATGCAAGTGTCAACACATCCATACAGGCTAATTTAGAAGCAGTAATAGATGCATATCTTTTGCAAGATGTAAATTTATTGTATGCAGATGAAGCAGACATAGTGGAAGCTATTTATGCATGTTTGGGTCTTGTAACCTTCGTATCTCAAGATAATGACTCTCATGATGCAATCCAAGCGCTTGAAATGGCTCAAAGTGACTTAGAGGATGATGCAAACTCGTCGGCTATGATAGATGATTTGGACACTCCTTTTGATTCGTTTGAAGATGCACATGAGTGTATATACAAAGATGAGGATGCTATGGTTTTGACAGAGGATGTGAAGGGAAAACATGTGGAAGACGGCTATATTAGTGATGTGCTACAATCTACTTTTGAGCAGATCCGGGAACTTTTACCAAGTTTAGAAGAGCCGGATGCCTATGCTAAAGACATATACCAGGATGAAGAAGTCATTATCAATGCTTTCCTATGCGAGTTTGATGCATGTGGTACTACCCAAACGGATATGCCTAGCTGTGAAAGTGCTAAATTAGAGGGGGTGACTGAAAATATCTTCCTTTGTGAGTATAGCTCTGCTAGTAGCATTGCGGATTGTGAAGTACCTCAGCTAGACGAGGTGGAAGAAGAGGAGTGCATTGACAGAGTAATATGTATATCTTGTATATATGGGGTAGCAGATGTGATGCAGATGACTCATGAAATTGTGCCTTATTTAGAGCTAGATGCAGCAAGCTTTCACAATTCCATGGTAGAGGAAGGAATGACATATGTAGATTCTCTGCATGAGGAATGGGGTTCTGCAGATGAAGCTATGAATCTTCAAGATTCACAAATCAAAGATAGAGAAGTGTTTGGTTATGCTATACAGGTTGAAGAGACATCAGAGGATAGAGTAGAAGAGCAAGAAACCTCTTGGGATATGGTCTGTGATTGGGGTGATATTTCTTATCTGTGTGAAGATGCAAATAAAGATGCTTGCCATAAAGTGCCTACTATACAGGGTTGCCTGCAGGCATGCAAACAATATCTGAGTCATAAAAGGGATTTAGGTCTTGTGTCACAGGGTATAAATTGCAAGCAGGTTTGTGAGCATCTATCTGCTATGGATAGGAAGGGTATACATGGTGATGCCTTGAAGAAAGAAGAGGATGCTAGCTCTATGCTGACACCAGAGTCATGTAATGAAGAAGTGTTCTCCCTATATAAGTGGAGACATGATTCAGTTGAAGATAATTTAGAGATGGGTCAAAAAGGAAGAAGGGGTGAAGATATTGTGTCAGAGACTAACTCCAAGGAGGTTTTTTAGCAGTCGGTTACAAGTGACCGGGAGCATACCTACCAGGATGATTTGGAGAGGGAATTAAACACCATATTTGAGAGGTATGCAAAGTTTTATGATGTGAAGCTGGAGAGGTATTTGGTAAAAGGTGAGAGAATTGATTAGAGGTTTATCATGCATATTTCTGAGGTTTCTCTCGATGTTGAGAAAAGCTATCTAGAGGATTCTTTTGAGAATGAAGATGCACATTCAGACTTCTATGCGAAAGAGGTACATATGGATTTAGAGGTTGGTGAGAAGGTTAAAGTGCAGTTTCAAAAATCTTTCAAGTATATTACCGAAAGCCTGGAAGTGTTTTTTGAAGAGGAGGATGAGGAACTTATGGCTCTACTTCATGAAGATTTTGCCCATAATGGAGATTTGTTACAAATGTTTTGGAGACAGATGTATATAACAATTCCTTCTTATCCAAGAGGAATTAAAAGATGCGGAGAATCTCAATGCTTATTACAATACAAGTTTTTGAGTTACCCATATGATCCTGGAGGAGGTCATGGGATGAGAGGGGATACAGTTGCTTTCAAAAGTTACCATGAGGTTGACACATGCCGGAGGATGTGCAGGTTTAGAGGGGGTGGATGCCGTGCTGTGACACGTACATAGTGGGAACGCATGCTACAAGATCTATCTTGTAAGTTTTTAGATACATGATTATCTTTCCTATAATGTACATATTCATATTTAAGTATAATAATAAGCCTTCTATCTCATCCTATTGTTTTTCTCAAGGGTAACCTATCCTTACTTTACCATCATAAAATACTATGGGAAAAGCATCAATAGCTCCGCCTCTTTAACTTGGGGCAAAAAGCATTGATTCTTTATTTCTACTATTTCATTATCATCTCACACCCTAGCTAGATCCTATATCTAGGGTAAACTCCAATATATATATATTCTATGTATTTTTTATACTTTTCTTATATTTCTTTTTAAATAGCTACTAGGAGGGAATCAAATCCTAGTGGGACACTAGGTGGCATGATTTCAAAGATACACTTATTTTAATACATTATTGCAAGCACGATTACAAAACTTTGTCAAGGAGCAATGTCATGCTTTCATATGGCATGAGGTGTCCTTTGGAATTAAATGAAATTCTAGGCTAAGGGGACCACGGGAAGACTTTTGCTGCCAGAAATAGACCCTATTTTGATGAATTTTTTACACAAGGTTTCCAATCAGAATTGGAAAATGATTTTAAAATGAAAATCGTAGCTAATGAGATGAAGTTTCTGTCCGTATTTTTACTTCTTTATTTGGAGCCACGGTTGAGGAGATATGATCAAAATACCGAACCCCAGTCTGCCCACATCATGCAGGGATAGCTCATTTCCAACTTTTCCAATTCCTATTCACGCTGTCTCCTCTCTTCTTGCTGTCTCCTTGGGGGTTCCCTTCACCTATAAAAGGGGACCTTTTCTTCCTTGAAAAGAACTCAAGCATTCAAGCCGTTGATGAGAGGAATTCTTGAGGGAGTGAGTAGTAATGCCTAATTGTACTTAGCCATTAACATAAGCCTAAGCCTACACTTTCTCCTAGAGGGAGACTAGCCATTCTTGCAACAAGCTAACCTTGGAAGATCAACTCTAATCAAATAAGGTCTTGCACTTGGTGTATCAATCAAAGTGGAATTATCCACTCTTCTTCTCTCTCCATCAATAATGGTGCCGAAGGGTTTGTCAAGTAAGATGTGTTCTACATTGATGTTTTCTTGATTTCTTGTTGTTTTCTTTTTCATCTCTAATCCAACATATATATATATATATATATATATATATATATACATATGTATCTAATCTCATCTCCTTAACCAAACCTATCTCTCTCATTCTTAGTAATTCATCCTCTCTGCAAATTCTAGGATCTCTTTTCTACAGGTATATCTCTCCCTGCAGTATCCTTATTGCCTACGGGCAAGAATAGGGCTTGGGAGGGAAACTTCTCATCTCTTCACTTCTCGCATATCAACATTTCTCACATACTATCCTAGATGAATAACCCACATGATGATCATTTCTATCGCTTTCACTTTGTACGATCTATTAGAATTAACGTATGGATTAGCTGAAAAATACACTTTCAACAACGTATAGTGTTTCTCTTTGGCCCAGAAAGGCTTAATGAAATACTTCTATCACCAGATCCCATCATACTACCTCTCATAGACTATAATTTTTCTTTTGATGTAAGCGTAGTTATCTTGCTATGAACCAAGAGGATTTGTACACACAATTAATCCCAATCACTAGAAAAAATATATATATTATGGTAAGCACAAAACTACAATTCCAAAGAACAATTCGTAGCCTATTTGGTCAGCCAAGATTGAATGCCATTAACTCATCTATTAACCCTTTCATATTACCCATGATACGATATGACCATAGCCTTGATGTTTTCATTTTCGTATTGTTTTGACTTTCTCTTTTGTGCTCTTTCTTTGTGTGTGCGAGTGCAAGAGAGAAAGATTGAGTCTTCTTTGATTACACTTCTTTCCAAACCCTAGTCTTCATGGCATCTATGGTTTAACTCCTTCATATAGTTTTTGTTGAGTTCTCTCACAAACTCTCACAGCCATAAGCCCGGTGCTTTCCTTGCAAGACCGCAAATTTCTCGACAACGCATGCGAGTGTGTTGTTTTCCTGGTATCTCATGTTGTAGTGAGCATGTTTGAGAAACATTGTGAAAGAGGTAAATTGTCAATAATTTAGTGTAGCATGATATCATTGGAAAACGTGTTGTTGCTTAAGAATCGACTCTTATTTAATACTAATTATAAGAAGAATCAAAATGTGGTGGTATATGAGCGAAACTATGAATTCCCTCTTTATTGATTTATGAATTCCCTGCCTGACGATTAGTGCAAGAGAAAGTCACAACTAAGCTTTATGCCTATCGACCAACCTCATTACCTCGTCCACATGATAGATCTTTGAGGAAGGACGCAGAATGACTTCAATATTATGCAAAAGTCGGTTCTCGACTTCATCATCGTTGGTGGCTAGCTCAATGGAGAAACATCTACCACGAAACTCGTCAAAGAAGAAATTGGACATCATGTTACACAGCTCTGTCTTTCCCGAGCCTCCGATTCCCATAACACCGATTGTTGTAACCCAATCAGCTGCCAAGCTCTCTTGCTGGTTGAAGCTATTAGCAATCTCTTGTAGCCATGAATCTCAACATCATCGAATGAATTGAAGACGACAGTACACCTTCGACTGTGCAATTAAAAACCCAGTTCACCAATACTGGAGTCTGAAAGAAGGAATCAGTAATCTATACCTGTGCCATGCGTTCTCCCCCTTTTATATTGGCATCATCGCATAAGTATTTCCTGGGCAGAGGAGGAAGCAAATCACGGATGTTGGAAACGATCACATCGATGTAATCATATTCACTCTGATGATGGATTTTCCCATTGTGGAGATGGATTCTATAGCACACCTCTCTGCTTGCTAAATGAAGCTTCTGGAGGTTTTTTTCCCAGGAGTTTATGTCAAGGCCGATCTCGATTTCCCACCCATTAGATGACATGAACTTCTGCAAATCTGACATTTTCTGTTGCCACATCTCTTCATTTTCTTTCCAGCATTTCTTCCAGCGAGTTAGGTTTTCAGGATATGTGAGATCCGCAGGTTGAAGCCTGTAAAAGGGCGAGTAGATCGGGCGATGATGCGAGATGAGGTGCTGAAGCTCTAGCATGGGCCAAAGGGTGGTAAGGTAGTCTTCAGAGAGGACGACTACGCCAATTTCACAAGCCTTGCAGGCTTGGAAGATGCGGGGCGGGTACTCGATGCCTGGGGGCAGCGAATGGGTGGAGTCCATGTCAAGTATCCGGCGTGCCTAAGGGCTTGGTAGAGCTGAGTTACAAAATCAGGCTGCCCAGACACTACAAGTTTTAGACACTTTTACACCTATGAAAATTGAGTGTGAATATCACTTTTCTCACTCTAGAGTGTGAATAACATTTTTTAGACTCAAAAAACTGCCATTCAAATGTAAATATTGTAGTTTTTACACATGAAAATTTTCTACACTTTTTTTTTTTACACTGAAAAAATTACATATGCTTCTTTATAGTAATGAAAAAAAAAATTATATGTAAATTTTGTAACTTTTTTATGTGTAAATATTTACACGTTAAGCAAGTCCATGTGTTTTTTTTGCAATGAGTATATTTTCTTACCTTCCAATAGCATTTCAAGGCTAATTTTTTAATACGAATATAAACAGTGTGAATTTTTTTCACACATTCATAACCTTCATATATTTTCATCAAATATTTTCATATGAAAAAAATTGTCACTCTTATGTAAGTCCCACTTAAATAATTATAAGCAACTATCTTTCACAATAGCTATTTTTCTCACCATCTATCTTTTTTACTAAGGATCGTGTGTAAATACAACCTACAAACATACCAGCACCCATATAATTGGAGGTCAAGAGCATGATTTTTTTCTCCTTCCAAGGTGGATGTTTAAGGTGGCTGCTGGTGCTTCCACTGTGGTTTCTCCGTGGAATGACGCCTCTCTTTATACCAATGGCTGTGCATATGTGCTTCTCATGCTATGCTCCACCACCATCTACTAGATTTCGGAAGGGCTTGACACATGCACAGATCTCTTGACACCATGTCAAAAGGGCTTCTACCTCAACCTGTGAATAGAGCGTATTTCGACATGATTTAAGTCGTCTTCACATTGCTTGATGATGTGGTAGAGAGCTTCAACATGACCTACTGTGGCCACCATAGGGTGGGACGTTGTTGGGGTGGTTGTCCACCATACGTGTGGGCAATGTAGAGAGATAATAATTTTTAGGGCTTAAATTAAACACCAAATTCAAGTCTTGCACGTCCATTTTTCATGGCTTGTGTTTTTTAATTCTAAATAATTACCACAAGAAATAATGACATATATATCTCTTCTTTGTCCACTTTTCATAGCTTCAAATCTTTTCTAATTTTAGGTGAGCACATATCTCTCCCTCTGTTTGTCTCTCCAATTACGAGAGAGAGAGAGAGAGAGAGAGAGAGAGAGAGAGAGAGAGAGAGAGAGAGAGAGAAATGAAATGAAATGAAATGTTATATTAACGTCTTCAAAAGGCCATAGTGACCTATGAGACCAGAAAGTTACAAGGTGGTGGATCTGATACAAAGTCAGAGTAACAAAATAACCTAATCAACAGTAAAAAACAAAGATATATATTATGGGATAGAGAGAGAGATAGAGAGAGGGGGGGGGGGGGGGGGAGAGGGAATGGTGCTATATTACAATCAAAAGGCTCATGTGACACCAAAGCAATAAGTATGGCTACTCAATTTTATGCTTCAAGAAATGGCTCCCCATTATAACCATAACACATGAAATACAAGTCAGGAAAAGCGTGGGCCGCTTTCACCAAAATGAGTATCCACTTGCTATCTACAAAATCACCCAATGAACAGAGGTTTTTAAAGTCACAAAGTCTTTAAAGGTTGAAAAAGTGAGCACTCCAATGAGTGACCCTATCAAGAATTTCTTATTCCTCTCTTAAAACAAGTAGGCATGACATTTGCATCATTGGCATTTTGAATTGGAGACCATTCATGAAGCACCTCCAAACATGTTTCCAAATCCTGCCACTTGTTTTCTCCTTGAACATTCCAATAATCCGTGGTTGGATCTCTCCTCAAAAACCCTAGCTCGACTGCTTTTTGTTCTGTATTTATATTGAACACGACAGCAACCTTGAAAGATGGAGTAGACATGGAGGAGCTGCTTACAACCGATACTACATCTCCTATTTCCACCCATGGCCGTGCACATCCAACCTTGCCAGGTTTTAGCAACCAAGTTCGAAAAATGGTGTCGCTCATTTCATATATCACCTTGTTTTGGGTATTGCGCAAGGGTAGAAAGAAGCACTTGTGTAGTATGGCGTATGTTGGTAAAAGACACTTCTCTTTGCGAGAAAAATCCACATCACTGATCACTCTCATTCCAGTGACCTTATCAAGTTGAAGAGCATCTATTCCATTGCCTCCATTTATAAACTCCCCAATCAAGAACAACTCAATGCCTCTGTTATGCTCATGTGACAAGAAACCCGTGATCTTGCATACACCCCTTGCTTTATTTTGATGTCCTAAATTAGTATTTCTTCCTAAAGTGATCACCACATTGTCTTTTGCTTCATATCACTCGCCGCATATGTATACTTTTGAGTAGGATAATCCCTCTAGATAAATATATTTTTGGCCCCAATAACTCTTCAAAGAAATGATCTCCCAACCTTCAAGAGCCCTTTTTGTTGCTTTCAAACCATGTAGAGCGATTCCCTTTCTCTGAATCATGCTCCAGCAATGACATGGGCCAAGCCTTTGAGCATTCTTGTACAACTATGTTGCTTGACCTTCCGAGGATGCAATTGCTAAGCACACCAAATGCCATCTTTCACAAGTTCACGGTTCCATGCTAGCCTTTGAAAAACCTTGCGGCAATAAAAGAGTCTCATGTATGCATGAGAGTATCCTCTCTGAAGGTGACAATCCATCCTTCTCAATCTCCAACTGTTGCAAGGTTCGTGATAAAAGCGCTCAAGTGTGATAATGAGTGTACGTTAACTCATTGAAACTGTTATTGGTTGGAATCTGTACAATTCCCAACAAGTTTCTCTCAAACTGGTAGCACCAAAGTCCATCATGGCTATTGTGGCGTATTATGTCATCAAACAACTCTCCAGAACCTATATACAAAGATTGACGCTATTTTAGGTCTCCATGTTATATAAGGAGTGCTTATTATATTTGTGGTGAATAAAAACATACACACCTGCCACGTGCTCTAGAGGAGAAACAGTCTCTCCTCCCTCTTGATCCATAATAATTCTCCATGCTGAAAGTAGTTTGCGGGTAGCATTGATGGTACCCAAAGTCCAACCATGAGTACGTGTGTAGTTGTAGAAGATATGAGCTACGTCAACCAAAATCATTCCCACATCTCTCAATGTCTTCTCAATGTCTGGAACATTATTTAAAATGTGTGGTAAACACCATTGAATAAACTTTTGATGCTCTTCTGCAATAAAATTTCCGTGGTGTCTAGTAGCATGCAACGGCCATCGTCCACTTCTGCGAAGTGTTCGGGGAATTGCAGCAGTAACTTCATATATTGCATGAGAGATGGATGTTTTCATGCCATTGCTAGCCTTTAAAAATAGCTGTTTAGTATACTTCTTGAAAATGTTCAGTGCAAGAATGTGCATCACATCATACACAAGATCCAAACTAATATCAAAGCCATAGAGATGGTACAACCTCCAGAGTGGTGATTCTCCTGTTAGCCTTGCATTGGATAGAGTAGCGTTATACTCCTCCTTTGTTTGTTTTTGTCTTGAAAGTCTTATAGCTTCAAACATCTCTGTTGCAGTCCTCTTTTCTGGTGGGTAGCGAGCAATATATTTATTCTTTGTGTATACGTACTTTGGAATGCATACCCCTTGAGTGATTTGCTTCATGGGAGGCTTATCCCGTCTACACCCGTTCTTGCCCCCATCTTTCAAACATCCTAGTTTACATTGGGCTGGGTGATCGTCTGTCCATGACATGAGAATTGCCCTTAGAATGCAAGAACGATATGCTATGTCCAAAGAGTTGTCAAATATGGCCATTGGTGGATAGTTAAAATTGATGGAGAACCCATCAACAAAAGCCGACTCAAGTTCACATATTAAAGGCTCTAAAAGGTATGGAAGAATATTGCCATGTTTCTTTTCTAACTTCAATAAGCTGAGTGGCAAAAATAGCACTAGCAAAGGTCCAATAATTGAGTTTTTGCCACCGTTGAGGACCACCACTTCAACAACCCCACTATCTTTTGGCTTGGTTGAAGCCGTTTGAAAGCCATCCCAATGGAACATTAGTGCAAAATTTCGAGGATCCCCCTAAAAAAACATGAAAGTTATGGGCATGATAAACATTGCTAAGATGAAGCCTATTCAAATTGATCGCAATATTGTCTCACCCTGACCATTCTTCTTGGCACTTTGATATTTGTTGCACAATGTGAGCATAAGAACTCATATTCCTTGGTAATATCATTCCAATTGTTGTTTAGCTCCGGACTACGCAAGGCGGTTGGAAAAGTCCGATAATACATGGCACAAAAACTATTGGGGCACTTAACTGGAATCTCCCACTCTTTTTGTGGGTTCCAAAAGTCTTTGCACATTCTTATTTTTTCCCCATCCTAGTAATCGTTGATAACATTGGTAGAGGTTGAACTGTCCGCTTGCCAATTACTTCTTGCCCGCCACATTGTAAGAAAATCATGACAAAACTCCTCGCACTGACATAGAAGATGCAATTGCTCGATAAACGAGATGTACTCAAATCGCACCATGTTTTTTCTCTCCTTGCCGCAGACATCACAACGTCCACAGCATGTCTCACAATTTCTCTTGTGCTTATTCCTTGAAGAGGACGGAGAACATGTACATGGTAAAACATTCCCCACGTATATATCCTCTGCATCTGGGGGGAAAAGAGTGGGCTTGTGTTGTTTTTCATCCTTGCCTATACAAAGTCGCCACTGTGCAGTTTTTAAAAGCCCCTTCTCTTTATATCGAGCAAACACGTGCGTAATAGTTTGTGGTAAGGTGCTGTCTACTCCTGGAAATTCTTTATCCATGACAATTTCTAAGAGTGACCTATTCTGCCTTTTTTTCATAGACCGTTTTCCCTTTCCCTTTCTATTTGGGGGGAATATCATTCTCAATATTACATCTTGTGCAAGCAAAGGTGAATGAAAACTATCCAGATTGGATTGTAGGCTCAACACCCAGCTCTCAAGCTCACCCCGCAAAAGGTCACCTCTCTCCGAGGATGAACATGCCAATACTTGATCGCTATCCTCAACACATGGCTCCATTATTACTACATCACATAAACATACACAATTTGCTCACTTTGCTTGGTAGGTTGATTAAAAAAATTGAAACAAAATGTATTCAACCACTCTTCAAAGATACAAATTGAAATGCAATAAAAAAAAGGTTGTGTCCATCAATCACAATTCAAAGATACATACTCACATACAAAATGAATGAGCAAAAAACAATCATATTTGTCTTATAAAGTCAATGAAGTTGATGTCTCATGCCATCTAAACCTCTAACAGATCGCCTATCTCAGAGAGGCAATGTTCATGGCACCTCTCATCAATCTCAATACTCACACAATACCGGTCTAAGACCTCACACACTTTGGCCATATTTCCGACCCCAACAAAACAATCTATTATGATTTCCCCTTCTTGAGTGCAGAGCGAAACTAGGAAACCACAAAAATTAGTGTGTCTCTCAGCTGCACCACGCAAGGCATTGCCTTCTTCATCTAGTGTCAGGTTTAGCTTCCCTGTTGGTAGCTCCACAGATGTATCAGACTTGTTGTCGAAAGATCCCTTCATGACTTTTAGTAATGCTTGCCCCCAATTTAATTCACGTGTACAATCTGGATGGGCAAAGAATGTAATCACTAAAGTGGAAACCTGCAAGGTAGCATTAAGAGAGTAAATTATTAGAGCTTAGCCTATAAAAACTCTACAACCATAATCCTCAAGTGGTTTTGACTTACCTCTTCTACTTTCCCACGAAAGATCCTTTTGCATTGGGTTGTAGTTTCCAAGAACATACTATGTACATACTGAAGTTTGGATTGCCCCATCACACGTGAAACAATCTCAAATTGATGCTCAATACCACTAGTAGTAACAAAGAAACCATCATGGCTCAAGAACTCTGCTGCAATGGTAACTGACGCCTTTAGCTTTTCTGAATCCCATTCATTCCAAGCTGGCAGTTCATCCTCCTCTTCAAATGGGTACAAGCCAGATGGAAGATCTGCCCATACAAGAGAGATAAGTGCATCCTCATAGAATCCACCTTGGGCTTGAAGTTTCTCTATAAATCGTCGTATCATTACTGCATCCGAGTCTTCGGGGCCATTAAATGTATCAATTGCAATATGCAATATATCAGCACGTACAGGGAGATGAAATGGCACAAAAGCCTCCGGTGCATCCTCATCTTCATTTCCCCTTTGTGTTCGTGTAGTGTTGCCCTTCAGCTTTTTTTGTGGTGGTGTTTTCTTTGTTTTTGTATGCTTTCCTTCCAAGTTATTACCTCTTTTCTTCTCATTGGTACCCTTACCCTTGCGATCTGGACTTTGAACTACCTCTTTAAGAGTACCCTTACCACCTCTGGTACCTAGCTTGCTGGGGGACTTTATTGTATCCTTTCCACTCTTGTCAATCTTGTCGTGAGGGCTCCTTGTGTCCTTTCCACTTCTCCTTTCCCTTGTGTTTGTCATTGTGTATTTCTTTGGAGTGCCGTGAGGGCTCCTTATATCCTTGCCACTAAAACTACCACTTTCCTTTGCATTTGTTGTTGTACCTTTCTTTGAAGTGCTCGTTGCAACTACTATTGGATTGCACATAAGGCCTGTTTCCAAACCATGCAAAAAAAACATAAGTAGTGACTACTAACCTCATCTAAATTATTTTATTGAAATGCATTGAACTCACGTGTATGTATTTCTGTCTCCTCGATTGGATATTCACCATCCAAATACTCTAAGAACCATGGCACGTCATAGAGATCCTTAGGAAGAGTCCTATTTGCATCCAGCCATGAACATGGGTACAATGATTTATATCCCAGAGATGAAACAACCTTCCACTTTTCAACGCTTGGCGGAATTCCTTGGATTTGACTGTTTCTCAATAATTCCGCGAACCACCTATAGAAAGACTTGGATCACCAATAAAAGTTGTAAAAAAGCCATTGATACATACATTGTTTAGATCTAAAAATAAAACAAAGAAATTACCTATAGGCAAACCGTCTTGCGGTTTGCTCTAGGAAAGGCATGTTCTCTCTTTGGATCCCCGGTGTAAGCTTTGGAAGATGCTTAAATGAATAGCGAAGATGGACCTTTTGACACTTATAAAAAAAATCTCTTATTACTGAACTCCACGAGATGTATAAAACCTCGTCAGCCTCTCTTATTAAATCAATTGCTCTCTCCACTACGCACTCCCAGTAAGAGTAGCATGCAATATATGAGCGCCAGTCTCTGTCCCCCCCTTCGAAGCCCCATGCTCTTCCAATATCCTTGTTTAGAATGCGATCTAAAACAAAAACTTTTCTGCACTTGAAAAGTCATACAAATTAGTGATATGCATGCCAAAGGAACATATTAAACAAAAATACTTGAGACTACCTTTCTGGAGGAAGCGGTGTTCAGGTCACTTAAGCAATTTGTCCAAAGTTACGTTGTGATCGCTCTCCCAATCTAGATCGTAAATCTTATTAACCCACTCCTCCCCTAGGGCTGGGTTTGCCACTGCCACAAGCTTGAATCCTTTTTCCCCTTTGAAATTTTGTTCCACCTCGCGGATGGTTTGCTTGTACAATGCTTTATACGCTGGGTCATCTTTGGGGACAACCACCTCTTCTAACCTCTTTGAGAGCTCCAATTTGAATTCACTCTACATCAAAGTTGAGCATGTAAGGTTGAGCATAACGTGAACTAAAAGAAACAAACAAAGAAGTTTATGAATGGCCATACAGAGTAGATAAGCTGCATGAGGAGGCCAAGTGGTATAGTCCACCAAATCCAGGGATGCCCCCTCTTGTCCTCAGAAAATTCTACCTCTATCTCCTGTAGTGCCTCTTCATCAAGATATTTCTTCCAGCTATTTTCATTTCCAAGGGCAAGCCTTCTTATCAAGTGGATCTCGCTTGCAAGCGTTTTCTTCATATGTGTTTGTGTCAAACTAGCAAAACAATTCCATACATATTAGGGTCTTATGATATGATTTGCCTCTATAACTCAAAATACATCCCAAGGTACCTTTCTCACCTATTAAGACAATCCAACGCAAACAACATAGAGCATTCTTCATCTTCCGAGAATGCAGTGATTGTACACTTAACATATACAAACTTTGAGGCACCATCATGGCAAGCTTCACAAGATTAATTCACCACATTAATAAATTATAGTAAATAGGACACATACATATTGAGGTAAAAAATAATTTCTCACCTGAATTGACTTCTATTGTCCAAGCCTTCAAATGATGATTTCCATCCCATACCACCAGCTTTCGACCAACAAGATGTGCCCATGATTGAGATGCAAGCAACTCTCGATCAAACTGCCGATTCACCTCCCCCCAATAGGACTCATCCCATTGTTTTTCTTCCTGCTCACTAACTCGAATTATGTCTCCATTGGCCATTTTTTCCGAGACAATAAAATCTGCGAGAGTTGGCATGTAACCATGATGCCTAAACTTATGTGCCAAGTCATCAATATTGTTTCCCCTTGTGAGACGGACAGCTTCGTGACCATGAAGTCGGCACAAGGGAACCCAAGGAAGTGGTTCCTCACGTTGAATTACCTCATGCTTGGCCATCCAATTCTCCAAGAACTTTGTGTCGAGCTCAACATATCTGCCCGTCGCCTTGACAACTAGTTGGGAAGATTGCAACCCCTCTTGGGTCGCATCTCTCACAACCTTGACTAGATCAGTTTCGACACCTTGCGAGCCCTCTTCAATGACCCTTGAGGAACTTTGAATGTATTCAGTCAAGATATTCAACAACAAGAATTTAACATAAAGTACTTACAGCTCTCCCAAATTCATTTTTAGCGTCTCTTTTTGTACCCGGATATGGTATTGATTCACAAGTTTGAGTCGGTTTAGTCTCATAGGTCATTTTGGCCACTTGGAACGCTAATATATCATTTCATCTCTCTCTCTCTCTCTCTCTCTCTCTCTCTCTCTCTCTCTCTCTCTCTCTCTCTCTCTCTCTCTCTCTCTCTCTCTCTCTCTCTCTCTCTTTCTATCTCCCATTGTATGAGTGATCACACAGATCCCACAAACACTACAACACAACATGGAGATATCGACGCGCGTATATCGACGAAATTAGCGGGCATCGCTATACGCATCGATATACGCGTCTCAATGTACGTCGATATACCCATGGAAAGGCTTTACTTTCCACGCGTATATCGACGCGTATAGCGACACAAAAAAATTGGGGGAAAAAAGCGAAACCCACGAGCAGCAGGGTCATTTTTGCCTGCACTCTGCTCAAATCTTGGCCTCCACCTGCTGCGCAGGTATTATGCCCCCCCCAACCCCTCTCTCTCTCTCTCTAGATTGTGTGTGTGTGTGTGTAGGAAAGAGAGAGAGAGAGAGAGAGAGAGAGAGAGAGAGAGAGAGAGAGAGAGAGAGAGAGAGAGAGAGAGAGTGCACGCGGTGTGTGTGTGTGTGTGTAGGAAAGAGAGAGAGAGAGAGAGAGAGAGAGAGAGAGAGAGAGAGAGAGAGAGAGAGAGAGAGAGGGGTGTGTGTGTGTGTGTAGGAGAGAGAGAGAGAGAGAGGTGTGTGTGTGTGTAGGAGAGAGGGAGGGAGAGAGAGAGAGAGAGAGAGAGAGAGAGAGAGAGAGAGAGAGAGAGAGAGAGAGAGAGAGAGAGAGAGAGAGAAAAGTGTGTGTGTGTGTGTGTGTGTAGGAAAGACAGAGAGAGAGAGAGAAATGTGTGTGTGTAGGTAATCAAAGAGAGAGAGAGAGAGATAGAGAATTAATGTATGCTTAGGAAATTAAAATTAAAGAAATTTAATTAAAGAGAGAAATGAAATGAAATGTTATATTAACGTCTTCGAAAGGCCAAAGTGACCTATGAGACATGAGACAAGAAAGTTACAATGTGATGGATCTGATACAATGTCAGAGTAAGAAGATGACAAAATAAAATATTATGGAATCTTAAACTGTTGGGTATGGACTAAACGGTTAAAGCATCTAGCTCGGGTAGGTAGATCATAGGAGATCTAGCAGCTGTCGCTGGCGGATCTCATCAATCTCCTCCATGGTTAGTAGTCTGACCGGGCGTTATGCATGTCGAGCCAAAGTGACCTAGCTAGATCCTCTGATGCAGCCTTTGTCAATGTTGTGTAGTCCTCTGCAGTCGTGGACGTCTAGATCTCCCTAACTCAGTCGCTCATTCGATCAGTAGAGAGATAGGGAAGTAGAGAGCGAGAGAGAGAGAGAGAGAGAGAGAGAGAGAGAGAGAGAGAGAGAGAGAGAGAGAGAGAGAGAGAGAGAGAGAGAGAGAGAGAGAGAGAGAGAGAGAGATAGGAAATAGAGAGATAGAGAAATAGATTTATATATATATATATATATATATATATATATATATATATATATATATAGAGAGAGAGAGAGAGAGAGAGAGAGAGAGAGGTAGGGAAGTGAAGAGCGAGACAGAGAGAGAGATAGGAAAATAAGGAAATAGAGAGAGAAAGAGAGATCGAGATCGCTTTTTTGAGCAAGAACATGGAGGCCCCGTCCGGTTTACAATCAGGTAGAAAACTTTCATTGGGCTGAGAACTTCCCTGGCTTGTGCTTTCATCAAGTGCGGCATTGGAAAGCTTTCTCTGACAGGCTACCTTGGAATGGAGGCAGGTGGGTTCGTAGACAGAGAAGAAACTATGGAACTAAAAGAGGCAAAGGGGTTTGGTCTGCTACATGCATTGCCATGTACACCTGGGAGTGCACGTATGTGTCTACCCATATAGGTTTTGACCAATAAAGACGAGATTTTGACCCGGTGGTCCTGATCTCCGTACACCTCTGGACCGAGGTGTACGGAGATTGGGCAAGACTAGAGAATGCGAGGTAGTTTACATTGTGAGGAGTATATATATATATATATATATATATATATATATATATATATATATATATATATATATATATATATATATATATATATATTAAAAACAACATTCATAATCATTGTAGATGGCAACGACATCAACTAACATGGAGGAAAAGATTGCATGCTCGTGCACGCTCTGCAAGTATCAAATCCTGCGCAAGCGTAGGATATGTAATGAGCATGTGCACAAGTATGGAGAGTTTTCTAGAGAAACCGTACAGAATCTGCGATACGACTCCTACGGAACGGGCATTGATTTCCGCGACATAGCACCTACATCTGAGAGAGAGAGAAAAAAGATTATGCATGAAGGTCCGACCAATATAGAGCCACGGATGGAAGCAGAAAAGGGCTGACAGACAGAAGACGACAGCATGGAGGAGATGCTGGATGCCTTCTTCCAGACAAGCGAGGAGAACGCGAACGAAGCAACACCAGAAACCGTGCGCCTATCTCCTGAAGACATGTTGAGGAAGTTGGCACATCAACCAATCTATGAAGGCACCAATATCTGTGCTTCGTACTTGTCTGGCGTTTTTGAATCTTCACTCAGTGTACGGGTGGTCAGATGCAAGCTTCACTTCTTTGTTTAGGTACGTAATTTACAAAAGAGATTTTCCGATTGCAACGGTGATGTGCTCGGAGAGCTTTTTTATTTAATGTGTCTTAAAGAGGTTATTGCGGGAGCAACTTCTCTCGGATGGCAATGAAATACCCCCCTCTAGGCTAGACACAAAGCAACTTCTGACCTCAGTTGGCTTGGACTACAACAAGATTCATGCATGTCCAAATGATTGCATTCTTTTTCGCAATGAATTCGCAGATTGTCTGTCGTGTCCTAAGTGCCGCTTCCATGAGTGCAGATGCATTCATGGGCTTCGCTACACGGATGACGCCTGCTCAGATGGAAGAGGCTTCTCAGTACTGGGTAGCCAGAGGCACGGGTACTACGTCTCCGGGCTTCACACCTGAGGGACCGACGCCTAGGGGAGGGATGCCTACGGGGTTCAGGACGCCTATGGGTACAACGCCTTCTTCTCCCATCACGATCGCTTTGACACCTAGGGGTGGGGCAAAGGCGGGTACGTCCTCATCTCCGCAGCACAGGCGCACTTGCCGATCTCGACGATCATCAGCTGGAGGTGGTGGTTGATGTGGAGGAGGGTCCATAGATGCTTCGACCCCTCCTCGCTCACGACCCCCGTCTTACCCAGGCACACCTCTCGACACACCTCTTGGAACACCTCGGACACCTTGGGGGGCACACGATCCTAGTGCCTCGAAGCTCTATACTGTACGGGGAGATGGTTCTGTTGACATGGATAGAGTCGGGATTGAGATGCGACAGCGGATTCGCCAGCTCGTGGAGCTGCAGTTTTCGACCAACATTCTGACGTCTTGGGATCAGCAAGACAAGGAAAAAGTCACTTACATAGTGGAGACCATCCTGAGAGAGTACCAGCCTGCTCCGGGTTCTTCCGTTGTTTCGGCGCGGTGGATCAAGGGTGTTGCACGGGACACCACAAACATCGACGAGATGCAGCTCGGAAGGCTTTCAGGACCGGCTCATCGAAGCCTTTGGGCATCCCACACGAGACGTGCCTACAGATCAGGGAGGATGAGCGGACAGCGGCCACGCGGTTCAGACAGCAGCGTGAGGCCGCGCAGGTACAACAGATGACTAGCTGGGGGACATCTCATCTTGGTAGCGGAGGCTTCGACACCTTTTGCTATGAGTTTGTGAGTTTCGAATCCAATCTTAACTATGGCGTTTTCTAAAACGCGATGAATCATGTATTCTTATTACTTTGATTTTTGTATAAACGCAGAATCTTGCGATGCATCGAGCTCCATCACGCGAGGAGGAGTCAGATGGATATCGCAAAGGTATCTATGAAGTACTGAATGATCTTGAAGCTTCAGAAGAGCCTGTAGACTGGGAGGCCTTACAGTCTCGCTGATCGCTTGAGGTGAGACGTTAATATGTGTGAGTTGATTTAATTAAGTCAGTATATGTGAAGTAATATCAATACTAATTTTATGAGTTGTCCTATGTGCAGGTTGTGACGCCTAGTGATTAGTGGACCAGATTTCATCTATATGCTTTTTGAGACACAGACACGCTTCTGTGTCTCTTTTTTGTACAAACAGTTAGTGTTCAGACAGTTATTGTTTCCCTTATGGTTATGATTATTGTCATTGTCATTGTATAGACAGTTATTGTTTCTCTTTCTTGTTATGCTATGGTTATTGTTAATTTTGTTTATGGTTATGGTTATCTGCATTATGGTTTTGATCAAAGTGGTTATAGCCGGTTATGGTTTTAAGTTATGGTGATGGTTCGTTATGGTTATGCTTTTAAGTTATGGTTAGGGTTCGTTATGGTTATGCCTTTAAGTTATGGTTATGCTTTTAAGTTATGGCTATCCTTTTCAGTTGGTACGGTTGTCTTTCATTGGCCTTAAATCTCATGTGAGATCCTACATGGATAGCATGTAGGAGGCGTATACATGATATGGTTTTTTTTGGAAAAGTTTATGTAAAAACAAAGAGAACTCTGTTGAAATTTCTGCGCGCGGGAGCATGATTGATATTTTGGTGTTTCTTGCTTTCTTGGGCAGAGGGCAGGAAGTCTGGTTGTGGCTGTGTCCATCTTTTAACTGGGCACAGGCTAGGCTACCTGCCCTCTGCCCAAGAATTTTTTATTCTGCTATGGTTGTCGCTATATGCATTGCTATGCCCGTCGCTATATAGCGACGGGCATAGCGACGATATATGCGTCGATAAAACCTGTTTTTGTTGTAGTGAAAATACTAGCTAGTAGCACTCCCAAATTCATTTTTTAGCATCTCTTTTTGTACCGAGACATCGTATAAGATTCACAAGTTTGTGTCCGTTTGGTCTCATAGGTCATTTTGGCCACTTGAAGACGCTAATATATCATTTCATCTCTCTCTCTCTCTCTCTCTCTCTCTCTCTCTCTCTCCCATTGTATGAGTGATCACACAGATCCCACAAAATACTAGCTAGTAGCACTCCCAAATGCATTTTTTAGCATCTCTTTTTGTACCGAGACATTGTATTAGATTCACAAGTTTGTGTCCGTTTGGTCTCATATGTCATTTTGGCCACTTGAAGACGCTAATATATCATTTCATCTCTCTCTCTCTCTCTCTCTCTCTCTCTCTCTCTCTCTCTCTCTCTCTCTCTCTCTCTAGTTGCCACATGTGACCAACACTACCATAAGACTTCCTGCCACCCAAGTAGAACTGACTGCACCATGATTTAGACACATATAGTTTGCATATTGTTGTAAGGGTGGAGCCATGAGATCCATCACCATCCAATATTATGGCGCTCTCTCTCTCTCTCTCTCTCTCTCTCTCTCTCTCTCTCTCTCTCTCTCTCTCTCTCTCTCTCTCTCTCTCTCTCTCTCTCTCTCTCTCTCTCTCTCTCTCTCTCTCTCTCTTGTCGCTTACCAGGCTTAGGGTGGGTCGACAAACTTGCCTCTATGTGCAGGAGATCAGAGCACCGGACTTCGCGCACCTTCAATCGCACACGCTGATTTTAAAACACCACGCTGAAGCTGCAGCCCGACCCTAATAGGCACTAAATTATTGAGTTTTTAAAACTCTTCAAAAGCTCAAAAGCAGCGGGCTGCGCTAGTATTAGTGATACCCGTTTTTAAAAATCTTCAAAAACAAAGTAGTAGCGCCCGACGCTACTGCTAAAGAAAGAAACGCAATCTCGTTTTGGCGGGTCCCCCACTCCCCTCGTGCGTAATGATCACACGGACGTTCAATTAGATTTGCAGCGGGCTCAAAAAATCTCACTCTCAACTGGCCGCCCTGGCGAACTGCAGCTTCAATTAGCTGGTCTTCTTGCAAGCGCAACCTCTGCTTATACGTCGTCATCCTGCAGTGGCAATCGACAAGCAACGCAGTGGCCATCAATCACGGGTACAAGCCATGTTCGTTTTTTTTGTGCGCAGCCAGCTAACATCAACACGTGAAATGAAATGTTATATTAACGTCTTCAAAAGGCCATTGTGAACTATGAGAGAGAGAGAGAGAGAGAGAGAGAGAGAGAGAGAGAGAGAGAGAGAGAGAGAGAGAGAGAGAGAGAGAGAGAGAGAGAGAGAGACAGAGAGAGAGAGAGAAAGAGAGAGAGAGAGGTGGGCATTTGTGTGTGTGTGTGTGTTAGAGAGAGAGGGGAGTGGAGAGCCTCAGCGAGGATGGCAAGGTGTTGGATGGTAGTTGGGGTGTTCCTGGCAGGGTTGCTGATGATAATAGGGAATAGGGGCTAGGTGGAGGGAGCCGTTGATTGTAACCAAGTAACAAGCAACATCGCTGGCTGCTTGGTCTACGTCAAGTTCAAAGGTGCTGCCCCTTCTCGCACTTCTGTGTGCTGTACGGGAGTGAAGAGAATTGACGCCATGGCCACCATGCAGCCCATCTGTCGAGAAATCTGCACCTGTCTTCAAAAGACCGCTGCAACCATCAAGCCCGACCCGAATGATGTCGGCAAACTCGCTTCCATCTGTGGTGCCAAGCATGCCTTCAGCTTGTCTCAGAAGTGCTCCCAGGTTCCTTGAGCTATCATTCTGCTGGGCTTGTCTCATACTAGAAATAGTGAATTTCGCCTAGCTTGTGTTGCTCGGCTGGATCCCTATGATGTAATGAGACTTATGGTTGCTTTCTAATCTACTTTGTCTCCACCAAAAAAAAGAGAGAGAGAGAGAGAGAGAGATAGATAGATAGATTTTATTATCGTCCTCGGAGGTCAAATATGACCTATGGGACCAAAGTTACATGTGATGTAGTATGTGTATGGCTGATGAGTGACTCTCGATGCTCCAAAATTGTAGTGATGAGAGTCGCAATGGAGAGCCCACACTTTGGTTGGGAGAGGAAAGTGTGTAGGTCTAAGTTATGGCTGAAAATGTGAGAGAAGCAAGTTCGGATGTGATCAAAAGCTGAGCACTCTAGTAGTGTGTGGTACTCAGACTCTCGAACTTGCAGTGAGCATACTGTGCACAATTGATTTGAATCTTCTCCATTGCCCCAACGCCCTATCTCGCATCGAAGGAAATGGGAGCTAAGCCCATTTGCTGCGATAGTGCGTATCGCGGACAAGGGAATAGGATCAAGCATGTAAGTGTGAGTACGGTTTCCTCTCTCAGCGAAGAACATGGTTTTGTAGTTGGGGGCAATATAGGTGGTGTAATGTATGAAGCGTGACCCACCGGATTTCTCCCGAGCCGTAATACATTGGCGTCGTAGAAAAGCTTCATTCACTTGAGAGTCAATTGAAGCATCATGTAGCAAGTGTAATGCATCCCATCTCCCAAACCACTTCTTTATGTCTTGCATCCATCCCGTGCTCAAGATCTTGCTTTTATGCGTCTTTTGAACTTTTTTGCTTGCTTCCCATGCAATTGTAGGAAGTCGATGTGAGGGGTTTTGACGCATCTTTATCATGTACTCCACAACCCTTTCCATGCCCATAACCTCAATTGGAAGAGATTCCGACTCAAGAAGTAGGAGCATATATGGTGTTTGTGTCTTAACTTGGAGAAAGTTTGGAAGAAAACGCTTTTGGACATTCTCAAACTCTTTCCAAGTAGACTTTGAGATGCTCCCGCCCCACACTTCAACTCCATAAAGAAGAACCGGTGTCACCGATGCATCAAAAAGATACTTCTTGAGAATCCAACACTTGATGTTTCCCGCATTACACATGTTCTCAAATGCATAATATGCTCTCTTTCCCGCTTCCAAACGACGCATAGCACATTCATGCCACTTGTGATTGGATGGAACCTCAAGGCCAAGGTACTTAAAGCTCTCAACAACTTCAAGTGTCTCGTTGTTGTACACAATGCATGGCTTCTCCTTATGGTTGGTTTTCACAAGCATAACCTTTGTTTTGGATTCATTTACAATCAGCCCACTATGCAAGCGAAAGTTCTCAAGGACAACCATAAGCTTTTCTGCATCTTCTAAAGTGTGTGCTAGAAGCACTACATCATCCGCATACAACAAAAGCATGATTACTGCATTGCAAATAGTGACCTCTTCAATGCCTTCTTCTTGTATAAAGTCAAGTACCATTTGTTCCAATTGATCGATGCATAGACCAAAGAGAGTTGGTGACAATGGACATCCTTATTTAACCCCAATAGTGCTTACAAAAATTTCTGAAATTTCTCTTCCCATGCGCAATTGACAAATCACCTTCTCATAGATTCGAGAAACCGCAAGCATAAACTCACTTGGCACTTGGAGTTCTTCCATCCTTCTCCACAAATTGTTACGTGGAATCATATCAAAGGCTTTCTTAAAGTCCACAAAACAATAATACAATCGCTTGCCTTTCAACCGACTTTCCTCCATGAAAACACGAAGAGTGACAAGATGATCAATGGTGTTATGGCATCGACGAAAAGCCGCTTGTCCCTTTGCACGCTTGTCATTCTCTTCAGCCCAATCACTCAATTTCATCTCCATTATGCACCCAAACAACTTTGCCATAAGAGACCCAATCATTATAGTCCGGTAGTTGCTTACATTCTTTACATCCCCTCCTTTATGCAAAGGCTTAACCCAATTAGTACTCCAATCATAAGGCATACCATGTTGAACTGCAAGGTTGAACATATCACACATCCACTCATGGGTAAAATCTCCCGTCCATTTGATCATCTCCGGCTTGATACCTTGAAGATCTCCCGCTTTGCGAGTGGCCAACTTTTCAAGCCCACCGCATACATCCTCAATAGTAAAAAAAGATGGCATACATGAGAGTGAACCATAAAATGGCATTTTTTCAGTATTTGCTTGCTCATATAATTGCCTACAATGTGTGTACATATCCACTAGACTCAAGTTACCAAAATTCTCAACCCGCTTGCCTCTCAAGTTTCTCCAAAATCTTCCACATGCATGTGCCTTTTCTTGGACTTGAAATTCTTGTTGCTTTACTTCCCATCTTCTTCTCTTCTTTTGAATCAATGCCTTGTATGTATGCAAATGACTTTGATAGTTGTCTTTGTCCATAGTTGCATCAAGCTTTATCAAGGACTTTCGAGCATCTTGACATTCTTTATCAAACCACCTTTTGCGTGATCTATCTTTGTTGATACCATGGAGATGCTTTATGGCAAAGCATTCTTCCGCACAAGAACAAATAGCTTTCTTGAAAGCTTCCCATTTAGTTTCCAATGGTGCATCACATTGAAGCTTTGTCATCCATAATTTTTGCTCAACCATTTCAATGTACATTGGTGCCCGTTTGAAATCCATACATAGTGATAACTTCTCTTTCCTTTGGCTGAGATTATCATGCTTAGTTGCTTCTCCACATGAAAGGTCAATACATAAGGTGCGATGGTCGGATTCCGAGGTCCATTGACCAAACATAAAACTCTTTATGCGATACATGATGGCTTCAAAGAGTAGCATATAGTCAATCACACTATCCCCATTATGTCTCCTACATGTAAATCCATTGGTTCCACTCCACAAAGATACACCATTGACAATGAGCATACCCGTGCTATTACACATGTGTAAAAGTAACTTTCCATAGTGATCCAGCTCTTTCTCATCCATTGAAGTACGATCATACAAGTGAACTTCCTCCAACTCCCTTGAAATGTATGGCATATCAAATTGTTGAGTATCATGTTGCAATGTTTTTGTGCGAGCATTCATATCCCCAAATACAATAACATCACCTTCACCTTTGAAATAAGCAATGTCCTCTTCCAAATCAGAAAATGGTTGATCTCTATCCATGCAAGCATAAAAGGGAGAATCATGATGAGGAATGTAGTAACCGGCTACAAAAATGGGTGCTCTTTTTGGTGTCATAATTTTCAGCCATACATAACGTTTGTACTTGTCATCTTTCACAATTGATACAAAATCTTCCAATCCTTTCTCAACCATACATGCTAACCCTCCTTGTCCTCTTCGTTGCTTGAGATTCTTTGACCACATCAATGAATGTACATTGTAATCCTCCAAGCCGTTAATCCTTTGTGTATCATGCTCCCAAGTTTCAACAAGAAGTACAACATCGGCTTTGCTTGTTAGTTCATCAATGCCAACCCCCACATTCCATGGGTATCCATTACAATTCCAAAAGCATATTTTCAATTGTAACTCGGTCTCATAGGTCACACATCCCTATTTGCTTGAGAGACTTGCCTCCTCCTTGGGCACATTTTCTTCATGAGAGACCTTCTTGTTTTTATTATTCTTTTCCTCATATGCCTTGCGACGCATATTTTGTTGCTTAATAGTGCGATCTTCACATACAAAAAATTTTGTATCCCTCAAATAGATCCAACTATTATCAAGGATAATCTTTCGCTTGGTCTCATCCGGCATGGTGCATACAATTGGCCGTTCTCCCGAGCGAGGAGCTCCTTGCTTCCCCACTCTATGTGCTCCATAGACCATAACTCCGGACATGCCAAAGTGGGTTTTGAAGAAATCTTCAATAACAATGGCAAGAGAAGGAGGTGTCTCTAAATTCTCTTCGGGAATTCCACGAATAACAATGTTCTTGGAACGTCGCTCCCGTTCCTTCAACTCCTCCACATCCACATTCTCAACATTCTTTGTTTGAACCATAGCTTGCATGAGTGAAGAATTAGAAACCACATTGCTACCACATACATCAGCCCAAGACTTGTTTGTGCATACATTTTTCATGTCGCATACATCCCGGCTCATAGTGTCAAATTTCTCCTCTTTCAATACATGGTCATGCTCTACTTTGCTCATCCGCTCCTTCAAAGCATTCAAGTCCACAAGAGAGCGTTTACATTCCTTGACTTCCTCTTCAAGTTGCATCAAACGTGTTGTTTGCATCTCAAGTGTCCTCTTGAGATTCTCATTCTCAACCACAAGTACCCTTAGTGTGCCATTCTCCATTGCAAGTGCTCGTAAGTCTTCGCCTTGTTTGTGTACGGTCTCTTGCAATGATACCAAGTACGCCATGATCATGGTTTCCGATGTCGTTGGTTGGGTGGTTATGTTGCTATCTCCACACTTAGGAGATTTTGGATCATTTTCCACAATGTTTGTGGACCTTGTTGAATAAGAAGAACCCTTGCGAGTGTCGGAAGACATTGTATGTAAAATAGGAGATGAGAATCAATTTTGTTGAATCTGTTCACTTCGGAAATGCTGCTATAGAAACGCCTTCCATAACTCTGAAAATTTCTTTCTTTACATCAATGCGTAGAGGACTTTGTGCTCTTCGATTGAGGCTATAGATCACCCAAATCGGAGTTCGGATGAAGAAGTTATGATCAAAAGAGTGGACTGCTGTCTACTAGGTCAAAAAACGGCTGCGTTTTGAGAGAGAGAGAGAGAGAGAGAGAGAGAGAGAGTACCCTAAACAGGACTTGGAGAGAGAGAGAGAGAGAAATGAAATGAAAGGATATATTAACGTTTTCAACAGGGGATAGAGAGAGAGAGAGAGAGAGAGAGAGAGAGAGAGAGAGAGAAATGAAATGTTATATTAACATCTTCAAAAGTCCAAAATGACCCATGAGACCAAAAAGTTACAATTGGTGAATCTGATACCATGTTAAAAGGCCATAATGACCTATGAGACCCGAAAGTTACAAAGTGGTGGATTTGATATAGAGTCAGAGTAACAAAATAACCTAGCAACAGTACAAAACAAAGATATGTACTATGGGGTCCTAATCCTAGAGAGAGAAAGAATCCTTATTGAAACTTAGAGAGAGAGAGAGAGAAATGAAATGATATATTGTACTCTTCAATAGGCGCACGAGAGAGAGAGAGAGAGAGAGAGAGAGAGAGAGAGAGAGAGAGAGAGAGAGAGAGAGAGAGAGAGAGGAGGTGTGAGAGGTGGGAGGCGACAACGCTAACAGCGGCAGCCATGGTGACCCTTCTCGTCAAGCCCAGGATTGTGAAGAAGTGTGTAAAGAAGTTCAAGAGCGCCTAGAGTGATCACAAGATCTGTGTCAAGCCAAGCTGGCGTAGACCAAAGGGTATTGATTCACGTGTCAGGAGGAAATGCAAAGGGTGCATTTTGATGCCTAGCATTGGGTATGGCTCAAAAAAGAAGACAAGGCATGTGCTACCCAATGGTTTCACGAAGTTTTTGTTGGACCTTCTTATGATGCACAACAGGAAGTTTTGTGTTGAGATTGCTCACAATGTTTCCACTTTGAAGCGGAAATCAATTGTGGAGCGAGCCGCTCAACTCAACATTGCAGTTACCAATGGTTCTGCTAAGATTCGTAGTCAGGAGGATGAGTAGGTGCTACCTGGTCCTAATGATCACAACATTAAGGATGAGATAGTTTAAGAAATTTTGGAATTGTAATTTTGTGTTTGTGACAGCCATGCTCTATTATATTGTTTTTGGAATATTCAATATCAATGATCATGTTCTCAAAAGAGAGAGAGAGAGAGAGAGAGAGAGAGAGAGAGAGAGAGAGAGAGAGAGAGAGAGAGAGATGAAAATGAAATGAAATGTTATATTAACATCTTCAAAAGCCCAAAGTGACCTATGAGACCAGAGCGTTACAATGTGGTGGATCCGATACAAAGTCAAAGTAAAAAAATGAGAGAGAGAGAGAGAGAGAGAGAGAGAGAGAGAGAGAGAGAGAGAGAGAGAGAGAGAGAGAGAGATGCCATAGTTATTTCAATTGTGCTTAATTGATAATTTGTTCATACAGATCTCGTGCTCTTTCATCAAAACATGGAGAAGGAGTTCTTAGAAGGCATCACTCGCTGGAATGCAAGGGAAGTTACTTAATTTGTTAATGGCTACTTAGGTTCGGATCAATACACACGCACCATACTCAAGAGTAACATCAACGGAAGCAGTCTTCTATATATGTTTGTGCCTTCATGGGAAGCTTTGGGAGTGGACATACCCGGACATCGAGTTGCATTGTATAGTTGGGCACAAGAGAAATTGTCGACTTCGAATATTTCCTTATCGCAAGAAAAGCATGGCCATGATAATGACAAGGTGTCCTCTTCAATATTAAATTTGCAGGATGAACAGGCTCTTATCCAAAGCAAGCCACCAACCAAGCAACAAGTGCCTCTCTCTCAGCCTCTCCCACCAATTTTGATCCCAAAGAATTCTCAAGAGAAGTCCTTTCTTAGAAAGAATTATAGTTGGGAACACAGCAGATATAACAAAAATTTAGAGAATATCCAAAAATGGGCTGAGAATGGTCTGGGTATATTCACTATAGAAAAGTTCATAAATGCTGACCTAAATAAAGACAAGGAGATGAGAGAACAGATCGAATACTTTATATGGCGCAAAAGGAAGACATTGATATCTTTTCGAGGCACTGGGGACAAAGATGGTGAGTACATGTTAGAGAAAGTGATCTTTCAAAAGCTAAATCAGCACAGACGCTATTTGCGATTAAAAGCTATGTCATTCTCTGGTGAAAAGAGGAGGGGCTATCGTTCTCTAATCATTGATTTGGAGGACAAAGAAAATCAAAGTCAAGATAGCTTAGATAGTATGGAAGCACCAAGAAGCCTTGTGGATAATCAAAAGGGATACCAACGGAGTGTGAGCCCTCCTGAAAGTGTCGCAACCATGGATGATGAGTGTTATGTTCCTGCAGGATCTCACGAGCTGGTCTCCATCATGGGCTCATCTCAAATCCTCTCACATGAGAACATCAATTGTAGATATGGCTTGTTTCCTCAAGGTGTGCAACAACAGTATGTCTTTATTCCTTTCTTAGACGGAGATACCAAGGAGATTGCCATAATTGGTACAATCTTTTCAAAGTCTTGCGATGGAAATACCTATGCAAAGTGGAAGGTGGAAATAGAATCTATCAACCAAGATGCACATGGATGTTATGTCCCTGGAAGCGTTATGCAGGTGTCATGTTTGCATGTTGTAAGTATCTCTTTTGAATGTGATATCCAATGTACAATTGTTGCAAAAAAAGAGAGCTTTAAACTGACAAAAAATGCCTTGTGTTTAGGGACAAGTCATAGAAGTTCCTATTGTGTATTTAAAAATGCTTGAAAGTAAATCCTCCTTGGAATTACTTGTAAGTCTCACCTTTTCTTTGGATTTGAATTTCAATTAAGTTCTCTTTTTTGGGACTATTAATAAGGTAGTTTCAGCCTTCCAAGGAGGACATCCCTTCCTTCTCTTCACAACAACGCTCAAGTGTGCACTCAACCACCAGCGAAGTGCGAAGGAGTGCTATGAAGCACCAATAGAGGTACTTGGTTCTTCTCAGTTTTATTTTAATTTTGCTTACATAGACCTAGGTTCCTAAAGACCACATTTTTACATTTCAAGGCTAGTAACACTCCAAACGGGTCATCCACATACATGCAATCGAGCAGCATATCTCCTGAGTATAAGTTGGGGCATCCACAAAAAACTAAGGAGGTCAATGTGTAGCCTTTATTTTGCTTATACTTTGATTTTAATTTAGCAATCTTGTTCCCTCTACAATTTCTTTTTTCCACTCCCCTAGGTTACAGTGCTACCTATCAATGGATCTTTCACAAAATTCCAATTACCATCCTCTTCTGGCAAGAATGATTTTTGGCATGACAACGTTATTGATCAGGTTTGCTTAGTAGATTTGTAAGGTTTTGTACATTGAGATTTCGTAGAAAATTTTAAAGTATTCAAGAAATTGTTTGGAATATTTATCTACTTTGTATATTTGTGTTTATAGAATTTTGGGAATGACTCTCCTCTAACTGCAAATTTACCTATTGACTTGGATCATTCAAACAAAGAAGAAAGAGAGGTAAATTGTGATCTTTTCCACAAAACCAATCACATGCGATTCCTCAAATTGGCTATGTTTAATGATGTTGGTGTGTAGTCAACATGGAAGATGTTTGATATGGTGGAAACAAGAGAAGACCATGGCATTTCAATCATCAAGAATTTTGTAAGGACTTCTTTGTATTATTGATTACGTCATGGGTTGAGAACTACTTTTTTCCTTATAGATGATAGTTAATATAGGTGTTTAACCATGCATTGGTAGACCTTGATGACAAAGGTGATATGGAGATATCTGGAGCGGTAAACTTCTTTGGTTTTTCCTCTTATTGAGCTAAATCTTGTGACTTGCATGTTAATATCAATTTTATTTTAGAATGATGATGCTACACCACCCATTAACATATCAGAAAAGAAGCCAAAGGTCATGTGCTTAAATGAGCTCATGGTAAGTGACTTAAACTCAAAGTGTGAAGATTTTTTAAAATCTATTAATGGTGTTTGAATGATACCTATATGTTCGCTTATAGTGTGGAAACAAAGATAAAGGAAATATACCCTCAAAGAAAAAGGTTAGAGACTGGTGATTTGTTGTCATTAAAGGACGTCTCCCTAGAAAGGGATCAAAAAAATCTTGTTTTTGCAGGCTTTGAAGGATCTCACAAACAAGAAATCATCTAGCAATGCCAACGTCATTTCAAGGGTCTGCTCATTGTCATCTCTTTGGTAGAGACTTTAAATCTCTATTTTGTAATGATTTTGAGATGGAATGGTCTTTGCAGCGTGAAGCAAGAGAAAATGGAAAAGCTAAAAGAGTTTCCAAAGTTCCTGCTAGATACAAAGAGAACACCTCTACCCTGGTACAAGCCCTTTTCTTGGTATACTGATCTAATCAAGCATTTTGAGGGTTGTGAAATTTTTTATTTATTGCAGGTTTGCAACTCAAAAAAGAGGATTTTGAATCCTTCTCATAACAAAGTCACATTATCGCCTCATGTATTGCTACTAACATCTTTCGTCTTGTAAAGGAGCACGTTGCATTGCAAATTCAATAGAATTTTTATGAAGGTCCTTACATGAGTGTGACATACCTTTTGCAGAATAAGGCACTTAAGAAGACAACAAAAGAAGCGATAGCTTTGAAACTGATGGGAGAGCATAGCATAGACCTCATGTATAGGCGACTAGTTGAATTTTTAAAAGAGCTGCAATGGACTACGCCAAAGGAATCATTTGATTTCAAGAAAGAATGCCAAGATTCAGAGGCATTGGATGTTTTAGTGTCTTGGGCCATTGGGCAAAACAAGATTAAGCTCAAAGACACTAATGCTAAAGATATGGGTCAGGATGAAGTTGAACTTGTTTAAATCAAGTTCACTATGGAATCTTGGTTATATATGTTGTCTCTATTTTGACAAAATTTTTGGCCAGCTTGGCATGTAATGCGCAAGCGCATATCCGAATTATAAAGCTATAAAAGATTTTGTGGGACAAGTTATAATCGATATTTTTTCAAAGCATTATTGCTCTTGTTGCGGTCTTGAATGTTTTGATGTATGCTTATTGATTGGCCACTATTATCATTTTTCATACTATAGACTATCCATAAAAGATGTTTGATTTGAGGTTATCTCCATAATTTGGATACTGTTATGCGTACAAGATAGAGATTCCTTTCAATATATGATAAATTTATAGCTATGAAACTACATTAATTAGAGGTGTTGAATGTTTCTAACATGTACACTTTTTAAGTGTGAATAATATCGCTACAAAAAGATTATATGTGAGAATAAGATCCTTTTGTCATTGTGAAGTGAAAAAGATTTACCCTATTCAAATTTTTTCAATGACGGTGACAATTAATGTCTCTCTTTTGCATAGATAATCAGGGCAAGGTTCCAATGTATTAAAATTTTCCACTAGTTTTCTACCTATCCAATGTATTAATTAGCTTGTAAAAAATTACAACTTAAGAATGAAAATTTTTCGATGTCAAAAGTGGAAATAATTTACACTCAAGATTGATAATTCTCTCGGTTAAGAGTGGAAATATTTATCATTACAAGATGTATGAGTGAAAAATATTTTCATCAGAACTATAAAATGTAGAATGAAATTTTTTTGAGGTGCTAATTTTTACCTACTTTGCAGTACAATATTTAAGAGCCTCGGTTGGAAAAAATTCACACCATGAACGTGCAAGGTCTTGAGTGCAAATTATTTTCATATTGTGTTTTAGTTTTTACATTTCATAGGACCAACAAATATTATACATTAGTAATTTTTTCTCATATGAATAACAGAAAGATAACAATAATTATGAGCTCGATTATTTTTCATGTCAGTACTTTATTTTGCAAGAGATTTATTCCCACTTTGAGGATAAGAAAAATTGATGCATGGTTTAAAAAAATAACCATTGGGAAAGAAAAAGGAAATGAGAAAAATAATTCACACTTCTTAGGTTTTTAACACATTCGGGTGGAAAAAGGATCTTTTTATCAAAGTGAGAAAATGTCTAAAACTTGTAATTAGCACTCCAGCAACCTGCAAGCAAGAACTATTAACTAATAATTAGAAGCAGTAGGGAATTATAGCTGATGGGGTCGAGCAGGAGGTTCTCATAAATTATATTGTAGCTATTGGCGTCAATCTGGCTCTAGCTGCCCTGCCTAGAGTCCAAGACCAAATGACAAAATGTCGTCCGAGCAATAATAGAAGAAGAAGAAGACGAGAATTTTAACGTCGTAGGAAACTAACCTTAACACTAGGTTGGTAACCTAATAGGACATAAAAGTGTCCTTTCAGGGTTTTGAAAAAAACCTCCAAAACCATAGTAGATCCACTCATTTTGTAAAATCCTTTCATGAGGTTATAGTTCAAGGCCTACTACACATGGAAAAAATAAGAAACTTGTAAAATTTCTCATCTTTTGGTCACACCAAGCCTCCATAGTTGATGGACCAGTGCATTTTCATCAAAACAGTCATTTCTTACGTTTTGTTGCATAAAAATAAGATTAGGGATTTTTGTAGGACTTGAGATAAATTCCCTAGTTAACTTCAATGGGTTGGTGATCACAACATATGATTGCTTCTCACTCACTATTTTTTGTTTTGCCAAAATAAATAGGTACAAAAAAGTTGAATTTTTACCATTCTGCAAACATATCATCAAAGTTTCTATAGCCACGCTCAATACAAATAATATATGCATGTTTTCTTAGTTCCCTATTGTCTTTTATGTTCATAAGGAGCCATGGAGCATGTCAAAAGAATAATACATCTCTTACCAAGGGGAATCTTGGGGACAAAGATGAAGTGTTAAATACAGTAAACATGAAAAAACTGGGTTCAACATTATGAGTTGTAAAATCCCATAGAAACTATTCAATATCTAGCCAAATTTAATCCTTATGACTAGATATAGTTACTAACTACAAAGTGCATGTAGTTGTCACAAGAAACTAACAATATTGAAAAAGCTATACTTGATATACTAGAATGTTTCGTTTTCTTCTATAATTGAAAAAATCAACCATCGTTGTGTACTATGAAAAATAGGGTATTAGGTGCCCCAAAACTCAAGGAATGTTAGCTTTATATTACAATATAAGACATTGAAAATAAAAAATGCATTTGGATATCATGAAATCCACCAAAAAAATCATAGAAGAGCTAAAATTGGCTAAAAAACAGGATTTGACAATTTTTGTAATCTGGTCATAACTTACAACTTTAATATTTATTTCTCCCTAGAAGCATGAAGACATGTTGAGAACTACTAAAGATAGTTCTCTAGCATTATAGACCTCACAAACATGAATTCTAGAGTGGTATAGTTGCAAAAGGTTGAAAAAAACCAAAAACAGGACCCGTTTTTTCACACAGTTTAGGTTGTGAAATGTTGTGCAAGGACAATGTTAAAGATGGAATTGATATTCCAAAAAAATGTCGAGTTTTTTTCAGCTCATGAGACAAATTTCTAGATAGATAGCACCTCAAAATCCATTTTGAAACTCTTGACATAATTCAAGGAAAATGGTCACTTAACAGGACATAAAAGTGTCCCAGGACAGAAAAGTGTCCCATTACCAACCTAGTGTTAAAGATGTAGCCGACGAACGGAATTGAACTCAAGACGTGTTCTTCAAGAGGAAAATGGCATAACCAATCTGTCACACGGAGCAATAATAGAGAGAGAGAGAGAGAGAGAGAGAGAGAGAGAGTCCAAGACCAAATATCGTCTTGTTAGACGGAGCAATAATAGAGAGAGAGAGATTCCAAGACCAAATGTCATCCTGTCGCACGGAGCAATAATAGAGAGAGAGATAGAGTCCAAGACCAAATGTCATTTTGTCGCACGGAGCAATAATAGAGAGAGAGTCCATATGATGGGATGGCCTCCTTACCTGGCTGGGAAGACTCGCCTTAAGAGTCGGGTTGCCTCCACCTACGGGGGTTGGGTGTGTGTGTTGTAATTTCAAAGTTGTAGGTACTTCTCCAAAAAAAAATAAAAAAATTAAATAAATAAATAGAGAGAGAGAGAGTCCAAGACCAAATGTCGTATTGTCGCACAGAGCAATAAGAGAGAGAGAGAGAGAGAGAGAGAGAGAGAGTAGAGATACCATCTCACATAACGTAGTGAACTCACAAAGCAATAATACAGAGAATTCCATCTGTTCATGGTAGCGTATTGGGAGAACACACTGAGCAATAATACAAAGAGATACATCATCCATCTGATCAGTAGCGACGAGCCTATTAAGATAAAAAAAATGGAGAGGTAGTGCTTTTGCAATCATTGCATGCATGTTGTCATTCCACTGAGTGGGTCTTTGAGCAACCAAACATTCAAGTTTCAACCATAGAAATAGGATTATCGGAGCTTGAAATCAAAAACCAATTAAGTTTTGAGAGCAAAACCATTCAAGTTCAAAATGTCTTCACCAAAGTTGGGGCTTGAAATCGGAAACCAATTTACTTTTGTAGCCCCACACACACACACACACACACACACAGACCTGTTCATCTCAAAAGAGAAAGAAGAGTAAACAGAGACAAAGACAGTGACGATAGAGCCTACAACATTGTACACTATTAATCATAGTGTACATTATTGCAAAATTGACTGCTTATTAAGCATTTTTTATTTATCAAAAAATTTGTAAATTGTTTATGTTTTAGATATAATTGCTTACTTTTTGAGGGAGTAAATGAATAGCTATGGCCAGCAGACCATTCAGATATTGATTTTTCCAGTGCATCACTTAATGTGTCCAAGACCAAATGTCATCTGGTCGCACAGAGCAATAACACACACACACACACAGGGTAGAAATCCCATCGTCCGTAGCATAGTGAATGCACGGAGCAATAATATAGAGAGCATCCCCTCTATGCTCTAGATCTGGCTCTAGCCTAAGAGTCCAAGACCAAATGTCGTCCTGTCGCATGGAGCAATAATACAGAGAGATCCATCATCCATCTGATAACATAGCGACGAGCGTATTGAGATATGAACAAGTGAAAGGGTCATGGTGGCATTCTAAAAACATAAGAAAGTGATAAAGTCATTGGGTTGAGTTTAACTGAAAATTTTAGTGTTATTGGCTCAGCTTAGCCTTGAGCCAATTGAAAATTGAGACTAGCCCATTGCAAACAATGGTAAAGGGAAGAAAAAGGGTTGAATATAATTCAAAAACTTGCAAATTTATGCTAGTATTTTTGGTTCGATTCTTTGTGAGGAGAGAATTTCGTCGACTTAAAGGGAAGAAAAACGGTGAAATATAGTTCAACAATCTTGCAAGTTTATGCTAGTATTTCTGGTTCGCTTCTTTGTGAGGATAAAATTTGGTCAACTTCTATTCAATAACAGAGACTTCCTCAAATATTGATTAGAACTAAATTATTGAATGTAAGAAAAGTCAAGCATGTGAGGCTGTGAAATGAAATGTGAAATAACAAGGTGAGGAATCACGATGGTCTGCTGAAGGTAAGGGGGAGGGGGAAGATTTATTGAAAATAGGTCTCAATCATTTGTGCAATTGTATTGTTTTGATATAGAATTTTATTGTCTATATACACACATAATTAGGCTCCTATCACACTAGGCCGCCTGTCCATCATAAGTTGGATGACCATGTCAACATGCCCTTGCATGAGAAGAGTTTGGATTACAATAGGTAGCATAAATGCTGTCACACTGAGCGCGTTCTAGAAATTAGAAAATTTGCTACACGTCCAATCAAATGGCAGGATTAGTGTTGAGATTGAATTTGGGCAGGCATGGGAGGCCGATACAATTTTGGAAAAAGTGTGTCGCTAAGCTAGACGGCCAACTAAGTTGGGGAAACATGGACAACATCCTAGTGTGACGGGTGACTCCGTCGGCACATCCGTTGATTGGTTGGGAAGAGAATAAACGTTGTCTGCATGTCCCAATGTGACACGGGCGTTGGAAACTAGCGATTCCAAATTGGCCTATCAATCGGTATGGCCCCCACCAGTGCCTTCGACAACGGATTATGGATTATGGATATGGAAAATTCACTTTCCCTTTGTCCCTAGCCCCCCCACACAAATGCACACACATCTACATAGAGGTGAAATGGTCATCAAATAGTGAGGTTAAAGTTTGTGTAAATGTGGAAAGAAAAGGGGAGTTTTTTTATGGCCTTCAAATGAAATGGAGAATGAAAAAAATTGAATCATCCTTAAGATGATACTTATTTTTTCCAAACTCTATAAAGAAGTAGTAGAGATGTTGTTTTACAATGGATCTACTTAAACGAGTTGAAAAGATCACATTGAAATTTTAAGATAAAATAAAGTAAAAAAGTAAAATAAAAATATAAAAAAACAACAAAATAAAAAGACCCCATTACAAATTAAAAAGTAGATTTGATAAGCACAGATAATAATTAAACAAATTCTTAAGAAAAAGTAAGTTCAATAAGAATAAAAAATAAAAAATATTTTCATGAAATGTCCTTTTAGGAGGTCTTAAATGAAAAGATTATTTTACAAATCAAATTATTACATTGTTTCACATTATGTCCTTTTAAGAGGTCTTAAATGAAAAGATTTTTTTACAAATCTAGATATTACATTATTTCACATCATAGGATCAAAATTCTACGAATGTACTACTAATGCTTTGTTCTTTAAGGTTTTCTAAAGTAGTCCAAATATACAAAGATTAAATATTTTTCTTTATGAAATGGAGCCCATGCTCTTAAATGAAATGATATTTTTTCAAACTAAAATAACAAAAAAAAAGTGGAAAAGGACGAAAAAGACTTTGTGTGACCGAATTTTCAATGGTTCTCTTTAAAAAAAGAGTTACACAAATGTCAACACCTTTCAAAAAACCCTAAAAACAATATTAAAAAATAGCAATTGTATACGTGTCCTCCATCTGATCGACTTATATCCACGGTCCACAATTTGCACCCAAAATCCACCCACCTCACTATGGCTTCTGCAGACCAAAAAGAACTCATCAATGTGTCTGTGTGTGTGTGTATGTGTACGCGCGTGCAGGTGTATCTATATAGAATTTATGAGGATTATGCAAGGTGAAGCTTCACTTTAACATTCTAAAACAATAAAATGCAAGAAAAGTCAAGACGTGTCAGTATGTGAAATGAAAGGTGAAATAAAAAGATCCATTTACTATTTTAAAATTGAAATAACATTTAAGGTAAGTCGCAATCATCACTAAAAACATTGAAAGTATGTCTAACCCAACTTTGCTCTAAGGCTTCTTTTAGAAAAACAAAAATGGAGAGCCATAGGTAGTGCTTTTGCAATCATTGCATGTAGTTGTTCCACTGGGTGGGTCTCAGAGCAACCAAACATTCAAGTTTCAACCATAGAAATAGAATTATCGCAACCTCGAAATCAAAAACCAATTTACTTTTGAGAGCAAATCCATTCAAGTTCAAAATGTCTTCACAAAGTTGGGGCTTGAAGTCAGAAACCAGTTTACTTTTGTGCCCCCCCCTCCCCCCCCGCCCCCGCCCCCCAAAACAAGCAATTGTATACGTGTCCTCCATCTAATCGACTTATATCCACGGTCCACAATTTGCACCCAAAATCCACCCACCTGACTATGGTCTTCTGCAGACCAAAAAGAAATCATCAATGTGTGTGTGTGTGTGTGTATATGTGTACACACATGCACGCGTGCAGGTGTATGTATATAGAATTTACTAGGATTATGCAAGGTGAACCTTCACTTTAACATTCTAAAACAATAAAATGCAAGAAAAGTCAAAACATGTCACTATGTGAAATGAAAGGTGAAATAAAAAGATCCATTTACTATTTTCAAATTGAAATGACATTTAAGTTTAGTCGCAATCATCACTGAAAACATTGAAAGTATGCCTAACCCAACTTTCCTCTAAGGCTTCTTTCATAAAACCAAAAATGGAGAGCCATAGGTAGTGCTTTTGCAATCATTGCATGTAGTTGTTCCACTTGGTGGGTCTCTTAGCAACCATACATTCAAGTTTCAACCATAGGAATAGAATTATCGCAACCTCAAAATCAAAAACCAATTTACTTTTGAGAGCAAAACCATTTAAGTTCAAAATGTCTTCACCAAAGTTGGGGCTTGAAATCAGAAACCAGTTTACTTTTGTGCCCCCCCCCCCCCCCCCCCCACACACACACACACACAGGCCTATTCATCTCAAAAGAGAAAGTTGGGGCTTGAAATGAGAAACCAGTTTAATTTTGTGCCCCCCCCCCTCCCCCCCCCCCCCCACACACACATACACACACACACACACACAGAGGCCTATTCATCTCAAAAGAGAAAGAAGAGAGAACAGAGGCAAAGACAGTGATGATGGAGCCTACACAATTGAACACTATTAATCATAGTGCATACATTACTGCAAAATTGACTGGTTATTAAGCATTTTTTATTTTGAAAAGATTTTGTAACTTGTTTAAGTTCTAGGTATAATTGCTTACTTTTTGAGAGAGTAAATGAATAGCTATGGCCATCAGCCTATTCAAATATCGATTTTTCCAGCGCATCACTTAATGTGTCCAAGAACAAATGTCGTCTTGTCGCACGAAGCAATAACATAGAGAGAGAGAGAGAGAGAGAGAGAGAGAGAGAGAGAGAGAGAGAGAGAGAGTAAAAATCCCATCATACGTAGCATAGTGAACGCACTGAGCAATAATATAGAGAGCATCTCTCTATGCTCTAGATCTGGCTCTAGCCTAAGAGTCCAAGAGCAAATGTCGTTATGTCACACGGAGCAATAATACTGAGAGAGAGAGAGAGAGAGAGAGAGAGAGAGAGAGAGAGAGACCTATTTATCTCAAAAGAGAAAGAAGAGTAAACAGAGGCAGAGATAGTGATGATGGAGCCTACACCATTGTACAATATTAATCATAGTGCATACACTATTTAAAAATTGATTGCTTAATAAGCATTTTTTATTTACCAAATTGTTTATAAATTGCTTTTAGTGCATCACTTATAAATGGGGTGATGAGAGCATTGTGACACAAGCATCTAGAACAGGCAATACAAGTTTTAGTAAGGAAAATGAAAAAAATCACCTAAGTCTAAGAGTGTGCACCGGAATCTAGAAAATGCTGAGAGGCATTTGAAGGGTAAATTTTTATCTATCCTTCATTAAGTTATACTTAGGTAAAAATTAGAAGGGCTACTTAACACTAGTTTGGTACCAAAATGGGACACTTTAAGTGTCCTTTTTTAACAAATTTAAATTAAATGGTACTTGCATTAGATGGTTTATTTAAGAAAACCCTCTTGATATGCTTAAACATGTTAGCTAGAGGGTCTTTAAAAAATATAACCTTGCATTTTAGAATCTATTATGATCAATAACTATACTCATCAAGTTGACCCTCGTAAGACAGCGATTGATGCTTTGAAGAAATTGCCTTTATAAGCTCAAGAAAAAATGAAGAGACCTTGTAGAAGATTCTAGGTGACTCTTCAAAATTTTTCTATAGATAACTGAAAGTTTCATGTGCAAAAAAATTGACTTTGGAGTATATAAAATAATGGAAAGTTCCATGTGTTTGATATGGTCATTTCAAGCAAATCGTTGTATACAAAGAAAAATATGTTTTTGACGTATTTGTGAGTTTTAGAAAGTGATACATTGCTTGCCCTTTCCATTGAGCACTCAAGGTGGCAAGTAGAAGGGCTTTGGTATGCAACAATGATTGGATCATTTTAAATATTCAAAACTGCATAGGAGAATATTTTCATTCTTGAGACATAAGCATTCAAAACCTCAAATAATATCAAACTTTCCATGTAGATGAACTAAATGTATCAAAGTACGTGGTACATACACACTTGGGGTGCCTAAAACCTTGGTTTCAATGTTATTATGTAGAACTCAAGATTTCAAGAGTTTTTGCACGATAAAGAATTCAAGATAGAGTTCAAACAATGAGATTTAATTGAGTTAGGAGCCCAAAAAATACGTAGTTTCTTGCTTTAAAAATATAAAGTCATTTGTAGTTGTCAAATTGCACTAGAATAGTACTTGTCTATACCTTGCATGTGACTTCAAATCTTATCTTTGAAGTGCATTCCATTGTTTTGTAACAGTAAGTGCTAACACTTGGCTTTTATAAACATAAAAAAGGCCATCTCTACAAAAAGATATAATCATTTTATGATTTTTTTGGCAAAACAGCTTGAAATTTCACTAAAATTTATATCTTAGAACTTACCAGAATTCTCTCCATACAGATTGTATTTTGATATGGAGAAAAATCCAGTGTTTTCTTTCCCTCAAATCCAATCCATAGTACAAGCAAGGTGTTAAAAACTTCTTTTTAGCTTGACAAATAAATTGCCAAAACTTGGTAGAAAAACAGGACACTTAAGTGTCCAATTACAGAACTAGTGTTAAAGACTTTTCAAATGAGGACGTAGCAGTATCATTTAAAGTTTAGCTTATCACCTACTATTTTCACAATACCAGTAGAAATCTAGGAGGGAATGGAAGTCAAGGAAATGTTCCCCTCTTACCTAAATTGAGTATATATTGCGTATCCCCACGCTCAGTGGGTGTGACCCGGCTCTAACCTAAATTCACAAGAGGGGGGCCATGGGGAATGGCCTATCTTCCAGTCCCTCACACAAAGCACATTGCTCTATTCTGGTGGAAGAATCCATGCTTTCCGTGGTGCTTCTCTTTGAAGAAAAGATCAAAATATTCAATCCTGCAAAGCTCTACATACAATCTAGGTACAACACGAATGCAAGGGCACCAAGGCAATCCCCAGTAGTCGAAGCAAAGTAGTATGCCAAAATCCATGCACAACTAGAAACGTACTTTTGGAAAAGGGAGGGCCTAATGATGCTCATACTCAGCTCATCTATTAGTCACGCATAGATGTAGTATCGAGGTGGTAACGGGGACACCCACATCACCCTTAATGCATCCGTGTGGTATGCACATGGGGTATTCTTGGTTGGCTTTGGTGAGAAACTTAGCAATGTCAGCAGTGAGAAAGAAGGTGGAATAGCAAAATCCAGGACCTTAGAGAAAGAGATTTTACTTATTCTTGTAGTTTTAAAATGTATTTTGTCAAGCTAGTTTTAACATGTGATTGAGAAGAATTTGATGGAAGCTTTGCTTGAAGTGGCAACTTGCAAGTGCTGCCACCTAGCAAACTTACTACCATAATCCCTTTCCACATAATGTAAAGAATAGATTCGTGAAAAGCATGTACAATTATAGGTAAAGGCATCAGAACCACATATTCAACCATATATTCTTATCCCATAGTTTTGTTTTGATGGACTCTTTCTCGACTTACATGGAGACAAGCTGAGTGAGAATACTACAACACGCCGCACAAAAATCGACGCAGATACCAACGAGACAAAGTTTGTTTTAAAACTAAAATGCACTGAAATAGGAATCGAAACAGTCGCCCGGTTTTGCGTTGTCAGTATATGCACCGATATATATCCCGTCAGAATAGATTGTGAAATAAGCATCGAAAGTGGTGCTCCTAACGGCACTGGTATCTACTTTAAACATTTCGACGCTTGTTCTGAGATACCTACCGATGCCTATACTAAATTTTGTATCGGCGACCAAACCTGCAAATTTTTCTTTGGGTACAGAGGGCTGGGAACTAATGCTGCATGTACTACAGCAAAAGAAAAGAACCCTCTCTGCCCAAAGGAAGAGTGCACAAGCAACCACACTCCACCTACAAGTTGGCGTTAAAGAGCGAGTGTATACAGATTAGCAAAATTGTAAGAAGAACAAACCCACAAAATCAGAAGCTTAACCATGAAAAGTTCTCAAAAGCCTCACATAATGTCGACTCCCAAACCTCTGGCACAACGGTATAAATATTTTATAACCATAATTAAAACATGCTTCAAAAACTTCAAAACCATAAACATAATCCACTTCATATACCATAACCATTACCATAACTTGCTTGTCATACCACAATCATAACAACCATAACATCATTGCAAAACCATAACCATAACCATAATCTTTGCCAAACCATAACCATCACATGATTGCCATACCATCACTGAAAACCATAACCATAACTTGATTGTCAAACCATGACCCGAACCTCTATGCCATACCATAATTGCAAAACAATCATTATCGCAAACGAAATGGAAAACATAAGCACTACAAAAGTGTACCTGCAAACAATCACTGAGTAAGACTTTATCAAGAAGACCACAGCTACAAAAAAGACTGTACCAAGAAAATTGTATCAAAATTACTGAGTAATACTATATCAAGAAGACCCTCATGGTAATGTCTCCCAGTCGACGTACTCTCCCTTCTCTTGCAGCAGCTGGGTCAAAAGGGCCACAAGTCCATGCTTGTACCCATACTTCTCCTCTCGGCATGTCGGAAGGCGCTTCATGGCAACTTCCTGCAAAATTATGGTTTAATCATGAGATAAATATTCAAATAACATCTATATTTTCAACAATGCAAAGCATACGTATAATACTTACAAACTCATGTTGAAGTGTGTCGTAGCCTCCATTCCCAAGATGTGACGCTCCAACAGACTCCAAACATGCTCTGGTTGCATCTCTCTACTGTTGAAATCTGTCAGGATTGTCTTGTGTCTCTCGTGCAATACCCGCCTACTCCTCTGCTTCCAACCATGCCGGCTTTGGACTACCGGCATTGTACCTGTCTCTCACCTCTGACCGACGTTGTGACATTATGGCCTTCACCACACCCAAAATCCAAACATTCAAGACCGGATCATACCCCTCTACTAGTATGTACTTTCGGTAAAATGCCTCGATGATGTAACTCTTTCTTTCATCGTCGAGATTATCCCAAATCTCCATCACAGAGTGACCAAGTTGAACTATACAGAGCTGCCGAGTCCTCTATCGCATGACCTTTTCGACCCTATCCGCCACAACAGCCCCATCCATGCTCTTGTACATCTTGCTAGGATCATGCTCGTGTGATCCTCAAGGTGTATGTGGTGTGCCAATCGATGAACTATCTACTGAAGAGAGTGGGGACTCTCTTTTGGTGGTGTGGACGCATCGGTAGAACCGCTACCATAGAAACCACCGCCTCCAGAACGACACCTACCTCGTCTTGAGGATGAACCACCCCTCAGTGTATGGGGCACACTAGTCCTAGGCATAGGGGGCAAACTCAACTGAGATGTGGGGCCGATCGATGTAGGAACCACACTAGTCCTTGGCATAGAGTTGGTTGTAGTAGGTCTAGAAGAATCTCTGCCCAAAGGTTCTATGACATCGTGATCTTCTCTGGTGTGGAAAGAGACCCATCCGCTCAGGTGACATGTCGGCCAGCGTGACAGGAAAACTATAACTAGGAGAGTATGGCTCATCGTCATCGGCCATGGCTACAGATACACAAATAACACCGTCAAAATAGATTAGTTTACAAAAGAAACGCTTAATCAATACAAATAACAAATAAATTGCCAACACAAATGCATGAATCTAAAATTGTATTGTAGACTAATAAAAAGAGTTCTACAAAAGAGTTCATAGCAAAAATCACTAGTTAATCTCTTGTCTTCTATGAGATCTGATGCACCAAAGATGTCTATCTCAATTTGTACTTCTGCATCTTAGTTATCAAACCCTACTTCTTCGTCGCTCTCCACATGAGCTTCACTATTTGACACTTCATCTCTAGGTTCAGGCATATGCTCACCACTGACCTCCAGCTCAAAATCCAAACTTATATTATCCGTTGGCCCTACACTTTGTTCATGAATCACCTCTTGGACCTCAACGTCCAATCCTTCACACACTTGCTTGCTCCGTGGAGCAACTTGAACAACATATAGCCAGTGCGGTTTAGACATATCAATTTTATCATTTCTCTCCATAGTGGATCTAGTGTGAACACAACTTGTTCACAATGCTGCAGAAGTACGAATGTATCCCCTGCATCCGCCTAGAGTTCCACTATAAGAGGTACTTCACATTAGCGATACTCGCAGTGTGATGCTCAAAAGTGAAAATCCACGGCGTCGTTATGAGCGTCGCCATGGGTGTCACTATTTTCTTTGTTGTATAGCGACACCCATGAAGACGACGACAGGGGTAAAAAATAGATTGAGAGCACCAAAAACTCAGCTCTCAGATCTGAGTTTTGGCACCCAAGAGAGGAGGTAAACCCGCGCTCTCCCTCTCTCTCTCTTTCTCTTCCCCCCCCCCCCCCCCCCCCCCCCCCCCCCCCCCATACACACACACACACACACGAGGAGAGGAAGGAGAGCCAGGTATGCTCCTTCCCTCTCCTCTCTCTCATGTTCCCTTCCCCTCTTCCTCTCTCTCTATCTCTCACACACACACACACACATTGTGTCTGAGAGAGAGAGAGAGAGAGAGAGAGAGAGAGAGAGAGAGAGAGAGAGAAAGAGAGAGGGAGAGAAAGAGAGAGAGTACATACATGCAAAAAAAAAAAACACATACACACACATGCATAAACAAAGAATGCATACACACACATTGAGAGAGAGAGAGAGAGAGAGAGAGAGAGAGAGAGAGAGAGAGGAGAAAACAAAGAGTTAGAGAAAGAGGGAGAGAGAGAGAGAGAGAAAAAAAAAACCAAAGAGAGAGAGGTGGGGAGAAGACGAAAAGAGAGAGGTAAGGGGAGACAACAAAGAGAGGGAGAGAGAGATAGATAAAAAAAGTAGAGAAAATATGATATGAAATGTTATATTAAGATTTAGGGTTAGGTTAGATTTAAAATTACATTTAAAATTAAGCTAGATTGAGATCTAAGATTAAGTTAGATTATATTTAACTTATATTTGAAATTTATGCTAGATTTAAAACTAGGTTAGACTTAAGATTAGGTTAAGATTTAAGATTAGGTTAGATTACATTTAGGTTTAAGTTAGATTTAGGTTTATGTTGAGTTTAAGGTTAGGTTAGATTTAGATTTACATTAGATTTAAAATTAGGGCAAGATTTAAGATTAGCTAGATTAGATTTAAGTTAGATTACATTTAGGTATAGGTTGATTTAAGATTAGATTAGATTTAGATTTATATTGAGTTTAAGATTAGATTAGATCTAGATTTATGTTAGATTTAAGATTAGACTATATTAGATTAAATATAGATTAGATTCTAGGGCATGTCAATGAAGGCTTTGTCCAAAGTGCAAACAATAGTTACACAACAATATGTATATTCCCATCAGAATCTGACATCTATTAACTCGCCCACTAACCATTTCAATTAGCTCAAAATCACCATATATTCAATTACGTTACATTTAAGATTAAATTTTGGATTTAGTTTTTATATTAAAGTCTACCATCGGGATTACGAAAAGAAATTAGAGTTAGGTGAACGGTGCTCCCTCTCTTCCTCTCTACGGATGCGACCTTAAGTTGGAAATCTTTCAACGGCATGATAATCAGATTGGAGGCCAACATGTAATGTGCTAAGTAATCCCTTGAACAAGGATCTGCTCTGAAGAGATGTTAAGATGCGGTCAATTGCTACAGCTAGAGAAGAGGCAAAGGGGTTTTGTCCATTGAATGTACTATCATGTAGACATGGGTGTGTATATTTCTTGTACCCACAAATATAGGCATTGACCAATAAAACGAGATTATAATCGAGTGGTTCTGATCTCCGTGCACTATTAGACCGAGGTGTGCAGGGATCGGACATGACTAGAGAATGCAAGGTAGTTTACAGTGTGAATAAACAGAGAGAGAGAGAGAGAGAGAGAGAGAGAGAGAGAGAGAGAGAGAGAGAGAGAGAGAAGACGGAGGATTCCAATAGAAGATTAAATTTATCTCCAGGTTATAAGGTTTTTACATTCGTTGTGAGCAGTGACGAGGATCTCTCAGCAAGGATCTTATGTCCTTGTAATCAATGCAAGCATGATGTGCGACGGACAAGACGCGTTTCTTTGCATCACGTTCGCGAATTTAGCGAGTTTGATCCATCTATTATAGATCAAGTTGTTGCCAATTATAACTCGTTGGACTCTGACGCTGGCCAATAGGCAGTAGTCTTTCAACCCAATAGACGTGTTTGCAGGCCCTTTGGTCAAGAAACATACATGAGGCACAAGATGTAGCCTCTGATATCTCGGAGGATGATCATGTAGACCACATTCCCAACAAGGCAATGTTTGAGCTTGAGATAGATGAAATGATCAAGACGATCATGGATTCAAAAAGGCTTATCTATGATGATATGAAAAGTGAAGCAATACACCATTGTATGATGGAGCACGTGTGTCTAGATTGAAGGTGCTCCTCTTTTTTCTCAACATGCAGGCAAAGTTTGGATGGAGTGACACCAGCATCACAACGCTTTTCAGGTAATCTATTACAATGTGTGTACTTCAACAAAAAACTCTAGATGTATAATGATCTGATAGATTACTTACACAAGTGTACCGTATTTTTTTCCCTATGTAGATTGCTCAAAGAGCACATACTCCCAGCTGATAATGTGATGCCAGATTCTAAAGAGGAAGCAAGAAAGATCTTGCAAAACTTGGGAATGGATTACAATTCAATTCAAGCTTGTCCTAAGGACTGCATTCTTTTTAGAGGGGAATACATAGACATGGAGACGTGTTCGAAATGTGATTCCGAGAGATATCGAGTAGATCTCCACGGAACAAAAATTCCACAAAAGGTTTTGTGGCAATATCCTTTGCTTCCTCGCATCAAGCATTTATTCGAATGTAAGTCCATGGCCGCCCTAGCATCATGGCACACAGAGAATAGATCTTCGGATGGTGTGCTACGGATTCCTGCAGATTGCGCAGCCTAGAAACATATAGACGATACATGACTAGATTTTTCCAGGGAAGCTCAAAATTTGTGCATAGGCCTGGCTATGGATGGCGTAAATCCATCTGGTCAGAGATCAAAATCTTACATTGTATGGCCCATTGTCATCGTCAACTACAACATTCCCCCGTGGTTGACTACCAAGAAGGGACACCTGTTTCTAAGATTGATTGTGCCGGGGCGGTATAAAGTGAAGAATATGTATGTGTATCTTCGTCCATTCCTGGAAGAGCTACAACAATGGTGTATTGGCATAGAAGTGGTGGATATGGGCCGACACACAAGGCGATGGAATGCTTTCATTAGAGGCATTCTAATGTGGAGCATGCATGACTATCCCATACTAACAGAATGCTCAGGTGATTTACACTCAAAACTCAAACACTGTAAATCTTGGTTCTTCTCAAGCTTATCTATTGTCATGTGTATACATGCAGGGATTCAAACAAGTGGATACAAAGCATGTGTCACATGTGGACCTAGATTTAATGCACGTCAGACACCCTCATTGAAGAAGCGAATCTACGAAGGTCATCAAGTGTATCTTCCAGAGAATCATGAGTTATGCGATGGATTTTTGGGAAGAGATCCACCGAGGATGTTTGCACAATCATGGTTAGAGCAGAAGGAGATGTGTGATGACGGTTTGTCCCAAGGGATGAAAAGACTCTCTCTATGGTACGAGTTACCATATTGTCCCAGACTCATGATCAATCACTTGCTCGATCCAATGCGCATATTCAAGAATGTGGGTAATCTGTTGTGGGACTATCTGATTGGCAAGAACGATACTTTGGGAGCCAGGGTTGACCTTACAAATGTGGATCGCATAGAACAATATTGACCACAGACAGTACCCGATGGATGAATAAAACTCCCTAAAGCGCCATGGATTCTGAGAGGAGCCCAAGAACGCAAAGTAAAAGAGACCATTCGATCTGTGTGGACCCCCACTGGCGTAATGCATTTTCTCTGAGCTTGTTTCACTAAAGAAGGGAAGCTTACCGGTTTGAAGTCACACGACTGGCATAAAATGTGTCAGGTATGTTTGAAGTGGAATATATCATAGTGGGAATTGTGTAACAAATTCGTATGTGGACTTTAATATCATTGCTAGACGTGTTTTGCAGTTTATTTTACCGGTGTCCATTGAGGGATGTCTCGTGACATCCATAACACAATCTACAAACTTGTGAAGTTGGTGCAATGGATCTCACAATAGGAGATCAATGAAGACTCCAAGCCATTTTCCAAACTAAAGGTTGCGGAGGTTGTGTGCATGTTTGAACGTTGTGGAGGTTGTGTGCACATTTGAGAAACACTTTCCTACTACCATGCTAACCATTCATGTGCATCTTCTTGTTCACATAGTTGATGAGGTGAAAATAGCTGGCACAGTACATTCTAGATGATGTTGTTTTTAGAACGTTTCATGAAAATGCTCAAGGGATATGTGCGTCAGAAGGCACGTCCGGAGGGTAGCATGGCTAAAGGTTGGCTGGTATTAGAGTCCCTATTTTACATTGGAGAGTGGCTAGACGGGTTTGATAAAGCCCGGGACACGCTATGGAAACCCATAGATGATGAGTGCATATCTAGGATTGTCATGTGCAATCACGGTGTTGAGAAGAAGATGACGAAAGATCTAGAGGCTAACATAAAATGATTTTGTAGGCTGCTAAATCTACTGATGCAAAAGTGGATTTCACAATACAAGGATGCAAAGCAAGAGCGACAAAGGGCACGAATTGAGTGGATACGGGGAAGACGAACGCCTATGCATTATCCGGAGAGTCTGGAGAGCCTACCAACATTCATGAGCTTAAGATGGTTGCACAAGCAATTGAAAAGTGCACAACAGTGCGGTGAAGAAGTGACTGAGGAGGAGTGGGAGTACTCTCGGGGTTGCACAACCAAGGTAAGTTTGCAATGTACAACTAACGACTTTCTAGATGTTTGAAGGGCCACTCATATTCTTTATTGATTGTAGTGTAAGTCATACACAGTAGCATGGTATAAAGATTGACATTTTAGGTTGGAAAAAATCGACAAAAAGCATTTTACTTAAGATTGTGGAATCATGGAAAAATTTGAATAGTCTAGTCGACGACGTTCCTCTGATGCAGATCCTGTGGTGGCGGAACTCTCTTACTTCGACATGCTACAAGAGATTTTGAGGATCGATTATAGAGGATTTTTTGTCAACTTGTTCGACGTGCAATGGTTCAAGATAAACATGGAGGGTCGCAACGCTACTATGGGCAGAGGAGAGTTTGGTTTCCTTGAGGTGGATTCAACTAAAAAATGGACCGACCTAAGAGACATTTTCGTACTACCCGATCATTGTGAGCAAGTAAGTTTGTAAATAGTTAACATCCAATTTTAGAAGTTATGTGCTTGGAAGCTCTCATGTAAGTTATGTGGCTCTGGCAGGTGATACTTCATCCTACAAAGTCTGCATCAAACTGGTGGTATGTCATAGACGTAGCCCCTTGTAGCGCACGAACCTATGAGGGCTACCATGTGCCAATCACATCGGAATCAATGGAGGAGTTTGGAGAAGATGCTCAGTCAGAAGCCGCAGAGGTGGTTCCAGATGAGCATTAAGCTACTACTCTCTATTGGGTGCATGCAGAGGATCTACAAAATGAAACGGAGGACATTTGCCTAAACGGAGAGCTCTATATAGACATCGGGAGTTATGGTGATCTATGCAAGGATGAGAGAGAGACCTCTTAAAGCCATAAACATTGTATTTGAAAAATTTTGCTCCATTTTATAATATACATTGTAGTCACGTGGCTTTTTGTCCATTCCTGTCTATATGCTATACTTGAGAAATTTAAATTGTGTTTAATCATCATTTTTTCCACCCCAGCTATGATCTAGGTATGTTCTCACAAGCAGTGACCCTCCTTTGTGTCGTGAAAGTTTGATATGCCGACGCAGCATTGCGCTCCAAGTGTGATGGAGACTGAGGCTGCAATCACAAAGGAGGTGATCAGTCTCTGCTTATAGATGCTGCTTGTGTCTCACTAGATCTACTGGAGGGACGAGCAACATCTATGAGCAGAGATAGATCAACTTGACACGCGATTACAACCTCAATCTCTATCGCACTATGATTTTTATCCTTTTACAAGATACATAGAATGCACATGGGAGACAAATTCACAAGAAATTCACAAGAATCTCTCTACATAGGAATCCCTCCCTCTTTATGAGTCCTCTCTCTCTCTCTCTCTCTCTCTCTCTCTACACAAAAATCCCTCTCCCTATTATCTAGAGTATAAATTATAGCTTGTCCATGTTTTCTTCTCCATTTGATATTGAGATTTAATGTTCGGGTGTTTAATGCAGGTATGGATGATGATGAGTTTCTTTCTTCTTTGTCACCCCAGTAGTGGAGGTGATATTAGGAGTGTCATCGCTCTGGAGCACCATCACGTCGTTCCAATCCTTTAGCATCTCCCTCTGTTTTGGAGCATTTAGCACGCTCCGAAGCTTCAATATTGACGAGACGATCTTCACACTCATCTAGGCACCGACACTCTAGTGGTGGTGACGATGGTTGCTGTGGGGATGCCTCCGCTGATGCCTCGTGTTCAACCATGATCCTTACCTTCCCCTTCTTTGCGCGCCCCCACGCCACCCACGACTTCGTCATCTATGCCAGATTTTGCGTAACGATCAGTTGTTCCTGTCTACACACCACTAGCTAATCCTCCGAGAGTCACCCCAATAAACGCTCCTCGCTTCGGGGCCCAGACTCGAATGGAGACACTTGACGTCCGTACCCCCATTGAGACGCCGCTAGATACCCCTGCCAAGACACCCAGGTTCATGCATCACAGGCGAGAGGGCTTGTCGTACTCGGTTGACATGAGCGGCGCAATCATCTTGGATGACAAAGGCAAGAAGGTCATCTGGCACATGCGTGGTCTTTGATCTCAAGTGTTTAGACACTACATACTAAACACCTGGAGTGAAGTGCCAAATGAATTAAAAGACAGTCATCAGCATGCTGCATGATGAGTTTCTCGTGTCAAGTCGGGATGAGTGCTTCAATGAAGACCTGATGAAGCTTTGAATGCGCAAATACTTCAACAAGCACAAGCATTCTGAAGTACAAAAAGAAATAAAGCATGGTTGGAACATACCAGATTGGCTGGCCAAACAATATTGGAAGAATGTGAAGGGAGCAGCATGCGAGAATCCTGACAAGTGGAAGCAACAGAAGGAGGTAGCCATTGCACGAGTAGAGGCAGGGAGCTCACACCACTTGGGGAGCGGCAGGTGGGCATCATTTGAGGTGGATTTTGTAAGTGTTTTTGCATTTCTCTTTAGGTTTGGTAGTTACACCTATTTGTACTTTTAAATTCTAAAATAATGTATTCTTTGTATGTTTTGAACAGTGGGCGATGAGACAGGACATGACCCCACATCGTATGAGCATGAGTGCACAAGTTGAAAGGGCTTAAATTTCTTGATGGACATTCACAGTTCTCGTGGTGACATGGTTAGTATTTCACTTTACTTTTTTACATTTGTTGTATTTTATTGACAAGCTAACAAAATATATTATTTTGTAATTATATGTTTATACTTACAAAAAGTCTTATTGGTTTTTATTGCAGAATCCGACAATTACACCACTTGGACGCGATGAGATGTTTGATTAGACAACATCAGTCTAGCCATATCCAAATAGAATTAGTTTCCTTTTGTCATAGCATGTATAATGAGATGACGTTGTTGGGAACAAGCAAACTGAAACACCTCTACAGCGATGTCACCCAAGAGCGTTGAAAGAGAACTACAAGACACCAAAATCTTTGCAAAATCCTTTTGAAACACCACGAGTCCAATAGGAGTAGACCCTTGGGAATTTACTAGCCGTCGCCCACCCAAGAGACTATGTCACATAGGAGCAAAACCCTGTCAAAGCACGGATTTACAGCACATGCCGACTAATGCGTATGAAGACAAGAGCCTCCACTTTCCCAATCAAACATCACAAACCCACAACTTCAACATCAATTCTACAATTCATAGATACATGCCCTCCGAATCTGTCTACACAGAATTTGCCACTAGGCTGCCATAACCATAATCCTGCAGAGAACTAGTCGTAACCTGAAGAGCACAACTCCAATTGGGGCACTTGAAAGCTTGGAAAAAAGATTGAAAAATTAGTGGCGAGAAAGCTGAAGATGAACAAAATTGATTCCATATGCCGCCATGAGAAAAATTGACGCGAACAGAAAGCTGTCCCAGCACGACTACACGTAGGAAGGCTAGTCGGGGCAAAAAATTTGCATCCAGAAGCACCAAGGAGACACAACGAGCTAAAACCTGAAAATTTCAGATCTTTGGATGAAATCTTTTAATTTTGTACATGAGTTTTAGTTATATACAAGTCTCACTTCAAAAAACTCACTCACGGGCACTTACAGTAGCCCGACAGCTGTCACTAGACTAGCGACTTGTAGTGCATGTACATGTGCTTGCTAAAGCAAGCTAAGAAACCCATAAAAAGAAAGCCCACACACCCCTTTTGAAACCGGGAATCATGTCCATATGTACAAATTTACAAAAAACGGGGTGTCAGAAATGCGCCCAACATAGTTTACCACACCCCAACATGCTAGATCATTCATGATCAGCAGCACAAAAGAGATCCTATAAACCACATGAGAGAGTCTTCACTTCATCTTCATCATTAGCCACATGATCCGAAAATTCTTCAAAAGAAGGCTCATCCTCAATCACAGTCATCAACCTTGCAATATACTTCTTCAACCTGTAGCCATTCACCCGTGCTTTATGTGGGGTACCATCCAAGTCAGCAAGCTGATATGTGCCATTTGGAAACCGGTTTAAGACCAAGAAAGGACCTTGACACTTGATTTGAAATTTCTTTTGAAAATTGCTATCAAGATTACTATTTTAAAGAAGCACCATGTCACCCTTCTTGATGTCCTTGTCCTTCACCTTTTCATTTGCCTTTGCTTGATTCTTCTTCAAGACCTGCTCATAATGCTCAAAAGACAACAACCTATCCAACTGTACACATTGCAAAGATAGAATCCTTTCCTTGAATGCATCATTGGGCCCTTCTTCAAGATTTATCATCATTTTCAAAGCTGGTATCTCCATCTCAATAGGAAGTAAAGCCTCTTTGCAGAAAACTAGATGGAAGGGAGAGAAACCAGTACCTAATTTGATGGCAGTCCTGTAAGCCCATAGAGCACAAGGTAGCTCTAAATCCCAAGTCTTCACATTGTTTCTTGTCATCTTTGTAAGCATCCTTATGAGCTCTCCATTAAACCTTTCATTCATGCCATTGCATTGGGGATAATATGCCGGAGTAGTAAACATGCGATGCACATGAAGCTAATGACATAGATAATCCACCAACTCTCCCCTGAAACCTGGACCCTTGTCAGAAAGTAACTCCAATGGAATGCCAAATTTAAAGCAAATATCTTCATATATAAATAAGGAAACATCTTTACTCGTGATGTGCTTAACAGATTTGGCTTCGGCCCACCTGGATAGATAGTCAACAACAGTAAGTATGTAACATTTGCCTCTAGTTGTCATAGGTAGAGGACCTATTGCATCAATACCCCACTTCTCAAACACATCATAAGCCACAATGGTGCCTCTAATTTCTGTTTTGAGAACCCTATTTTCCATTCTTTGACACTCTTTACAAGACTTGCACCAGTGATGAACATCACATTGAACGCTTGGCCACACATACCCCTCCTGCAAGACTTTATGCAAAGTGATCTTTGAAGCAAAGTGACCACCACAAGAACCCTCATGATTCTCCTCTAAAATTTTGTAAATTTCCTCTTTCCAAGGCACTTTTCTCATCACAAGATCAGCACCCTTCATATACAAGGCATCACCAAGTAGCACATACCTTTTGGCACGACGTAGGAAGGCGTACTTTTTTGACTTCTCCAACTCCGATGGAAGCATACCTGTTTGTAGAAACTGTTCATCCCTCTCTAAATCTTCCCTTCCCAAATAAAGAGGAGAATCAGCCCTAATCACATACAATTGCCAAATTGAAGCTTGCACTGCACCATGTGCTTCTTCATTTTGAGACCTATCCACATGCCTTAAACTCCAAGCTTTAAAATGTTTAAGCAGATTCTTCACTTGAAAACGAATATTTTTCAGCCTTGGATTCTTACTTTGCCACACCCCAAGTACTTGCTTAACCACCAAAAGAGCATCACCTCTTACCCTCACACGACGGATGCCAAGCTCAAGGCAAAGGTTGAGACCTTTTTCCAAGGTAGCATACTCAGCTTCATTGTTGATTTGTGCCGTAAGCTTCAAACACCTTTTAGTTACCAACGCACCTTGAGGATCATAAATTACAACACCTCCCAAAGCTTCACCATGCACTTTCCTGTAAGATCCATCAAGAAATAATAGATAGGCATTGTCTATGTCAGGAGCTTTTATGTGTTGCCTCTTTACTGCATCTTCCTTAAGAAGAAGAGGGATTTCCTTATAAGTAAGCAAATTAGCCAATGTAGCCCTTGTACTCTCCTCAACAAGAAGAGAGAATTGGAATTCCTATAGCTCCACAATCCACTTCATGAGACTCTTTGAAAAAGTAGGGCTATTCACCAATTGAGGTAAAAGAGTGTAGCTAGTAAGGAATGTGAATGGTTTAGAGAGAAGGTAGTGCCTAAACCTTCTACATGAATAAATCACACTCACCATGATGAGCTCCACCTCGGTGTACCCTCTTTCCACCTCTAGCTTCACCCTGCTAGCACAATAGATAGGCTTCATGTAGTGGGAATTGTTACCTCGTTGAAGAATCATAGCTCCAATAGCATCCTCACCTATTGATGGATTCACATAAAACTCCTTATCCCAATTAGGAGCTTGCATAGCAGGAAGAGAACCAAGAACCACTTTGATACCTTGAAAAACCTCTTCACATTCATTTGTCCATTGTAGAGGATCCAACCTTGAGCTACTTGTTGTAGAGGATAAAGAAGTTGATAGACAAAGGAATGAACCTTGCCATATACTTCACCTTTTGTATAAAAGTAGAAAGTTGCTTTGTATCTTTAGGTGATGGGAGGAGCACCAAAGCCTTCACTTTGTCCGGATCCGCTTCAATCCCATTCTCTGAGATCATTTGCCCCAAAAACTTCACTCTTGGTTGAGCAAGATGACACTTCTTTGGGTTTAGTTGACCTCCACTTTCATCATATTGCTTCAATGCCATCCCAAGCTTTGCACAATGATACTTTATAGAGCTATAAACACAAAAGTCATCAATAAGATCCTTCACAAACTTGCCAAGAAAGGGAGAGAACACCTTGTTGATGCGCTTCTGATACCACGCACAACCATTCATAAGGCTGCCTCCTCAAAGGTCCTTGGCTGCTTAAGCTCTACCTTCAAATGTAGGTTACTCGTAAAGCTTGCAAGAAACCTGTCCTTTTTCAACATGGCTAGAGGAATTTCAGCCCCGAAAGATGTACACCACTTTTTCCATAATGCATTGAAGGGTGAAATCATGAATAGGTGGAAAGCTATATATGTGATATAATTAAATAGCATAGCATGACATTGGGGGTGTGGTCACTGGTGCCATATTTCAGATGTCCAAATTTATATTCTAAAAAATGTTATATTGAAAAATTCAGCCTTCACACACCCACTTTGTTTCATGAGTAGTTGGCAGTTTCAAACACCGTGCCCCCCCTGACCCCCCGCCTCTCTCTCTCTCTCTCGCATGCTCAAGGTCTATTGTGCTTAGAGCTTCTACTATGCAAGCTTGGCTACTTCAAGGATGATTGCAGTAACCGCCCTCTTCTCTTCGAGGTATGTCTCTCCCATTGAACATGTACACTCTCTACTGCTTGAGAATGTGCGCCCCACTTGGGATCATTTAGCTACATTAAGCTGCATTTGGAGTTGCATGAGTGCAACACCTTGCTGATTTGCAACAAGAGGCGAGCAAAACCTAATGCTGCTGCTGGCTGCATGAGAGGACATAGACTCTCGAGTTAATTTGCTAGTCCACAAGCTGCATGCAATCTTGAGGCAAATCCCATAGCACATCACCTTGAATGCCGTGCTTACAAGAGCAGGCCCATGAAGTTCTTGTTTCTTTTTAGCAGGGATGATAAGCGAGGGCACACCACGTCTCATGAGTTCATTGGATGATGTGCAGGTATATCACTTGAGACTGCATCATGGCACCTTCCTCAAAACATCCGATTCAAGAAAGCAGCAGTCTAGTTAGGAACATCGAACACCTCTACATATGAAGTTTTGTCGTCTTGCCGAGGAATTTCATATGGAGCGTGGATTTCCATTGGAGGGAGTTGATCTGCGTAGCTTGATAGAAAACAATGACATCTCTGAGGAGGACTGGAAAGCTGTCTTTATATGCCCAAAGCCTGTTCCGGGTAGCCAGAAGAAAGTGAAGGCATACCATGCTCGGTCGGAGTTCTTACAAAAGCTTGTGTGGAGACACTGGGATGTCTACCAGGAGGGTCCCTTCATGTATGAAGTAGGGACTCAATTTGCAAAGGCCTTTGCATTGGAAAATTGCAGTGAATTTGGCAAACATAAAATTTCTTGGGCTATCTTTGCAGAGAGGGCAATGAGAGCCTCAGAAGAAAGACACAACTTGCAAAACAAGATCAAGAGGTGGGAAGAGCACATGAGTGGTAGAGGGAGAGGTTCCAAAACCATTGCTGCCTCTACCAGATCATCATTGAAAACAGAAGGTACGTCTATACCATTGTCAAGCGTTCCTACAGGAGGATGCCTGGTACAATTGGTAGAGGAGGATAGCAGGGCACTTGCAAAAATGAAGAATATTGCAGAGGGCAGATTGCAAGACTATAAGTCAAGACTTGAGGGTGCAAAGAAGCAGGTAGAGGATCAAGTCAGAGAATTGCATGGGGCTGAGGGTGCTCAAATCTCAAACACTTTGGCCATAAAGTTGCAAACGGAGATTGATTGCGTGCAAGACCCTGTAGCTCGACAATGCCTGATTGATTTGATTGGACAATTCTCGAGTACTACTAGAGAGAACGTTGCTGAATTAGAAGCCAATGTGGCTAAAGAAAAGGTGCATACCCTCCTACATGTGCTTCACTTTGTTTTGGAGTATGTGGTTCACTTCCATGTGGTTATGTGGTTAGAGTGTTATGGATTGTATGGTTATGTACTGTATGAGCATATTCTATTTTTGCTATGTGCTATATAGCACAAAATATGTGCTATATGGTCACAACATAGCCATCATCTTCATGGAGTGGGTGGTTATATGCGATGTGTGGTTATGTGCTATGTGCTTTATAGTTCAATCTAGGTGCAGCATGTTCACAATAGTACCCTCATCTATTTGGAATGTGTGTGATTCTATGCTATGTGCTATGTGTGGTTATGTGCTATGTGATACATAGCAAAATGGACATGTGTAATATGTGCTATATAGCATAACCTGTATGTTATATGCTCACAGTATAGCCGTGAAGTGTGTGTTAAATATTGATATGTGCTACATACCACAATATTTTTATGTGCTATGTGCTAAATAGCACATTTTGTGTGTTATATGTTCACAATATAGCCCTGGAGTGTGTGGAATAGTGAAATGTGCTATATAGCACAATCTCTATTTTTGATATGTGCTACATAACACATCTCTAATTGTGATATGTGCTACATAGAACAATATTTGTGCTATATGCTATGTGCTATGTCTCATATAGTCCACTGCATATGATATACCCAACAAGCTTGTGCTATATAGCATATAGAGAAAATGTTTGGGCTATATCTGGTATTTTAAAAAGTCTCTCTGCTATGATCTGCACTGCATACTCTATGTAGCACTTATAGCACATTATACTTGGACTGTGCTATGTGCTATATAGCACAGTGCATATCATATACCACATCAAGCTTGTGTTTATAGCATATAGAGTAAGTGCTTGTCTTATATGTGGTATTGCAAATAAGGGATAAGATTCACGCTGCATATTCTTTTCAGCAATCTGCTTTTGTTGGGTTATTCAGACTTAAATTAGATGTGTTGTCTTCTTTGTTTCACAGGCACTACTTGCAGAAGTAGAGACCAACATAGCACAGAAATCAGAGCACTTTAAATTTTGTGTTACCATGGAGAGGACTTCACATAACGTGGGAGCCAGTTTGATGAAGCCTTTTCCTCCTGTGGATTTTAAGCAGATCATTAGCGAGGTGGCACTTAATGGGTTCTACTGTTGCACCCATGTGTACCATATGCTATGCTTCGCGCATGTATGTAGCGACTATGGCTATTGTGTTGCAATAGATTGCAACATGTCTATTCCCCCTAGAGCTAAGCATATGATTGGTATGAAGGTGAAGAGTGAGATGAAAGAATCAAGTGCAGGTAGTCACTGTGTCAATTATTTACTACTACTATTGCACGCCCACTTTCCATTGGCAGTTTAAACACTTTCATTTAATGAAATCATTTGTAGGTACAAACATCGCAGCAGAGACCTATATACAAGAATCATTGAGGAAAAAAACAGAGAGAGTCTCTACGCAGGCCACTGGTAGGTACCAAAATCAGTATTTATGTGTGTATTTTGGGATACTCCAAGTGAGACTTTGTAAATAGCTTGCTTTGTAGAATAATCATCGCATGCTTGCTCCAACAAGATGATGCATTCCACAAGGAAGAATGGCCTGATTACCCCAGGGATGCAGCCAGGCCTTGAAGGGGAGTCTACCTGAGGGATGCAGCCTGCCCTTGAAGCGGAGTCTGCCGTAGGGGATGCAGTACGTGGAGTAGTTGAAGACATCTTGATGGAAAAGTCTTCTGCAGTCAAATCACCTAGGCAACAACTAACTCCAAGAAGGCTGTTGCGTTCTCCGTTGAGTGCCAAAGAATCACCGAGTGTGGACACTAGAGATGAGGCAGTTGCAGATGTGGTGAAAGCAACACCCCCTCCACGGGGAAGAAGCCAACACCAAAGCGCGATAAATCGACTCCCAAGAACTTAGGTGGAAGTGCCACAATGGATATACCTCTTGATTCATTTAGGAAGAGAAAGAAACCAAATGCAAAGCAATGAGTGTGTTTTTGTTGTAACTTCATGCAATTAGAAGATGTCTTTAGCATGTGCAATCCATTCCACCCCTATTGTATCCATGCTCATTGATGAATAAAGTGCTAGAATTTGTTAGTGACATGTCTCTTAATTCTTTGCATCGAGTAGTTGCAAACTATTTCATTTATTTTCTGTACATGTTTAGTAATATGTTTCTACTTTCTCTTGTCGTAGATAATCAAGAAGTTGAAAAAAGAGGAACTTGCATGAGACGCACTCGCTCTTCAGGGTTTCTAGATGAGGGGTTTGTAGGTTCACTGGCTCAGGCTTATCCTGTGAAGAATCCAAGAAGGGGTGCTACAGCTTCCAGGGGGGTTACAGGAAAAAAAAAAGTGTCTTTTGATACAGTTGAGGGGTTTGTAGGTTCACTGGCTCAATCTTATCTTGTGAAGAATCCAAGAGGGGATGCTATAGCTTCCAGGGGGGTTACATGCAAAAAAAAAGAGTCTTTTGATATAGTTGATCCATGCACACCTACTAGTACTGTTGAATTTGTTCCAAATGTGCCTAATGCAGTTGATGTGCAGGTTGTGCATACAGATGTTAACCGTGCTAAACTTGAAAAGGGTACATTACCCACCCCCACCACAATTGAATCTGACACAGATGCCATTGATGATACTATGGTAGTTGATGCCTGCACAGATGCCATTGTTGATGCTACGCTAGTTGATGCCTGCACAAATGACATTGTGGATGCTATGGAAGTTGATGCCCGCACAGATTCTGCTGCTGATGGCAATGTTAATGATGGTGGAACAAAAAGTATTGTTCATGCTGTCATAGATGCCCTTCTTGATGCAATTGTGGCTATGGGTACAGATGCCACTGTTGAATTTGGCACAGATGCCATTGATGATGCTACCACAGTTGATGCCTGCACAGATGCCATTGTTGATGCTATGGTAGTTGATGCCTGCACAAATGATATTGTGGATGCTATGGAAGTTTATGCTAGCACAGATGCTGCTGCTGATGGCAATGTTAATGATGGTGGAACAGAAAGTATTGTTCATGCTGTCATAGATGCCCTTCTTGATGCAGTTGTGGCTATGGGTACAAATGCCACTGTTGAATCTGGCACAGATGCCATTGATGATGCTACCATAGTTGATGCCCGCACAGATGCCATTGCTGATGCTATGGTAGTTGATGCCTGCACAAATGACATTGTGGATGCTATGGAAGTTGATGCTAGCACAGATGTTACTATTGATGGAAATGTTAATGATGTGGAACAGAAAGTATTGTTCATGCTGTCATAGATTCCCTTCTTGATGCAGTTGTGCCTATGGGTATAGATGCCACTGTTGAGGATACTAGAGGCATGGGTGAGGAGGTCCTCATTGAGAGAGAATCTAGAACACGTGAGGCAGTGGGTGCAAGTGATGTCACAGCCCAAGCCGAGGTGGTCTGTCCAAGTGATGCAGCTGATGACATTGTTGATGCAGAGGAGGCAAAGGGTACAGGTGCCGCTTTGGAAGATATGGGAGGCTTGGGTGAGGAGGACCTCATTAAGAGAGTACCTGGAATAGGCTCAACAGTGGGTAACGGTGATGTTGCGGCGTTTGCAGCGACACAGCTTAGGCAGGTGACAGAGAAGTTCAATCGGGAGAGACAATGGGAGAAGTTCTCATGTGGCTGCTATGGACATGAAAGAGGCAAATACACATAATAAAACTGAGGCATGTATAGAGCAAAACAATGAGGCAGGGAAAGGCACATAGGTTCCCACTGACAGAGCAGCTCAATTGGGAGAGGCAATGGGAGAACATTTCATGGCTGCCGTGGACACAAAAGAGGCAGCTGCACATGATACAACTCAGTCTTGTACAGATCCCACTGTTGGAAATACCAAAGGTAAAAGTCCAGAGGTCCCTATGGGTTGAGCGGCTGCTACTACATATACAAATGAGGCAGGTACAAAGAATGTTGATAAAGAGGCCAAAAATGGACATGAATATGAGAGGCAAGAGAGGCCGTGTCTTGTGGTAATTCCAGTATAGATTGTTGCACTGCTTCCTGCGTCTTTTGAGGACAAGAAGAGAAGGGACAATTTATGCATCATACTGGATGTGAATGGTCTTCTCATAAGGAGGTATAAGGTCTCCTTCTACAAAGGAATAGCGAGAAGCAGTACTTCTGATTGGGCAAGATCAAGGTATCAGGTAGTCATTGGGCCAAACGCTACAGGAAAGATGCAATTTGAATATGTGTCAGGCCCAATGCATCAATCTTTTTGCATGCACTGTTACAAAGAGCACAAGTTGCACTATGGAGTTGCATGACCCAGGACAATCTAGCACTTGCTCTGAGTGCATGCTTTCCTAGGCTAAAAAAACAATTTTTCCTCGATATTATCGGTCAAGAAGGGTGTAGAGAGGCAAGCTTCAATCTAAATGAAGTTCCTGGGATCCCTCCATGTAGAGATAGCGCAAAGCCCATATTTTTCAAGTGTTTGAAAGACTTTTGGAAGCACCATCCTAAGTTCAACTCTGATAATACACTAGTGGTGGATGACACACTCTACAAGCGTTTTCTCAACCCTCCCGGGACTTGGGTCTGTCCTGCTTCGTTTGAACAAGAAGATATTTGTCATTCCCCAATTTACCTGGCTAGCACATTGTTCCCTTGGTTAGTCAAGGGGAAAGTCGCACCCAGCCCTAATGCTTATGCAAAGATGAACCAGTTTGAAAATCCTTCGGACATAGTGTCTGCTCGTGTCGTCAACCACTATAGAAGTCAACGAGAAGTATGTAGGGAAGGTTGATTGTGGTTATGGAATCATGTATACAACATTTTGCGCACTGAATGTACTTGCGATTACTATACAAAAAACTGGCCTATTCAAAGTTCTCTAAACTTAATGATTGAATGATGTAATTTTATTTTGGTGATATGATGTTGTCATACTATGATAGAGTCCCGCTACATGGCACACATAATAGCATAGACAGGACCATCGGGCTATTATTACACATAGTTATGCTATATAGCACTCATACTGTAAGAAATACTATGACATAATAGCATAGATAGAGAGATTGGCCTCTTATTACACACACTTACTCTATATGGCACACATAGTTCTCTCAATATGTAATATAGCTCTTTCACATTCCACACATCATATCATAGACAGGAACATTGTGCTATGTGATACACACACTTTTACTGTATAGCACACATGTTGCTATCTTACTACAATAGAGTCCTTTTATAGCATAGAGAGGGACATTGGGCTATTATTACAAACACTTGTGCAATATAGCACACATCATAGCCTAGGTAGATACAATGGACTATCTTGACTTATTACTTGGCTACATATCACATATAGTAGCATGTACACAACTCCATAACACCCAATGGGTAGCTATTCATAACAGTGAGATGATTGTAAGAATGAGACATGTTTACCTCAGATTCATCAAGAAAGAGAATGGGATGCTCTTGATAATGTTTTCTTCCCAATTGTTTCCGACAAATATCTTGGCTAACTTTTTTCAAGGTGCAACATGTTCACAATAGTAACCTCATTATCTGAAATGTGTGTGATTCTATGCTATGTGCTCTGTGTGGTTGTGTGCTATGTGATACATAGCACAATGGACATGTGTAAGGAGGTACTGAATGGTGAAGGATATATAGAACATAATATAAGCTTGTTAAATAGGTATCATGTTGCTTCATAGGGCATGGCATTGTAAATGGTTTCATGTAGTTTCAAAGATAAATAATATGTTTTTGAGGTAGCATCTACCAAAGGCATGTCAAACTTGATTGCCCGAACAAGGTGAGAGTAGAGGTTAGTAACTCCCCTATCATCAAGTAGTGTAGTAATTTGGGTCCCCCTCTTGCTGTTGATAATAACACCCTGTGACAACATAAGTGTTTTTATCACATTTGTTTTTCCACTTATCTCTTAAGATGCAATCTGTCATCCATTTTCTCTTTATACATCTCAAAAGAAAGAACTCTACACCTTCTGCATTGCCAGCGTCTGCATTGACTACAAAGTTATCACCTTCAATGAGATACTCACTCAGCATATCCTGGGATCCCTCAAACATTGCACCTTCATCTTCTGGTACCTCATTCTGTTCTACTACCTCAGAGAGTGGTTTCAATGCCTTGTGTGTCCACTTGCCTGCATATGATTTGCTGGAACAAGTCCTCCAATGGCCCTTCATGCAAGCATCACAAAAACAAGAAAGCCGCCTGGTCCTTAATTGAGTAGGATCATGACAACAAACCTGCAATGCAATGGAGTGATCGAGATCTTGGTACTCTCTCACAACCCCATAGATTAGACCTCTCCACTTCTGTCTCTTTTACTAGCCAAAATTTCCTGTTTATAGTAGGACCTGCTTTAGTGGATTGTGCATAAGAGCTACATGCAACATTGGACATTTTTCTCGTAAAAAATGCAACCACGTCTGCAGCTTGCCTAATAACAACTCCATTACTCTTGAGTTGTTCATGTGTAAGGGCTCTCTTTATCACCAGTGCGAGTGCCATCATGCTCCCCCTTGCCATGGCCAGAGCCAAAAAAATTCCATGTCATCTCTGTACCTGTTAGTTGGTAATATCTAGCAACAAAGTAAAATGGCCTTGCAGCCTTGAATTGCGAGGCTGCACCATCTAACCACACCCAATGCTTCTTGAATTTCAGCCCCTGGTCTTTAAGCCACTGATCACAACGAAGAAAACAATGCTAGACAAATAGCGTATCATGTTGCCTATCATCGGAGATGTATAAATGCATATGCTTGATAATATTGTCACCTTCGTTGTCACGCATGTACGTTATGTGAACAAGGATGGTGCATTGATCTGTATGCCAATGCATGGGTTGTGCTTCATTTTGCTCTTTGAACGAGTAATTTTCAGCAAAGTCTACTACAGATAATGGTATCTAAAGGAAACACCTTCAAACATTCTCTGTATTGATGTGCCTGCCATCTGTAAGTGAAATTGTGCTCGATGAAGATTCTGATGTCGTCTTTTATCCTCCATGTCAGCTCACTTAAAGCCACCTGTTTGAGCGACAACATCTTTCTCTTACTTAGAACATGCTTAGTTTGAACTTTAATGTCCTCGAAGACTTGCAGTGGAGCTGTCTTTGTCATCTCTGCAAGTTCTTCTGGACAAAGGCTGAGCTTTTCCACACCATAGTTTTTGCTTTGGCCCATCAAGCAGGTGTGTTTATGGAACATATCCCCCTCAGCCTTTGTACATACGCATGATTCCCACAACTTCGTGATCCCTAAAAACGAGTGCTCAACAACAAGACATTCTGGATTCACCCCATCTGATTTGCAAACATTGCATTTACATGTACATGACCTCCCATGAAAACCAAAAGTAGATGAGCGCATAACATTAAACGCATCTTTGAGATACATCAGTTTGATATGATAAACACAACATCAAGTATTTCCATCTTTCAACTTTCGCACGAACCAAGGCTTCATCTTCTCAAAGGACCTTTGCCCAATTGTCACATGTGGGTGGCTATCTTTAAACTTCAAGAAATACTCTGTCTGCTTGAAAAAAAATTGCATTAGAATTACATGTTGCTATATATCACACATAATAGCATAGCTACAGATGCATTGGTATAAATATATATAGCTATGCTACATAGCACAGATAATAGCATAGATAGATAAATCAGCTTTCATTACATGCTCAATTTTTTTATATAACACATAATAGCATCGATAGGGATTTTTAGCTGTTATTACACACACATCACACACGTTGTTGGGAAACAAGAAAACTAAAACACCTCTATAGCGATGTCACCCAAGAGCATTGAAAGATAACTACAAGACACCAAAAGCTTTGCAAAATCTTTTTGAAACACCACAAGCCCAATAGGAGTAGACCTTTGGGAATTTACTAGCCGTCGCCCACCCACTAGACTATGTCACATAGGAGCAAAACCCGGTCAAAGCACGGATTTATAGCACACGCCGACCAATGCATATGAATACAAGAACCTCTCCTTTCACAATTAAACATCACAAACCCACAACTTCAACATCAATTCCAAAATTCATAGACACATGCCCTCCGAATCTATCTACACACAATTTGCCACTAGGCTGCCATAGCCATAACCCTGGAGAGAACTAGTCGTAACCTGAAGAGAAAAACTCCAATTGGGGCACTTTAAAGCTTGAGAGAAATCTTGAAAAATGACTGGCGAGAAAGCTGAAGATGAACAAAATTGATTCCATACACCGTCATGAGAAAAATTGACGCGAACAGAAAGCTGTCCCAACACGACTACATGTAGAGAAGGCTAGTCGGGGCAAAAAACTGCTTCCAAAAGCACCAAGGAGACACAACGAGCTAAAACCTACAAATTTCTGATCTTTGCCTGAACTTTTTTAAGTTTCTACATGAGTTTAAGTTATATACAGGGCTCACTTCAAAAAACTCACTCACGGGCACTTACAGTAGCCCGACAGCTGTCACTAGACTAGCGACTTGCAGTGCATGTACATGTGCTTGCCAAAGCAACCTAAAAACCCCACAAAAAGAAATCCCACACACACTTTTGACATCAAGCTTCATGTCCGTATGTACAAATTTACAGAAAATGGGGTGTCAAAAATGCGCCCAACATAGTTTGCCAACCCCCCAGTCTGCTAGAGCATTCATGCTCAGTAGTAGCATAAGCATATTCTCCACCCGGATCAAAGGGCCATACAACATAAGAAAAAATTGCATGAAGAAACACCAACCATATCAATTGTGTCACTCCCAATATCAATCATTAGCCATATGTAGAATCCAAATCCTCTTTAGGCAAAAAGTTCTCTCAACAGATACCACACAGAGAAAGCCTTTTACAACTACAACATCCAAAGAAGCCTTTAACATCTCCTCTAGAAGTTCTTCAACCTTTAACTCAGATATTTTCATATCCTCATGCATATTCATATCATTCTCCCAACTCTTCATAAAGCTTCTATCCAATTCAACTGTATCATGCTTGATAGGTAAGACATCTTCTACACATAGCTTCCTATCCTCAACATAAGGATCAAGCAAGGAAGCATCAACCATCTCATCATTAGGCATCCATATTATATTTTTATGGCTTTCCACATACTCAAAAACCTCCAAATTCTCCTTCTTGATCAAGGCATGGCTACATACATCATCATAGATGCAAGCATGAGAGTCCTCATGGAAAATTTCCTCATTAGCAAGGTCCACAACATGCTCAATAGCAACATCATTTAGTGGAAAAGACTCAACAATATCATGCATTTGAGAGATCTCTTCATTCACATCATTTACTTCTATATAAGTATCCTCATTGACTTGCAAATCATTCTCAACTACTTCACATAAAAGAGAGGGATACTCAACATCCACTTTCGCATCACCCACATGCTCACCTTTCACATTGGACACATCAACAATGGAATCTACAACCTGATTCTCATCATGATCATTCTTTAAGACTTCATTAATTGTATCCTTTTCCTTCTCATTAACTTTCACATTGGTAGAAACATCACCTTTGGCATGTAGAGCACCATTAAGTGGCATAAACAACAAGGACGGCATAATGAGAGAATTCTTCTTAGCCTCTTTCTCCTTAGTACATGCTTGATTCTTTTTCTCAAGAGAACCATCATGATATAATACTGCACTAGAGGCACTCTTTTTACCTACATCAATGCATAGAGAAACCTTTGGCTCCACATCACCCTGCAATCCAAGCTCGTGCATTCTCTCTAATTTCCATTCCTTATGCTTTGCAAACTTTACTGCATCATCAAATGTAAGTGGCCTTTTAAGCTCAACCTTTAACTTCAAATTAGCTCTCAAAATTTGCATAAACATACACTTTTTAAGCATAAGAGGAGGAGAATCACTTTTCAAAGAAACCCACCATCTTCTCCACAAAGCATTGAACTCCTTGACAAAGGCATCTACACTTTGACCATCACATTGCACAAGTCCTTCAATGGAGTGCCATACATCCGTTGGGTCCTCTACCTTCTTGAAATTCTCAAGAAAATCCTTCTTTACTGCATCATAAGTCATCACCAATGGAGGTTGAGATGATTTCCACCAAGACCCATACTCATCATACCATATCCTTGCATCTTCTTTCAAGCAAAAGAACAAAATCTTGAGCATAATCATTGGATCTTCCTTATTTGCCATCAAACAAGAAAACTCCATCTTTTCAATGAATGCATCAGCATCCTCACCAACATGGCCATAGAACCTTGAAAAATCTGTCACCATAGCCATCAAAGCTGTCAATTGAAAGTCATCTGAAGAAGATCCTCGGTGGCGGGCACCAAAACACTCTTGGGAAACAAGAAAACTAATACACCTCTATAGTGATTTCACCCAAGAGTGTTGAAAGATAACTACAAGACACAAAAATATTTGCAAAATCCTTTTGAAACACCACAAGTCCAATAGGAGTATACCCTTGGGAATTTACTAGCCGTCACCCACCCAAGAGACTATGTCACATAGGAGCAAAACCCGGTCAAAGCACGGATTTACAGCACACGCCGACCAATGCATATGAAGACAAGAGCCTCTCCTTTCACAATCAAACATCACAAACCCACAAATTCAACATCAATTCCACAATTCATAGATACATGCCCTCCGAACTGTCTACACACAATTTGCCACTAGGCCGCCATAACCATAACGCTGCAGAGAACTAGTCATAACCTGAAGAGCACAACTCCAATTGGGGCACTTTAAAGCTTGAGAGAAATCTTAAAAAATGACTGGCGAGAAATCTGAAGATGACCAAAATTTATTCCATACACCACCATGAGCAAAATTGACGCAAACAGAAAGCTGTCCCAACACGACTACACGTAGAGAAGGCTAGTCAGGGCAAAAAACTGCTTCCAAAAGCACCAAGGAGACACAACGATCTAAAAGCTGAAACTTTCTGATCTTTGGCTGAACTTTTTTAAGTTTCTACATGAGTTTAAGTTATATACAAGGCTCACTTCAAAAAACTCACTCAAGGGCACTTACAGTAGCCCGACAGCTGTCACTAGACTAGCGACTTGCAGTGCATGTACATGTGCTTGCTAAAGCAAGCTAAAAACCCCACAAAAAGAAATCCCACACACACTTTTGACATCGATCTTCATGTCCGTATGTACAAATTTACAAAAAACGGGGTGTCAAAAATGTGCCCAACAATGTCTGCTATATAGCACACATAGTGCTCTCATATTATAACACAGTTCTTCTACATAACACACAAAAGAGCATGGACAGGGATATTGTGCTATTATTACACATATCACACTCTGCATAGCACACATAATAGCATAGACATGGATACCGTGCTATTATTAGACTAACATCTGCTATGTAGCACACATAGTGCTCTCATAATATTATAAAATCTGATAGCACATAATACCATAGATAGGTATATTGTGCTATTATACACACATGTCTGCTATATAGCAGAGATGATGTTATCATACTCTGATAGATTCCTACTACATGGCACACATAATAGCATAGACAGGACCATCGGGCTATTATTAAACATAGTTATACTATATAGCACTCATAATGCAAGAAATACTATGACATAATAGCATAGATAGGGAGATTGGCCTCTTATTACACACACTAACGCTATATGGCACACATAGTGCTCTCAATATGTAATATAGATCTTTCACATACCACACATCATATCATAGACAAGAACATTGTGCTATTCTTACACACACTTTTACTGTATAGCACACATGTTGCTATCTTACTACAATTAAGTCCTTTTACATGGCACACTTATAGCATAGACAGGGACATTGGGCTACACTTGTGCAATATAGCACACATAATAGCGTAGGTAGAGATAATGGACTATCTTGACACATTACTTTGCTACATATCACATATAGTAGGATGTACACAACTCCATAACACCCAATGGGTAGCTATTCATAAGAGTGAGATGTTTCACTTGAGAGTTATTCATTGTAAGAATGAGACATGTTTACCTGAGATTCATCAAGTAAGTGTATGGGATGCTATTGATAATGTTTTCTGCCCAATCGTTTTCGACAAATATCTTTCTTGTTTGGAGACACCCTACTGTGCTCTATCCAAAATGTAATAATTGTCTGCTTCAATTCCTCTGATAAGGACCCAGCATTTCCAGACTTCCTTTTGCATAAGTGAAACCTCAGCGTACTTGACATAGGATCGCTGTCAAGTCTACCCAAAGCTGAATATAAATTCCTTGGATGAACATTTAATAGCTTTGCCACTTTATGTAGAGTAACACCTCTACCTTGGCTCCCATTATCATGCAGTAATCCATTCACCAGCATGCTGAATGTGCTTCATTTTAAAAACACCTTGTCAACTGATTTTGGAATCTTTAATTCTTGTAAGGAGACCTTGAGTGCAGAAATAAGGCCATTTGCAAGAAGATACAAATCTTCACAGAATGGCCAGATTCTATCATCATTGAAAACACCTTGAAGAATTGCATTCTTATCTTCTTTCCCGTAACTATGCAATTGTCTCACAATGTGCTGAACAATATTCTAAATAGTATGTTGCTTCTTGTCTTCCTTTGTGTGTACATCAACGTCCTCCCTATGACAATTTTCCGCTCCAATGTTGATGCTTGGCTGTACTTGCTTTCTTGCATGACATTGCTTTCTGTACTCACTTTTAGCCTGTGCTTCATACTTCCTCACTGCAATAATTTTATCCTCATTTAGACAAGCCTTTCTCGTGGAGTGCACCTGCGTATGAATGGTGTCTATTCCATGTGCCTCATCATAAAATCCGTTGTCCACCATCCTAGAACAGTCTGCAGTAGTTTGAAATGAATGAAGTCGTACAAAACTTCTTGATTGTAATAGTGAACTGAAATCCATTTGTGCTGCATTGTTGAGTTCAAGAAGCTCCATTGCTGCTTGTGAGGAGGTATAAGTTGGAACCAAAGCGAGAGGAAGGGAGTCTCCATCATCCATATTCTGAAAAGGAGAGTAGGAGAGAGAGAGAGAAAGAGAGAGAGAGAGAGAGAGAGAGAGAGAGAGAAAGGGAGAGAGAGGGAGAGTTCCACGCGTGCTAACTACTCTATGTCTTTCAATCCGAGTAGTGGAGTCGTGAAGTCAGTTATCTTACCTATATTCTTTAAAAAAATATTGACTTAAAATCCCAGCTATGGTGCCATCCATAGCATCATACTTGGTGTCCATGGACACCAAGTATTTAGACACCATTTTATACTTTCACCCTGAACACCTTCACAAACTCTTCTATGGTTTGGCCTTCACCTTGTACTAAGCCTTGAATAGACTTCCATACCGTTTGTGGGTCTTCCACCTGTTGAAAGTGTGTAATACCATTTCATAAGTCATAACTTGAGGAGGTTGGGCTGATTGTAGCTCCTTTTCATAGCCTTCCAACCATTCCCTAACATCTCTCGTCAAACAGAAGTAGAAGATTCGTAGCACCAATGCTGGGTCTTTCTTGTCAGCAAAAGCAGGCAGGCAAACTACATTCTCTCAATGAAACCTTTGGAACTTTTATTTGATTTCCCACTAAACTCCGGAAAATTAGACTCCATGTCTTCTAAAACCTATAAATTGAAGGTAACTTGAAGCGATTCCTCCGTGGGGGCACCAAAACACTGTTGGAAAACAAGCAAACTGAAACACCTCTATAGCGATGTCACCCAAGAGCGTTGAAAGAGAAGTACAAGACACCAAAATATTTGAAAAATCCTTTTGAAACACCACAAGTCCAATAGGAGTAGACCCTTGGGAATTTACTAGTGGCCGTCGCCCACCCAAGAGACTATGTCACATAGGAGCAAAACCCTGTCAAAGCACGGATTTACAACACACACCGACCAATGCATATGAAGACAAGAGCTTCCCCTTTCCCAATCAAACATCACAAACCCACAACTTCAACATCAATTCCACAATTCATGGATACATGCCCTCCGAATATCTCTACACACAATTTGCCACTAGGCTGCCATAGTCATAACCCTGTAGAGAACTAGTTGTAACCTAAAGAGCACAACTGCAATTGGGGCACTTTAAAGCTTGGAAAAACAAAAAGAAGAAGACCTAGGCAACACCCTCAATCCAGCAAAGCCCCAGGTCAACGACCCTTTTATCTAAGGCTAAGCGATTTAGGTGATCCTAGTCTTGTAGCAATGTTGTCATGAGAAACATAACACGTGATTCGAGTCACAGTAACACCTTTCATATGCACAAACAATCTTTTCCAAGCAGTTAGACTGTAAAGGATCTCTACCCTTACACGTCTACCATAAACCATCCAAATCACTTCACGATCTAGTCCCAAAACCATAAACCATAATCCAATCACATCACACGGGTGAGCACTCCACCCAGCTCGGATGAGGCACAAACCAATCCTGCATAATCACGTTAGAACATAACATGGCTCCAAAATTTGGTAGCATAAACATATTTAGAAAATGACTTTGTAGAAAATTACAATTTTAAAATTTAGAGCGAGATCCAATCCATGCACTGGTATTCTAGTCAGGTGAGCATATTTTGGTCCACATCTACTATGTGCGCTCGACAATGGGCGACATCATAAAAATTATCATTTTTATTTATTTGACGACAATGTGCATGACACATCTTTCGTTCAAAACTGATTTCTTTTGTGTGACCAACGGTAGAAGGACCAGAGTTTTTTTTAAAAGAAACACTAGGTATGGTCTAATGTTGCAGCATCACAATTCAAAGAAGGATGGCCTTTCTTCTTATTTGCAAGGTTTTCTCAGCTTACTGGGCTTGAGATGATGCACAAATATTTTGGGTCAGGTCATGGAAAAGGTGAACATGACGGTGCTAGCGTGGCCATAAAGAGGGCATTAACCCATGAGCAATAGAAGGTGGATGGACATCCTTATATAATGCAGCAACAGTGAGAAATTACCTCACCCTAATCGAACAAGGTCTATAGGGCCTTTTGGGAAATCAAGGTGGATGCTGTGCTGAGAGATATAGAATGGGATTGCATGAAAATTATTGGATCACGTTCGAGGAATTGTGTGAATGGTTTCTCTTCAACAGATATGATAGCACTAAGGTGTAGAAAACTGTCCTGCTTTTTCATGCTTGTGTGCATGGTCAATGGAGAAGATGTGCAAGCAAAGGTCAGGTAGAATCATGGCAATACTTGAGGATCGTACCAACAGAGGCTGACATAGATGAAGATGTTTCAAGTGATGAGGAGATTGATGCACCTATGTATGGTGTGCATCAGAATGATTTGAGTGATGCCTTATGAGTTGGAGATAACTTTGCAGTCAACACTGAGGAGGAAGACTTTGATTTGTATATACTGAGGTGTTGCACGGAGAAGAGGATATCCACCACGACTCAAAAGGATGCGTGGTACAATCAAATAAAGAAGAGCTCCTACTATGTTGGAGAGCACTTTTATGATAAATTTGAGGGATGCTCCGATTGATATGTGTTACTAGATGATAGGCTCCCTCCTACTTCCATGTACTCGCACCTAGTTTGATGCCTTAAGTTCCCCTTGTATCTTGAGAGGAATGAGCCTAATGTCTACACTTTGAGTGATACCGTGTATGAGCATATCTATAATAGCATGCCCTCTAATACCAAGCCTATTTAAAACACATTGACCTCATAAAGTATAATTGGGTACCACTATCTTGTATCTGTTCCTCAAAGAAACTTATGTTCTTCATCTAAAAGGTGAAGCATTTCTGACACTTTTTTAATTTTCGAGTATATGTAGCTTACAACTTGCCATCCACTTGCAAGTGCTTTCAACTACCTTCAACCAAATTTTACAAAGTATATGGCCCTTTAACACTACAAGAGGTACTTCACATTAGCGACGCTCGTAGTGCGACGCTCAAAAGTGAAAACTCACGGCATCGCTAGTTTACTTGTAACTTACTGGCGATCATAGTGACACCCACAACGACACTGACAAGGGTAAAAAATAAATCGAGAGTGCCTGAAAACTCAAATCTCAGATTTGAGTTTTCGGTGCTCAAGCAAGAAAAGGTAACCCGCGCTCTCCCTCTCTCTCTCTCTTTCTTCTCCACACACACACACACATACACGACGAGAGGAAGGAGAACCAAGTATGCTCCTTCCCTCTCCTCTCTCTCATCTTTCCTTCCATCTTTCTCTCTCTCTCCCTCTCTCTCTCACACACACACACATTGTCTTTTTGAGAGAGGGAGGGAGAGAGAGAGCACATGCATAAATAAAAAACACACACACACACATGCATAAACAAAGAATGCATACACACACACATTGAGAGAGAGAGAGAGAGAGAGAGAGAGAGAGAGAGAGAGAGAAAAGAGAGAAGAAGAAGAAGAGAGTTTTAATGTCATAGGAAACTATCCCAAGATATCTTAAAGATCTATCCGCCGACGAGGAGTTGAACTCAAGACCTGTTATTCAAGAGGGAAATGGCATAACCAATTTATCACACTTGGGTGATAAAAAGTTTATACCATTTTCCTCTTTTTATTGGCACACACACACCCACACACACACACACACCCAAGAAGAAGAGAGTGTTAACGTCGTAGGAAACTATCCCAAGAGACCTTAAAGATCTAGCCGACGAGGAGTTGAACTCAAGACCTCTTATTCAAGAGCAAAATGGCATAACCAATCTACCACACTTGTGTGATAGAAAGGTTATACCATTTTCCTCTTTTTATTGGCGCGCGCACACACACACAAAAGAAGAAGAAAGTTTTAACGTCGTAGGAAACTATCCCAAGAGATCTAGCCGACGAGGAGTTGAACTGACCTGTTGAAAAAAGAGAAAGAGAGAGAGAATAAAAAACCAAAGAGAGAGAGAGAGAGAGAGAGAGAGAGAGAGGGGGGGGGGGGGGGGGGGGGAAGATGAGAGAGAGAGGTAAGGGGAGAAAACAAAGAAAGAAAGAGATTATGTTAAAATTTAAATTAGATTACATTTAGATTTATGTTTATGTTGAGTTTAAGATTAGGTTAGATTTAGATTTACAGTAGATTAGATTTAGGTTTATTTTGAGACATTAGATTTACGTTAGATTAGTTTAGGTTTATTTATGCGTGTTAGATTTAGATATACGTTGGACTAGATTAAATTTAGGTTTATTTTGAGTTTAAGATTAAATTAGATCTAGATTTATGTTCGATGGATCATGGAACCAGTAATTCCACCAGCATGTTCGACTGCTATACAGAGAGAGAGAGAGAGAGAGAGAGAGAGAGAGAGAGAGAGAGAGAGAGAGGAGACGAAGAATGGCAATGGAAAACTAAATTTTTTGTCCAGGTTATAAGGTTTTTACCCTTATTATGAGTAGTGACGAGGATGTGGGGCCGTCCGACCGAAACACCTATCTCTCAACGAGGATCTTATGTCCTTTTAATCAATGCAAGCATGCTGTGCGATGGACAAGACGTCTTTCTTTGCAGCACATTCACAAATTTGGCGAGTTTGATCCATCTATTATAGATCGAGTTGTTTCCAATTATAACTCATCGTACTTTGACATTGGCCAATAGGCAGCAATCTTGCAACCCAATAGACGTGTTCGCAGGCGCTTTGGTCAAGCAGCATATGTGAGGCCACAAGATGTAGCCGCTGACAGCTGGGGGATGATCATGCAGACCACATTCCCTTTGAGGCAATGTTTCAGCCCGAGATTGATGAAATGATCGAGACGATTATGGATTCAGAAAGGCTTATCTATGATGATATGAAAAGTGAAACCGATACGCCATTGTATGATGGAGCACGTGTGTCTAGATTGAAGGCGCTCCTGGTTCTTCTCAACATGCAGACAAAGTTTGGATGGAGTGACACTAGCGTCACATCGCTTTTCAAGTGATTTATTACACTGTGTTTACTTTAATTAAAAACTCTAGATGTATAATGATCTGATAGATTTTTACACAATTGTACCGTAATTTTTTCATTGTGTAGATTGCTCAAAGAGCATATACAGCCAGCTCATAATGTGATGCCAGATTCTAGAGAGGAAGCAAGAAAGATTTTGCGAAACTTGGGGATGGATTACAATTTGATCCACACTTGTGCTAATGACTGCATTCTTTTCAGAGGGGAATACATAGACATGGAGAAGTGTCCGAAATGTGATTCTGAGAGATATCGAGTAGATCTCACGGAACAAAAATTCCACAAGTTTTTGTGACATTTTCCTCTGCTTTCTCGCATCAAGAATTTCTTCTAATGAAAGTCCATGGCCACCCTAGAATCACGCCATGAGGAGAATAAATCTGTGGACGGTGTGCTACGGATTCTTGCAGATTGTGCAACCTGGAAACATATAGATGAAACATGGTTGGATTTTGCCAGGGAAGCTCAAAACTTGCGCCTAGGCATGGCTATGGATGGCGTAAATCCATTTGGTCAAAGATCAACATCTTACAATGTATGGCTCGTTGTCATCGTCAACTACAACATTCCCCCGTGGTTGACTACGAAGAAGGGGCACCTATGGCTAAGCTTGATTGTGCCGGGGTGGTATAAAGTGAAGAATATGGATGTGTATCTTCATCCACTATTGGAAGAGCTACAACAATTGTGGATTGGCATGGAAGTGGTGGATATGAGCCAACACACAGGTCGACGGAATGCTTTGATCAGAGGCATTCTAATGTGGACCATGCATGACTATCCTAGACTAACAGAATGCTTAGGTGATTTACACTTAAACTCAAACAATGTAAAGAACGCTTATTCTAAAGCTTATCTATTATCATGTGTATACATGCAGGGCTTCAAACAAGCGAATACAGAGCATGTGTCACATGTGGACCTAGACTGCATGCACGTCAGGTGCCCTCATTGAAGAAGCAAATCTATGAAGGTCATCAAGCGTATCTTCCAGAGAATCATGTGTTACGCAATGGATTTTTGGGAAGAGAGCCACCGAGGATGTCTGCACAACATAGTTAGAGCAGAAGCAGATGTGTGATGACGGTTTGCCCTAGGGATGAAGAGACTCTCTCTATGGTACCCGTTACCATATTGGCCCCGACTCATGATCAATCACTTGCTCGATCCAATGCACATATTCAAGAATGTGGGTAATGTGCTATGGGATCATCCGATTTGCAAGAAAGATACTTTGGGAGCCAAGGTTGATCTTAGAAGTGTGGATCGTATGGAGAAATATTCGCCGAAGATAGCATCCTATGGATCGATAAAACTCCCTAAAGTGCCATGGATTTTCACAGGAGCCCAAGAACGCAAAGTAAAAGAGACCATTCGATCTTTGCGGGCCCCCACTGGCGTAATGCACTCGCTCCGAACATGTTTTACTAAAGAAGGAAAGCTTACCGGTTTAAGGTCACACGACTCGCATAAAATGTGTCAGGTATGTTCATAGTGGGAATTGTGTAACAAATTTGTGTGTGGACTTTAATACCAATGTTGGACGTGTTTTTCAGTTTATTTTACCGGTGGCCATTGATGGATGTTTGTTTCTTGACGTCCGTAACACAATCTACAAACTTGAGAAGTTGGTACAATGGATCTCACAAAAGGAGATCAATGTAGACTCCATACCATTTGCCAAACTAAATGCTGCGGAGGTTGTGTGCATGTTTGAGAAACACTTTCCTACTACCATGCTAACCATTCAGGTGCATCTTCTTGTTCACGTAGTTGATGAGGTGAAAATAGCGGGCACAATACATTCCGGATGGATGTTCTTTTTAGAATTTTTCATGAAAACGCTCAAGGGATATGTGCGTCAGAAGGCACATCCGGAGGGTAGCATGGCAGAAGGTTGGCTGGTGTCAGAGTCCCTAGTGTACATTGAAGAGTGGCTAGACGGATTTGATAAAGCCCGAGACACGCTATCGCAAACCATAGATGATGAGCGTATATCTGGTATTGTCATGTACAATCAAGGTGTTGAGAAGAAGATGATGGAAGATCTAGAGGCTAAAATCAATCGATTTTGCATGCTTCACAATCCACTGATGCAAAAGTGGATTTCACAATATGAAGATGCAAAGCAAGAGCGACAAAGGGCACGAGTCGAATGGAGATGGGGAAGATGATCACCGATGCACTATTCGACGGGTCTGGAGAGCCTACCAACATTCATGAGCTTAAGATGGTTGCACAACCAATTGAAAAGCGCACAACAGTGCGGTGAAGAAGCGACTGAGGAGGAGTGGGAGTACTCTCGGGGTTGCACGACCAAGGTACGTTCGCAATGTATGACTAGTGACATTCTATATGTTTGAGCAGCCACTCATAATCTTTGTTGGTTGTAGTATAAGTCATACACAGCAGCATGGTGTAAAGGTCAACATTTTAGGGTGAAACGGATCGACAAAAAGCGTTTTACTTAAGATTATGGAATCATGGCAAAATTTGAACAGTCTAGTCGACGACGGTCCTCTGATGCAGATCCTATGGTGGCGAAACTCACTTACTTTGGTATGCTACAAGAGATTTTGAGGATCGATTATAGAGGATTTTTTGTCGACTTGTTTAACGTGCAATGGTTCAAGATAATCATGGAGGGTCGCAATGCTACTCTGCATAGAGGAGAGTTTGGTTTTCTTGAGGTGGATTCAACTAAGAAATGGACTGACTTAAGAGACACTTTCATAGTACCCGAGCATTGTGAACAAGTAAGTATGTAAATAGTTAACATCCAATGCTAGAAGTTATGTGCTTGGAAGCTCTCATGTAAGTTATGTGGCTCTGGCACGTGATATTTCATCGTACAAAGTCTGCATCAAACTAGTGGTACGTCATAGAGGTAGCCCCTCGTAGTGCATGTATATATGAAGGCTACCATGTGCCAATCACAGCGGAATCAATGGAGGAGATTTGAGAAGATGCTCTGTCGGAAGCCGTCGAGGTGGTTCCAAACGAGCATCAAGCTTCTACTCTCTATGTGGTGCATGGAGAGGATCTACAAAATGAAACGGAGGATATCTGTCTAAACGGAGAGCTCTATATAGATATCGGAATTTATGCTGAGCTATGCGAGGATGAGAGAGATACCTCTTAAAGCCATGTTGTATAACGCTCTTTTGATTTTATGCTCACATCTTGGGCAATACATGGCTCTCTAGGTACCTTCCATGTTGTATAACGCTCTGTTGATTTTGCGCTCACATCCTGGGCAATCCTAGATCTCTAGGTACCTTCCATGTTGTATAACGCTCTTTTGATTTTGCGCTCACATCCTAGGAAATCCATGGCCATGCGTAGCTCCACCACTTGGTTTCTTGAATGCAAGATTTGATTGTGCTCTCTCTCTCTCTCTCTCTCTCTCTCTCTCTCTCTCTCTCTCTCTCTCTCTCTCTCTCTCTCTCTCTCTCTCTCTCTCTCTCTCTCTCTCTCTCTCTCTCTCTTTCAATTGAAAATTCAGAGTCATCGACTTGCCTCTTCCATCACTCAAGTTGAATAGAAGAAAAACGTGTTTTGTTGCTGCTAGCCTTTGAATATTCCAAAGCTACAAGCACCTTCAAGCTCTATGTCAAAAAATAAAGAGATGTTTGGGATTCTTATAGAATTCACCCCTTCCTTACCACTTATGCCGAGCTTTGTGAGGATGAGAGAGAGACCTCTTAAAGCCATAAATATTGTGTTTAAACAATTTTGCTCCATTTTATAATATATATTGTATTCACGTGGCTTTTTGTCCATTTCTCTCTATATGGGTCATTGTATCATTGTATTTAATAGTCTTTGCATCCACTCCAGGTACGTATGCTCTAGGTATGTTCTCACAAGCAGGGATGACGAGCACTACCCTTCGAGTGGGATGGAGACTGAAGATGCAATCAAGAAGGTGTAATCAATATAGATGTTTCTCGTCCCACCGCTAGATCTAGTTCATTGGGTGAAAGAGACACTAAGAAGCACTACTACTACTTCTCAGCGTCTCTTTCGCCTGATCAATTAGATTTAATGGTGGGGAAAGCAACTTCCATGAGTAGACCTTCACGATGCAGCATGAGTCTCCATCGCACCCGAAGCATAGTGCTTTCACAAATTCACAAAAATTCAACAAAATCTCTCTACATAGGAATCCCTCCCCCTTTATGAGTCCCCCCTCTCTCTCTCTCTCTCTCTCTCTCTCTCTCTCTCTACTTGTTCATGTTTTCTTCTCCATTCATTCAATATTAAGATTAAATTTTCATGTGTTTAATGCAGGTATGGATGATGATGAGTTTCTTTCTTCTTTGTCACCCCAACAGAGGTAGCGGTACGTGGAGCATTATCACTCTGGAGCACCATCACGCATTCCTACTTCTTTTGCATCTCCCTCTATTTCGGAGCATTCAGCGCGCTACGAAGCTTCAGTGTCCATGAGAAGACCTTCACACTCATCTAGGCACCGGTGCTCTAGTGGTGGCGGTGGCTCGTGTTTGACGAGGCTATTTACCCTCCCCTATTATGTCCGTCCCCACCAGCCACGGCATCGCAATCTACAACAGGTTTTGTGTGGCTGTTAGCTATTCCTAGTAGCTACACACCACTAGCTACTCCTCCAGGCGTCACTCCAGTTGACACTCCTCACTTCGGGGCCCACACTCCAATGGAGACATTTGACGTTGTTGGGCGCATTTCTGACACCCCGTTTTTTGTAAATTTGTACATACGGACATGACACCCGATGTCAAAATGGCGTGTGGGCTTTCTTTTTGTGGGTTTTGTTACTTGATTTAGCAAGCACATGTACATGCACTGCAAGTCGCTAGTCTAGTGACAGCTTTCGGGCTACTGTAAGTGCCAGTGAGTGAGTTTTTTGAAGTGAGCCTTGTATATAACTTAAACTCATGTACAAACTAAAAAAAGATCATCCAAAGATCAGAAATTTGCAGGTTTTAGCTCGTTTTGTCTCCTTGATGCTCTTGGATGCAGTTTTTTGCCCCGACTAGCCTTCTCTACGTGTAGTCGTGCTGGGACAGCTCTCTATTCGCGTCAATTTTGCTCATGGGGGCGTATGGAATCAATTTTAGTCATCTTCAGCTTTCTCGCCAGTCATTTTTTAAGCTTTCTCTCAAGCTTTAAAGTGCCCCAATTGGAGTTGTGCTCATCAGGTTACGACCAGTTCTCTGCAGGGTTATGGCTATGGCAGCCTAGTGGCAAATTGTGTGTAGACAGATTTGGAGGGCATGTATCTATGAATTTTGGAATTGATATTGAATTTTTGGGTTTGTGATGTTTGATTGTGAAAGGAGAGTCTCTTGTCTTCATATGCATTGGTCGGCGTGTGCTGTAAATCCATGCTTTGGCAGGGTTTTGCTCCTATGTGACATAGTCTCTTGGGTGGGCGACGGCTAGTAAATTCCCAAGGGTCTACTCCTATTGGACTTGTGGTGTTTCAGAAGGATTTGGAAAAGCTTTTTGCATCTTGTAGTTCTCTTTCAACACTCTTGGGTGACATCACTATAGAGGTGTTTCAGTTTGCTTGTTTCCCAATAGTGTTTTGGTGCCCGCCACCGAGGAATTGCTTCAAGTTACCTTCAGTTTACAGGTTTTGAAGACATGGCGTTTAATTGGAGTTTAGTGGAAAATTAAATGAAATTTCCAAAGCTTTCATTGAGAGAATGGAGTTTGCTTGCCTTCTTGCTGACAAGCAAGACCCAGCGTTGGTGCTACGAATCTTCTACTTTTGTTTGAAGGGAGATGTTAGGGAATGGTTGGAAGGCTACGAAAAGGATCTACAATCAGCCCAACATCCTCAAGTTATGACTTATGAAATGGTAAGGCATGCTTTTCTTACACACTTTCAACAGGTGGAAGACCCACAAAAGTTATGGCAATCTATTCAAGGCTTAGTACAAGATGAAGGCCAAACCATAGAAGACTTTGTCAAGGCATTCAAAGTGGTGTACATCTTTGCGGGCTGAAATTCCTCTAGCCATGTTGAAGAAGGACAGGTTTCTTGCAAGCTTGAGGAGTAACCTACGCTTGAAGGTAGAGCTTAAGCAGCCAAGGACCTTTGAGGAGGCAGTTGAAATTGCAAAGAATAAAGAGTGGAAAGCAGAGTGTCTTCATCAACTTGGAATCAATGTGGAGCCAAAGCTTGAAGTGAAAGCGATAGAGCAACCAAGGGTCCTCATCAGGGAGCCAGGTTATGATCAACAAGCTTCTCATGATGTGAATGCCTTTTGCAAGGAGATGCAAGAGGTGGTAGGTCTTATGAAGAATCTTAGTGTGCATATGATGGGAGGTGGAAGAGGTCAAAGTTATGGATATGGACGTGGTTATGGAAGCAATGAGGGTTATACAGGTGGTAGAGGAAGAGGCATGGCTGGAAGAGGGGATATGTTTCAATGCTACAATTGTGGTGAATGGGGTCATAAAAGCCCTCAATGTGACAAGCCAAAGAGAATGGGTGGCGACATGTTTCCTCTTCCTCCACAAATTCCTTCTCGAGCTCATGATTATGGTATTGAGATTAAAGGGGAAGCAGAACCAAGTGGATTGACAGCAGAAGAGAAGGGCAATGGAAGCACGTAGTCAACCCCATGAAGAAGGAGCTTGCAAGGGGGTCAGTGAGAGTCTTGTCTTTGAATGAGCTACCTGATATATGTCCTACTATGGATTCATGTCATAAGAGGAAGTGCATTGGAGAGGCTTATATTGATGGAGGTGCACAGGTATGTGTTAGTACTCAAGCTTGTGTATCAAAGTTGGGACTCAACATGGTGAAGAATTCAGGTTTTCGCATAAATCTTGCCAACCAATCAAGGGTGAGGTTCTTGGGAGTTGTGAAGGACTTGGAGATGGATGCATTTGATGTTAAAGTGCTGGTCAATTTCCATGTTATGCCCGCGGGTATTGGTGCTTTCCCTCTCATCCTTGGAAGACCATGGTTACAGGCAACCAAAGCTATACAGGATTGGGGACATGGTACCATCACTCTCTACAATAGAAGGGGTGATAAGAAGAGGTTGACATTGCTAGCAAGAATTCTTTGGATGCTGATTTTGATGAGAAAAGTGATGAAGAAGAGTACTCAAGTGAAGAAGAAGACAATGGGGATGAGGGCAGTGAAGTGGAAGATAGCAGCGATAGTGATCTAGATGTTTCCTCCTTGTTTCTTGAAGAAGAGCATGATGAGAAACAAAGATTTCTTGGCCTTATGGAGAATGAGGATATCTCTGGTCCTTATGAGAAAATTGAAGAACTGATGCAACCCAAAGTTCAACCTAATGTCAAACATGAGCTGATACAAGGTATGTTGTCTCCCGACTTGACTAGTCATGAGAATAGTGAGTACCTACATATGATACAACAATTTCTCCATTTATTCATCACTTCTTATGAGGAAATTAGAGGCTTTAAGGGACAGGAAATCCACATTCAAATCAAGGAAGGAGCTCAGCCCGTACGCCAAAAGATAAGGAGAATGGGACAGGTACAACTTAATGCTTTAAAGGAAGAGGTAGACAAGCTTCTTGAAGCAGGTTTCATATGTCCTGTGAGCACTGCAGAATGGGTGAGTCCTGTTGTGTTCACACCCAAGAAGGATGGAAAGTGGAGGATATGTGTTGATTTTAAGCCTCTAAACGCAGCCATGAAGAGGGATCCATACCCTCTTCCTTTCATAGATGACATACTTGATTCTATTGCAGGGCATGAGAGGTATAGCGTATGTGATGGATTCTCTGGATATTTTCAGCTCACCTTGGATTTGGAAGATCGAAAGAAGACCACATTTATCACGCCATGGGGATGCTTTTGTTATTTTGTGCTTCCTTTTGGTCTTATGAATGGCTGTGCGTGGTATCAAAAGTGCGTCAACAAGGTGTTCTCTCCCTTTCTTGGCAAGTTTGTGAAGGATCTTATTGATGACTTTTGTGTTTATAGCTCTAGAAAGGATCATTGTGCAAAGCTTGGGATGGCATTGAAGCAATATGATGAAAGTGGAGGTCAACTCAACCCAAAGAAATGTCATCTTGCTCAACCAAGAGCGAAGTTTTTAGGGCATATGATCTCAGAGAATGGGATTGAAGCGGATCCAGACAAAGTGAAGGCTTTGGTGCTCCTCCCATCACCTAAAGATACAAAGCAACTTTCTACTTTTATTCAAAAGGTGAAGTATATGGCAAGGTTCATTCCTTTGTCCTCTCAACTTCTTTATCCTCTACAACAAGTAGCAAGGTTGGATCCTCTACAATGGACAAATGAATGTGAAGAGGTTTTTCAAGGTATCAAAGAGGTTCTTGGTTCTCTTCCTGCTATGCAAGCTCCTAATTGGGATAAGGAGTTTTATGTGAATCCATCAGTAGGTGAGGATGCTATTGGAGCTATGCTTCTTCAACGAGGTAACAATTCCCACTACATGAAGCCTATCTATTGTGCTAGCAGGGTGAAGCTAGAGGTGGAGAGTGGCTATACTGAGGTGGGGCTCATTATGGTGAGTGTGATTTATGCATGTAGAAGGTTTAGGCACTACCTTCTCCCTAAACCATTCACATTCCTCACTAGCTACACTCTTCTACCTCAATTGGTGAATAGCCCTACTTTGTCAAAGAGGCTCATGAAGTGGATTGTGGAGCTACAAGAATTCCAATTCTCTTTTCTTGTTGAGGAGAGTACAAGCTGGGCTACATTGGCTGATATGCTTACCTATAAGGAAAGCCCTCTTCTTCTTAAGGAGGATGCAGTGAAGAAGCAACACATGGAAGCTCTTGACATAGACAATGCCTATCTATTGTTTTTTGATGGCTCTTACAGGAAAGTGCATGGTGAAGCTTCAGGAGGTGTGGTAGTTTATGATCCTCAAGGTGATTTGGTAACTAAAAGGAGTTTGAAGCTTACAGCACAAAGCAACAATGAAGCTGAGTATGGTACTTTGGAGAAAGGTCTCAACCTTTGCCTTGAGCTTGGCATCCGTCATGTGAGGGTAAGAGGTGATGCTCTTTTGGTAGTGAAGCAAGTACTTGGGGTGTGGCAAAGTAAGAATCCAAAGCTGAAAAATATGTGTTTTCAAGTGAAGAATCTGCTTAAGCATTTTGAAGCTTGGAGTTTAAGGCATGTGGACAGGTCTCAAAATGAAGAAGCACATGGTGCAGCACAAGCTTCAATTGGGCAATTGTATGTGATAAGGGTTGATTCTCCTCTTTATTTGGGAAGGGAAGCTTTAGAGAGGGAGGAAGAGTTTCTACAAACAGGTATGCTTCCATCAGAGTTGGAAAAGCCAAAAAAGTACGCCTTCCTACGTCATGCCAAAAGGTATGTGCTACTTGGTGATGCCTTGTATATGAAGGGGGCTGATTTTGTGATGAGAAAAGTGCCTTGGAAAGAGGAAATTTATAAAATTTTAGAGGAGAATCATGAGGGTTCTTGTGGTGGTCACTTTGCTGCAAAGATCACTTTGCATAAAGTCTTGCAGGAGGGTTATGTGTGGCCAAGTGTTCAATGTGATGTTCATCATTGGTGCAAGTCTTGTAAAGAGTGTCAAAGCATGGCAAATAGGGTTCTCAAATCAGAAATTAGAGTCACCATTGTGGCTTATGATGTGTAGAAGTGGGGTATTGATGCAATAGGTCCTCTACCTATGACAGCTAGAGGCAAATGTTACATACTTACTGCTGTTGACTATCTATCCAGGTGGGCCGAAGCCAAAGCTGTTAAGAACATCACGAGTAAAGATGTTTCCTTATTTATATATGAAGATATTTTCTACAAATTTGGCATGCCATTGGAGTTACTTTCTGACAAGGGTCCAGGTTTCAGGGAAGAGTTGGTGGATTATCTATGTGAGAAGCTTCATGTGCATCGCAAGTTTACTACTCCATATTATCCTCAATGCAATGGCATGAATGAAAGGTTTAATGGAGAGCTCATAAGGATGCTTAAAAAGATGACAAGAAACAATGTGAAGACTTGGGATTTAGAGCTACCTTGTGCTCTATGGGCTTATAGGACTGCCATCAAATCAGGTACTGGTTTTTCTCCCTTCCATCTAGTTTTTGGCAAAGAGGCTTTACTTCCTATTGAGGTGGAGATACCATCCTTGAAGATGATGCTAAAGCTTGAAGAAGAGCCCAAGGATGCATTCAAGGAAAGACTTTTATATTTGCAATGTGTACAATTTGATAGGGTGTTAGATTTTGAGCATTATGAGCAGGTCTTGAAGAAGAATCAAGCAAAGGAAAATGAGAAGGTAAAGAACAAGGACATCAAGAAGGGTGACATGGTGCTTCATTACAATAGTAAGCTTGATAGCACTTTTCAAAAGAAATTTCAAATCAAGTGGCAAGGTCCTTTCTTGGTCTTAAACAGGTTTCCAAATGGCACATATCAGCTTGCTGACTTGGATGGTACCCCACATAAAGCACGTGTGAATGGCTACAGGTTGAAGAAATATATTGCAAGGTTGATGATTGTGATTGAGGATGAGATTTCTTTTGAAGAATTTTCTGATCATGTGGTTAATGATGAAGATGAGGTGAAGACTCCCTCATGTGGTTTACAGGATCTCTTTTGTGCTGTTGATCGTCAATGATCTAGCAGGTTGGGGTGTGGCAAACTATGTTGGGCGCATTTCTGACACCCCGTTTTTTGTAGATTTGTACATACGGACATGACGCCCGATGTCAAAAGGGCGTGTGGGCTTTCTTTTTGTGGGTTTTTTAGCTTGCTTTAGCAAGCACATGTACATGCACTGCAAGTCGCTAGTCTAGTGACAGCTGTCGGGCTACTGTAAGTGCCCGTGAGTGAGTTTTTTGAAGTGAGCCTTGTATATAACTTAAACTCATGTACAAACTAAATAAAGTTCAGCCAAAGATCAGAAATTTGCAGGTTTTAGCTCGTTCTGTCTCCTTGGTGCTCTTGGATGCAGTTTTTTGCCCTGACTAGCCTTCTCTACGTGTAGTCGTGCTCGGACAACTCTCTGTTCGCGTCAATTTTGCTCATGGGGGCGTATGGAATCAATTTTAGTCATCTTCATCTTTCTCGCCAGTAAATTTTCAAGCTTTCTCTCAAGCTTTAAAGTGCCCCAATTGGAGTTGTGCTCATCAGGTTACGACTAGTTCTCTGCAGGGTTATGGCTATGGCAGCCTAGTGGCAAATTGTGTGTAGACAGATTTGGAGGGCATGTATCTATGAATTTTGGAATTGATATTGAATTTGTGGGTTTGTGATGTTTGATTGTGAAAGGAGAGGCTCTTGTCTTCATATGCATTGGTCGGCGTGTGCTGTAAATCCATGCTTTGGCAGGGTTTTGCTCCTATGTGACATAGTCTCTTGGGTGGGCGACGCTCTTTGGTGACATCACTATAGAGGTGTTTCAGTTTGCTTGTTTCCCAACAACGTCCGTACCCCCATCGACACGCCGCTAGAGACCCCTATCGGGCACCCACGTTCACGTGTCACCGGTGAGAGGGCTTGCCGTACACGGTCAACTTCAGTGGTGGCATCATCTTGGATGATGAAGACAAGAAGGTTATCTCACGCATGTGTGGTCTTTGCTCTCAGGTGTTTAGACACTCCATACTAAACACCTGGAGTGAAGTACCAACAACTGATTTAAAAGACAGAGTCATTAGCATACTGCATGACGAGTTTCCCATTCCAACATGGGATGACTGCTTCAATGAAGACCTGATGAAGGTTTGAATGCGCGAATAATGCAAGCACAAGCGTTTCGACGTGCAAAAAGCAGTTAAGCATGGGTGGAACAAACCAGATTGGTTGGCTAAAGAAGATTGGAAGAATGCAAAGAAAGCAGCACGTGAGAATCCTGACAAGTGGAAGCAACAAAAGGAGGCAGCCAGAGCGCGAGTAGAGGCAGGGAGCTCCCACCACTTGGGGAGCGGCGGGTGGGCATCATTTGAGGCCGATTTTGTAAGTGTTTTTGCATTGCTCTTTAGGTTTAATAGTTTAGGTTTTAGGGATTTTTAAATTCTAACATAATGGATTCTTTGTATGTTTTGATAGTGGTCGATGACAGGACCTGACCCCAGACCGTATGAGCGTGAGTACGCAGGCAAGAAAGGCTTAAACGCCCTGATTGAACATTATAATTTCTTGCGGCGGCATGGTTAGTATTAGAGTTTACTCTTTTCTATTTGTTGTATTGTTTTATAAATTATATGTCTATACCTATAGAAAGCTGTCTTTTTTTTTTGGAGAATCCGACAGATACATCGCTTGGATGCGATGAGACGTATGATTAGACGACATCAGTTTAGATGTAGCTAGATAGCATTAGTTTCCTTTTGTGATAGCATATGTATCATGAGATGACGTTTATACATCTTTTTGTAACTATTGGAAAACCATGTACATTTTTTCAATAATGGCAATGGTGTTGTAACTATTACATTTGCAAAGATCAGCAATCAAGTGATTTTTCCTATGATGTGTACAATTGTCATTGATTTAATTTCATCAATTTACTTTTGTCAGTCTTTTATCTTTATTTTGCAAACAATACTATGGATGATGGAGTTTGTAATGGAATAGATATTTTATTATCTACTACAGGTGACAGGTGGAAAGGGCTAAGGATTGTGCTAAAGGATATCATCTTTATGGACATTTCATTATTTCAATTCTCTTTATGAGCTAATGCCATTTAAGTCCGGCCGGCCAATGTGTATTCATTTTTGAGCATTAAAGGATCTAAAAATAAATACGTGCAAGAGGGAAATACTCACTCTTGCACGGGGGGAGATTGCACCCAGTGTCCGTCTCATTCTTCTCTCCTCTCTTCTCTTCTCTCTCGTTGTTCCAGGTGTAGCACTCTGCTCTAGGAGGTGCGCCTACGCATGTACTCTTCCTCTTTCTCGCACTCTCTCTCTCTCTGTTCATGTATCTCGCAATTATGCGTCTATGTGGTTGTCAAGTATGTTGATTAGTCTGTTTTATGGTTTGGAGTATGCTATTTCGGGTATTTTGTAGGGAACTCCACGCCTCTGGTTGTATTTTTGACTAATTATCTCTACATGATTTTTAGTTTAATCCATTTTATTATTATGTTTAATTAACACAATATTTACATTAACAATCACTAAATTATGGTGATAAAGAAGGGACTCTCTTAAATTTCCAAAAAAAAAAGAGGAATAGTACATAGCATTCAATAGGATATTAAGAAGAGCAGAATCTTACTCAGAGGACTTGGCTACAATTCACATTATAGGATTATGGGAATAAATTTTAAGGTCGTAGAAAAGTTGAACGTAGACAAGAATAGAGGCGGAGGAAGATTAAGGATCCCAAGTGAACCTTTGAGCTGTGCTCAAACCTAATCGTGGAGTGGATGATGACGAGGAGATAAGCACAATCGTTAGCACCTATGCTGCTTGCCAAGGGGAAGGCATGACTGTTATACCGTCCTCAGAATTCACGATGAGATTGTTCTCCGAGGGCAAAAGCCCTTGAGCTTCCCTTTACTAATAAGCGACAATGGCAGCGACAACTATAGTTGTCGTTATCCACGGCGCACTCCGGCCTTCTTCAAGCATCCATCACACCTCTCAGCAACCCCATGCATAACGTGTTTCAGTTGTCATGCAGTTCCAATATAGCTGGCATCACATATGAAACTCACCATTCACAGTCGTTGAATCACTCTCATGCCGCACTCAGATTTCTCTCTCTGCCACACACTAGCACGCCTACCATCTCACTCTCAATCTACAAGACTTGCATGTATTTTTGCCTCAGCATGGCCACCAATTGCAGCGTTGAACCCTACCACCCATTACGTACGGAGCCATGTAGCCGACTAGTTGTCCCTACGTCTCTGCTGACGCTCACTTAGATCAACCTCAACCACTCTCATTCTCTCATGAGAACCACAACTGGAGTCTGGTACCTTAAACCACTCGATCATCCTGACTCCTCCAATTCATGCATTCGTTCTGTTTCTCTGTCTTTTGACTATTTAGCCTCCAATAATATCCATTCGCTCTCGTTGTCCACTGGCGGTTGCACACACAAATCAACCCCTCCCTCCGGCTCACACAAGCCATGCAAAGGGGAGAAACTCCACCCCCTCGTTTACTGTTCGCGCCAACATCCCATCCTCTCTCTCTCTCTCTCTCTCTCTCTCCCTTTCCTCCTTGAATTCAATTTATCAAGGCTGCTACAGTTTGTTACGCACACATACATACAGAAACATCGCTACATCAACCGCCACCCTTCTCTCTCATGAGGTGACCAAACCTATCTCTCTCTCTCTCTCTATTTCTCTCTCTCTCTCTCTCTCTCTCTCTCTCTCTCTCTCTCTCTCTCTCTCTCTCTCTCTCTCTCTCTCTCTCTCTCTCTCTCTCTCTCTCTCTCTCTCTCTCTCTCTTTCTCTCTCTCTCGTTACTCATGGGATCAAGACCTGGGACGTCGAAGGTACGTGATGGCCACGATTCTTCTTTCATTTTCTGCTCTCCGGCCCTGGATCTCAACGTCAGTGGATAATTCTTTCTCAGCCTCTACATCAAGTTTGGCCAATGGCGTAGCAGCTACTATGGTTGCAGCTTTTGCTTCAAGATTAATGTCGTGACCAAATAGTTTCAGGGTTTCTTGGACCGGTCCGCCATACTACCAAAGCTGAGCAAAGATAGAGATACTCATTAATGTTAACCACGACACTGGACTTGAATCAAACTGTTAGAGACTGGTTAACTAGCATTCATGAAAATTTTCAAGACTTCATCCATCGAAACTCCACTGTCCTTGCAGGCCATATTACATCAGTAGGCCATGCTAACTAGCTGAAGAGCAAATGATGGGCAGCAGATAGTCGAATGGTGTCTGTTGGAATACACTGGTAGGGAGGACATATAAACTTTAACATGGATTTAGCAGTGAGGAACCAAACAAACCAAACCAGTAGTAGATGATCAGCTAGTTATCATTACAAAGTTGTCGCAGTTAGAAATGGTAGAAATCCACAATTGAGAGTGGGGTCGCTCATCTATGAAACTGTGGTTTTGAAGGCAACAGTAAACAATCGATTTTATTTGTTCACCCATTGAAAGAATCTCTTGGCACTTTTGGCTTGCATGTGTCTATGGTATCGAGAGCTGAGCTTCTAAATGTGATCCATCAAAAGCATCCTTACATGATCCTTGTCATTCTCTCCCAATTAGAGTACCTTTATTTTCTGACAATTACTGGAAAATGCATGTGCAGTAGTTCCTGATGCCAAGCTGGTGCTTATTCTTTCTGGCTTGGAAAATGAACCTGGCATGCCACGTCTCCGATCTCAGAGCGATAGGGTCCTAAATTCCGATTTATTTTTCTTTTTGACAAATACCATACACTTCGAAAAGATCATCATCTATGGACCAAGCGAGCTCAATTACTTCGATCGTATATGTATGTGAGTATGTACAACATTCTACACTGCGAAAGAAATGAGATGCTTCTGACTCTCGCTCCTTATCGAATGCCCCAAATCAAAGTAGTGTACCCTTGTCATCTCCACTACACTTTGAAGATAGAGGTAGTTGGACTTGGAGATTTTTCTAGCCATTGGTGGCTCTTTATAATTGTATCGATGTGTGATTGGTTCTAGAATCGTATGCATCATCTACTTTTGTGATCTAGTCTCTTGAGTCTAGTATCTTGTGTCCAAAACCGCACAAGCGTAACTGCATAGGTGTTCCTCATTAACGTGTATATTACAATCCTCCATTCCAATTGATGCTGCAAACTTTTGATCACCCTCATGGCCACTTGTAGAGGTCCACCTTGGACGTATTGACACCGATTGACATGACGATGGGAAATAGTAGACATAAATTGGCATTTACGTCCGTCTAGTTAGTATTATCGTCTTACAATTTACTATGACCTCTTGATCTGTCTGATAAAGAGGATGGTGATGGTGAACATGTGGCGTTATAGAACAATAATTTTGAAGGGGATCGGGGAGCACCACATACGGAGAGTGAGAGAGAGAGAGAAGGAGACACACACGATGTGGATGGGGAGACTCAAAGAGTGAGCATCCCCCTATACACTTATGCTATGTATAAGGTATACAAGTCAGTGGGCACCCAGACTCTGGGCGACCGGGCAAGGCACAGACGCCTATACCCCAACAACCTCCCACTTAAAGGCGACTGTGCCTTTAAGCAAGAGAACCTAGTCTAAAGACTACAAAAGGCGAGAGAAAACCGCTCTCAACCGATGCCCACTGGCTGGCTGTGATCGTGTGCATCTAGCTGTCTTGCTCCCGTGTAAGTCCATACACCACCAGACGTACCGCACACGTACTGCAAGTATGTACGCAATACCTGCATATCTCCCTCTTGCACTATGCCATCATCAGTCAACAAACGACTGACAACCCCAACTGCAAATGCTCCCACTGCAGTTCCGATATCCGGTCTCAAGATCAACATCTCATACATGAGACCACCGAATGCCGATGCAATGCTAGCGGGCCCTGCTAGCTCTACGGAGCATGCATCAACATATATATCCCTGGCAATAGGCATCTCTGACTAACATGCAATAGGCGTGTCAGCCACATGCATCTCCTGACTGTCCGCAAAAGACGCATCAACCTATCGTGCAACCTCAGAGCAAACCAACTGCTCTAGGTGTCTGCTGGAAGACATATCCTGCACAACTATATCCCCGTGCTCACTTTTGAGCATAGAAAGGAATGACAGCATAATCGCTGACATCTCAGTCTCCTCTGCAATCATCCACTGCAAACATGACCACTCAATATGCTGTGACTCACTAGAGCTCTCATGCTCTAACTCCGTATGCATAGACTCTTGCACAACGTCCTCCTGTCGTGACTCACTAGAGCAAGACCGCTCTACCTGTCTATCCTGCATAGAAGTATCTCGCACAACTGACTCTCTGCTTTGCTCAGTCACTAGCAAAGCATGCATGTCTGACTCTGTCACCTCTCTGTGTGACTGCTCAAGTCGTGCCCCAACTCTGTGCACAACGAGCTCACTACTCTGCACTCCATGCAAAGCATCCTGCAACCCACAAGCAAAAGAGACTCGCCTGCTCTCTCGCTCTCTACCTGGCTGCATGATCACAGAGACAACACCGTCTCTCGCGTGATCCACATGCAATGGGTAACCTGTACTAGCGAACCCAAATGCATCACAAAATCTCGCTCTCGTAGCGAAATCTGACATCCACAATCTCTAAGCTAACCAATCGAGATCAAACTCACTGTCAAATCTGGTACATAGCGCACATGTCGTAACAAGTAAGATGCACCACTCGGTAATGACAGTCTCACATCTCCTGCACCTACTATCGCATGCACCGATCTATCGATCAAACGTACACTGCCAAGCATCCCGCTAGAATAGCTACAAAACCATGCACGATGCGGCGTGACATGAAACATAGCATCTGCGTCTAGCAACCACTACGAAGGGAGTGCACTATCCACATGTATAGCATCCCGTGCATAGCTCGAGGTAAAAGTGACATCCCCGTCACTAGTATACTCCGACACTACATCTGCCTCAACTGTCAAAGCAACTGAGTCCATGGCATCACTACATACATCTCTGAGACTGCCATGTCTCCTACGATGTGGCATACGACAAAAACAACGCCGTCTAACGTGTCCAGAATGACCACAATACCAACATGTCACCTGTCGGCGTGCTCGAGAATGTACATGTCTCACACGAGTCTGTGATGACTCAGATCTATCATACATATCATGTAATCTGTGCCAAAGTGCTCTCGAAGTAGTCTCATACATAACAAGAGCATATACAGATTCCGCAAGGTGCAAAGAGAGTGTAGATAGTGCCATCTCCTCTAGCTTCTGCCACTGATCGTCAGACATGTTTGAAGGTCTACCTGCATCACCACTCAATGGTCGATGCAACCCTCGCTGTGTCAATGCATCAAGCATACACTCTCTCCATGCCACAAAGTCTGACCCATCAAACATGAGCATCTATGAGAGGTCACAATCTGATCGATCACCTGTCTCTACCATGAGCACAATGTAGCAAACTAGAAAGCAAAACCACCTCACCAACAACACCTGAAAACTGTCTACCAATATGGCCAGAAACACAATGTAAAACCTGTGAGACACACTCCAAAATAGAGCTCCCGCAATGTCGATACAAGCCTCGCATGCTCTAGTATCACACTGCAATCTGTGAGCTAATCACCAAGCCCACACTGTGCGGTATCGATGCATACACACGCACAAGAACTCCCACTTGCAGAGAACACCGCACGCAAATGCTGAGTGCAACTAGCAATCTCTACCTAGATCGCATAAATGATACGCATAAAACTCCTAGGAAAATTTCTCCATAGTTTCGACGCACAATGGCTATGAACACAAAATAACCATTTTCCTGCAAGCTCAATACAATGAGCAATCAATGCGCATCAAACTACACTCAACATACATGCATAAGCTCTGCAAAACTATGGCAAACAATGCTCGAGATCACAAGACTCTCCCACCCGAGAGCAAACTACTGTCTCAAGCAAAGAAAGATACACAACTCCTCACTCTTGCGAGAGTGGATACAAAAACACAAAACTGTGTCCAAACTGACAAAACCTGTCAAAGTGAGAGTAAACACTCGATCACAAACTATGGCGAGAATCTGGGAAAAATCGGACAGAATTCCCCTTGAAAACTGAGCAAAAACTCAAGTACAATGTCTACCATAAACCATAACACTACTCAATGCCAATGAGTAGAAATGCTAAAATGGCTCCACATTTTCACATACAATGGCAATCTGCACTCAACGTACATCAACGGAGTGACCGCGCATAAGCAAGCGCCAAAAGATTTGCAATCCGGAAACTTGATCAATGCGAAAACAATGCTCTCAAGAGAGCTCACTGGCACTTGAAAGTGCTCGCCAAAATGCATATATAATGGGCATCAACCATGCGCCATAACCATATGCAAACCATCCACAAGGATCATGAATCCAAGCACAAAATCACTGCCAAAGTATCCTGTGACAAAATTCTCAGATCTGCATTCTATAAGGAGAAAAACGAATCTGAAAACAGTGCTGCTGCGCATATAGTTTTTAGGGCAGCACCTTCACTTACACACAATCTTCCACACTCCTTTCTGAGCTTCCACAAGAGCACACATCACTCTCAATTGAGCTCACAAGCTCCCTTTGCATTCTCACAAAGCTTCCAAGCTTTCTTAATCTCTCTACCGTCGAGAGCGAGCGAGCTATCGCCTCGAAGCTCTCAAAGCCCTGTGCTCTCCGCGGTCACCATAGCTCTGATACCGATTGAAGGGGATCGGGGAGCACCACAGACGGAGAGTGAGAGACAGAGAGAGAAGGAGACACACACGATGTGGGTGGGGAGACTCAAAGAGTGAGCAGCCCCCTATACACTTATGCTATGTATAAGGTATGCAAGTCAGTGGGCGCCCAGACTCTGGGTAGCCGAGCAAGGCACAGACGCCTATACCCCAACAAATTTTTCTTGTAATAGGTCCTGTTGTCTGTTAGTCTATGTTACTACTTTCATGCCCTACATCGTAAACACCATGAATAGCCATAATGTGATAGGGTCAAATTTTCACCCTCAAGATACATCAGTCCTTAATATTGTAGCAATGATGACCATCGGTGAACTCAAACTAGGTATACTTTTAGCTACCAACACCCCAATTGCATATTACTTGCATTATTAAGCAGTTATCAAGCATAACCAAGAAAATCCCTCTCACATCATTATTTGCAAGAGCTATTATCCCCATAATGTAAGTTTATACCCATTAGCAATGATCTAGTGTAATTAGCTTTTCACTTTGATTGCTCTACAAAATGTCTTGCATGTTACATCATATGTACGTCTAATTGTTGTTGCATATTACTCAATATTTGCTTATGTACCACATCCCTCCCAACGTTTCCAATACTCCTTCGCAAAGGACTATGATTACTGACAAATCTCTTACCTCCATGTCCGAATTTGCAGCCAGCTACTTTCGGTGAACTGCTTTTGACCTATCCTAACATTCATCCATTGAGTGTGGCCTCACTATCTCTGAAGAACAATATCCACTAGTCATCCCAATCTTGCAAACCACCATGTCAATTTAGAACACCTCTCTTATCTGCTCATTTAGATAACACCTCTCTTATCCTCTCATTTGTGTTAAGAAATAAGACGTAGCTAAATAGATATTTGAGTAGATTACTCAATGGAGAGAGATATATTTCACACACAAGATATTATAGAGTAGAGAGAGATAGAGAGAGAGTACACACGATATACGTGGTTCACCCAATGTGGGCTATGTCCACGGAAAAGCAGCCACTCAATGGCTTTAGCACTTCAAAAGAAGAAGTAGTTTACAAAGGGATTAAACCCTTAATAGAGCTCCCGCCTTGCTTTACTCTCACCACCTCACACTCACCTTGTTGCATCAACTTCACACTATGAAGTGTGTGTAGAAATGGCCTCCTTTTATAGGCCAAAAGGGCTACCCTCTCTTATGAGAGACAGCCATGTGTAGCCGCCCTTGTGCGAATAAGTCCAAATCGGACCCTCCAATCCGCCCATGTGTGGCCGCCCTTGAGAAGACAAGTCCGCTTTTGAATTCGGCCACTGGCCACCGGCCATTGACTTCCGACCACCGACCACCGGCCATTGACTACCGGCCACCGGCCAACCGATCGGTTGTTTTTCGACCACTTTTCGGCCGCCGTCCAGCCATAATATTCCGGCAAAAGGGAAGATTTTGGCCCTAAAGTTTCCCCTGATTGTTGTCCGTGAAAATTTTGGTTTCCGATCAATGATTTTCCTTCACGCAGGATGGCTTCTCCTCATAATGGGGGCCCTACAAATGTGCGCTTTTACCACAGAAAATTACAAGGGTAAATCACGCTCCATAGTGAACAATTTGTACTTCAAGTTGTCTACTTTCATTCTCTTTTCTTGGCAAACAAATTTTGCATCAAATTTTTCCTTCATGGTGTTTCAAATCTTAATGCATTTGATATGCAATTATTAACGTTTTCTTACATTTAACAAGCAATTGTTTTTAGTGCTTTGTTTTTTAGAAAAGTTTTGCAGATAAATCTAAATACATTGTTCTCATATCAAACTCTAGGTATGACACTCCATGATGGATTCTGATAATACCCCTCTTGAAACATGATTTCAGTTATCCCTGATAAGTAAGATCTATCTATGTATCTTTAGACCTAAAAGTAACCTTAACAAATTCTAGACAGGATAAATATTCTTTTATTTCATGGCCAAATTATTAACACAGCATTCACACATTTTTTATTTGCTAACTATCCTTTGGTGAAAGTTTGACAGTCACAACTTTCTCTTATTTGTACCTCTCTCTACATGCACACACTGGTGTATACATTTTTAAATACGGTCTATTATCCAGGTAAGTACCTCCAGTACCTCCTTTCTCTTTTCAGGTTATCTTACGAGCTATCAACCCACTCATCCCTCATATAATGGCTTAAATTCTGCACTGAATGGAATTTTTATTACGGTCATTTGATATTATATAGCTCCTTACATGAGCTTAAGGTGTTTTCCATATAAACAAGAGTTTTAGTACTTTGCTATTCCACTATACTCCAAAGTGGTGTCAAGAAAATAGTAAATATTTTTCTATTTTATATACTTGGCCTAGTCCATTGGTCACGTGCACATAGATCCGCCGATTTAGGCAGTGTGTAAATGCTCATCCTGGTGCAGATTCTTCGTTCTAGGTAGCACAACAAAAAACTATAGATTCACACTTTTTAAACAATACCAAATGCAAATTCACCAATTTAGGCAGCATTAGTGCAGATTTGTCGATTCAGCACGCTTTATTGGTACAGATTCGCCGGTTTAGGTAGCACGCTTTATTGGTGTAGACTCCTCGGATGAGGCAACACCAATCACAAAATCATGCTGCAGTGGCTGGCCACCATTGTAACTGGTATGATTTTGTTACTGGAGTATAGAAAATGAAAGATATTTTGGATTTGGATTATATTTGGAATTGGAATTGGAGTTGGAATCTCTATATGATGATGTTTTGTCGCGACAATATTTATGGAATTGCAATCGACATTGATGAGACTTGACTTATTAAATGATGAGTGTGACCAATGATATCTTGATTCATCAGGATATGACATATACTGCTTATTCTAGTGATATGGGACACTAGAATCCGTAGTATGTGGATGACGGTGTGAGCCAGATGAAAACACACAGAACGCCTCTATAATGACCCGACACACACTCTTGGGATGATACACACACACACTATGGGGCACCACTCGGCTTACACAACCCACCTGGCCGAGACAGGGAACACACCTATGGAGTGAGAGGAGAGAGACTTTCCATTTACCCACTCCACGCAGAGAGACACACACACACGCACACACACAAAAAACTCAGCTCAAAAGAGGAGAATTTTTTATGTTTAGATACAATTGAGCTTGGGCCAACACCAATGGGGAAAATAGCTCACACAATATGGGTAAAATATGCCAGGTACAATCACAAATTGGAGTAGAAGCTTTGCTCAAAGGAGAAACTTACACATCCCAAACAATTGAAAAACAGTGAGAAATTTGGTAAAATGGACCGCACCATCACGTCCAGAACAGCCCAAAATCCCAGTCTACAATGTCAAAGTGCTCAAATCCGACCTCAGATGAGTAGTTTACGGCGGCCAAAACAGGCTCCAAAACTAGCAAAAACATAGTTGCCGTTGTTCCTCCTCTTCTCTCCATGTTTTTTCTAGTATTCTCTTAGTTTTTCAGTTCCCACGCTTAGCTTTATTACTTGGGCACCCTTGGCCTTTTAGTTGACCTCAAACGGACCTCGAACAGGCCAAAAAGTGGCCTCGTAGTGCATAGTTGTCACCCTGCTGCATTCATCTGCACACCTAGCACTCAACTTTTTCCAATAATTCATCCAACCACCACGTGAAGTGACCCCTAAAGATGGTCCTCATGATGAACTTTCTGCATAATTATCACAAGAAAACACCCACGTGTGTCTGTACTTATTCACGTGCAAGTATTGACCCCATTCAACCTCTTCACGCCACTAGATGCCATCTAACGCACCTACTTACCTCATGTCATCAGCCCGTGGATAGCTTCATCGATAATTTTACGTGCTACCAACTCCTCATTGTCATAGAAAAAACACACTGGTACTGGTGATAGTGAAAATTGATGCACTATGTACATGCTGTCCTACCTGTACACATGTGGGCCCCACATAACCACCTGGCTCTGGAAAATGGGCAATCCTTTATTCCATGCACCTTGCATGTGTATATACATATGCACAATCCCTTCCTCCAAAAAAACTCCTGACATAATTTGCCCATCCCCTAGCCTACTAGATCATTCATGATCCGCACAACAACAAAAAGAGATATGAGACTCGCCATGTCACAGGTCTCCTCATCCTTCACATACATTGCTTGCTCCATAGATAGCTGATCTTGCTCCACCATCATTAACCTGGTATGATACAATTTAAGATGCAATCCATTTACCCTTGACTTATGTAGAATCCCATCCAGGTTAGCCAATTGATAAGTACCATTCGGAAAACAGTCCACTACCTTGAAAGGGCCTTCCTACTTAATTTGAAACTTCTTTTGGAAGGTGTTGTCCAGCTTACTATTGTAGCGCAAAACCAAGTCATGCTTCTTGATACCCTTACTTTTGACCTATTTATTTATCTTTACCAAAGCCTTATCTTACATCTGCTCATAATGTTCCAATGCACTCACCCTATCCACTTGAACCTCTTGTAACTGTAAGAGCCTCTCTTTGAATGCATCACTAGGTGGCCCAAGCAACTTCTCTAACATCTTTACTGCAGGCAACTCTACCTTCACAAGCAATAGTGCTTCCTTTCCAAATACCAAATGAAACGAAGTAAACCCTATATCTGTCTTCACCGAAGTACGGTAAGCCCATAATGCACTAGGCATTTCCAAATCCCAATTCTTTCCTTGGTGCTCTGTCACTTTCAAAAGGATTTGTACCAACTCGCCATTGAATCTTTCATTTAAGCCATTACACTATGGGTAATAAGGAGTGGTATGCTGGTGCCTAATCTTCATCTTTGCGCATAAAAAGCATAGCAGTTTAGCTCTAAAGCTTGTCCCCTTGTCCGAAAGTAGCTCTAGTGGCACCCCAAACTTGCAACAAATTTTTCCACATCCTTTGCATTGATTTGTCTTACTGCTATAGCCTCTGCCCATCTAGAGAGATAGTCCACTGCAGTCAAAATATAGCTTTTGCCCCTGCTTGTGATAGGTAACACGCCTATTGCATCAATCCCCCACTTTTCAAACACATCAAACGCCATTATGGTTTTTCGTAGCTCTGGCTTCAACCCTCTCTTCCCAAATGCTTGACACCTATTGCAAGACCTAAACCAATGGTGAACATCCTTGTTCAAACTAGGCCATACATACCCCTCTTGCAAGATCTTATGCAAGGTGATCTTTAAAGCAAAATGGCCACCACATGCGCCTTCATGATTCTCTTCCAACACTCTAGAAAGCTCCTCCCGCCAAGTTACACGTCTCAACACGAGATCATCCCCTTTCATGTATAAGACATCACCAATCAATTTGTACCTGGATGCTCTACGCACAAAACCATACTTCTTAGACTTCTGAATGTCATTCGATATGATTCCTGCTAGCAAAAACTCCTCTTCTTGAGCCAAACTTTCCCGGCCATGGTAAAGACGTAAATTGGTCCTTAACACAAATAGCTCCCCAATCATGCTTTGAGCTTCTTCATGTGCCTCTCCATTTAGAGCACGCTCAATGTGTTTGATGCTCCATGCTTCGAAGTTTTTTAACAGGCCTTTAATTCTGAAACACATTTCTTGCAATGAGGTGTTCTTGCTCTTCCACACACCCAACACTTGCTTCACCACTAACAAGGCATCACCTTTTATGCTCCACCTTCTAATCCCATGCTTCAAACAAATGTGTAATCCGGCTGCCAATGTAGCATATTCAGCCTCATTGTTACTATGTGCATCCAATTTGAATCCTCTTGCATACTAGCTTCCCCTCTAGATCATAAAGTGTTATACCCCCTAAAGCTGCATCATGGCTCTTTCTGTATGACCCATCAAAGAACAACACATGCGCATTGCTAATTTGTGGAACTTATTCAACTACCCTTCTCACCACCTCTTCCTTAACAAGAAGGGGATTCTCCTTGTAAGTCAACAAATCAGCTGGGGTAGCCCTTGTACTGTCTTCCACTAAAAAAGAGAACTCAAACTCTTGCAGCTCAATTACCCATTTCTTGACCACATTTGACATGTTAGTGCCATTAATTAACTGTGGAAAAAAGGTATAAATCGTCAAGAAAACAAAAGGTCGTGGTAGCAAGTAATGACGAAATCGTCAACAAGCAAATATTACACTGGCCATCACTAGCTCTACTTTCGAGAATTTTCTCTCTGCTATACCAACTTCACTCGGCTTGCACAATACACTGGCCTCATATAATGGCTGCCCTTCCTCTTTTGCAATAGCATGGCTCCATAGGCATCATCCCCTACTGATGGATTTACATAAAACACTTTTTCCCAGTCAGGAGCCTGCATGGCTGACAACCCCCTAACACCTCTTTCACCTCTTGAAGCACTTCTTCACACTTGTCATCCCATTGCAATGGATCATGCTTTGCCACTTGTTGTAATGGATAAAGGATCTGTGAAGATAATGGAATGAACCATGCCATGTACTTTAGTTTGTGTATAAAGGTTGCCAATTGCTTTGTACTCGTAGGTGATGGAAGAGGAATAATAGACTTAACCTTGTCTGGATCAGCCTCAATGCCATTTTCTAACACCATATGGCCCAATAACTTCACCCTTGGCTGTGCTAGATGACATTTCTTTGGATTTAGTTGTCATCCACATTCATCATATCGAGCCAATACCATCTGCAACTTCTCATGGTGTTCAGCCCTGCTGTTGTAGACATAGAAGTCATCCATAAAAGCTTTAACACAACTACCAATGAATGGTTCCAATGCCCAATTTGCTCTCTCTTGATAGAAAGATGGTCCATTTGACAACCCAAATGGCAATACTGTGTAGCAATAGCAACCCCATGGCGTAATAAAAGTTGTCTTTGTGCGGTCTTTAATAGCAATCTTCAATTGAAAATAGCCTGAAAAACCATATCACACACTGCACCTCTCATAACCTGCCACTGAATCCAAAATCTGATCAATGAATGGAAGAGGGTATGGGTTCTTCTTAGTGGCTGCATTTAAGGGTTTAAAATCTACACAAATCCTCCACTTTCCATCCTTCTTTGGACTGACTACTATTGGACTCACCCATTCTGTGGTTTCCACTAGGACTATGAACTCTGCCTTAAATAACTTGTCCACCTCTTCCGGCAAGGCTTCCATCTGCTCTTGACCCATCCTTCTTAGCCTTTGCCACACTGGCTTAGCACCTTCTTTTAGCTCTATACGCATCTCTTCTCCTTTGAACCCTCTGATCTCTTCATAGAAGTAATGAACAAATGAGGAAAACTAGCCGGCATGTGCAAATATATCTCCTTCTCCATAGCTGAGAGGTCTCCACCGATCATTTGTGTCATCAATTCTTTCTTCTTTGACAATTCAACCTTGGTTTGCATCAGCCCTTCAATCACTTCATAAGGCCCTTCACTTTCATCTTTAACCTCATTTGCAAATGCGACTAAACCAGAGTCCTGGATTCCTTTGTCCATCAAAATAAATGCAACATCAGCATCCTCATCACTGCTGGTAGTACTATCACTGTCCTCGGGAGAAACTGTGGAATAGTCTTCATCACTAGACTCATCCTCATCTTCATAAAATTCCTCCAATCTTTTCCTTGTTTCCATATTATATAGCTTCTTGGCACCTGTCTTTCAAAAGAGGCTAATTGTACCACATCTCCAATCTTGAACAACTCCCATTGCACATAACCATGGTCTGCCCAGTATAATAGGATATGCTCCCAACCCCGCTGGCATCACATGAAAATCAACCACTGCCTTTGCATCATATTCTTCCACCTCTAAGCTCTTTACAACACCCAAACATTTTACTTTCTGATGGTTTGCCAATCTGATCCGAAAGCCTGACACCCCAGCCACTGTAAGACCTATCTTCTCAAAGCATGAGTGTTTTATGACACATATTTGGGCTCCGCCATCAACATAACCTTGTCCCATATTTTTTCTTTTGTGCCACACATCTACTATTGGGCAAATGTCTGGTAGCTCATCCATTGCCAACACCTTTACTGAAACTCTCTCTAGCTCTTTCTCCATTGGGTTAACTATCCTCTTCCACTGTCGCTTTAGCTTAGTCAACATCTCTATAAGCTGCCCAAAAGTAACATCTGCCTTCCTGCTTGTCAGATCCTCCTTCAAGTCATAGCTAATTGCCCATCCCCTAATGGAAAATCTGAAACATGAAGCTTGCGACGAGCCCTCCTTTTCTCTTGGCCTTGACATCCTCGACTTCATGGCTCTTTCCCTTCTTCTTACTGGGACCTGGGGCACTTCTTCCTTCCTTGTCCTCTGTGGTCCTCTTCCCAATAGGAATAACTAATGTATCCTCTAGCTTTGATGCCTTCTCCAAGGTGACTACAGTTAGCACTTTTGTCTTTCCCTTCCCCTCCTGGGTTAAAACATTGGTTCCTTCTTCTTCCTTGATCTCAATTCCATAATTATTTGACCTAGTTAGCACCTGTCTTGGCAATGGATACATGTCTTCCCCCATCCTTGGTGTCTTATCACATTGCGGGTTGATGTGTCCCAACTCTCCGCAATTATAACATGTGGGCGTCTGCCTCCAGAACCTACCATTGCTTTGTCCTACACCATTCCTAGGCCTTTCTTCACCTCCTGGCTGATTTGCAAACCTCCCTCGACGTCTATTATTTCCCACTTGACCTAGCATGTTTAGGCTGAGATTCTTCATTAAATCTACCACTTTGCCTCATGTCTTGCCTTAGCCCATCATCTTGCATTGCTATAGTGACCACTATTGGCATAACATGAGGAGTAACAGAAGCCACTGGTTCATGATGAACCCCTGGCATGAGACCTTGTAAAGAGTCCATAGGCTGAAATTCAGACCTCATGGGCAAAGACTCTACTCCTAGTTGGCTCATTTCCCTCAGCTTCCACTCTTTGTTCCTTGCTACCTCTAGTGCATCTTCATATGTCCTAGGCTTCTTTAGCTCCACTCTCCAACGTATATTCTCCCAAAGACCAGCCAAGAACTTTTCCTTCTTCATCATGTCAGGCGGGGGTACTTGTGGTGCTAAGGCCTTGCACATCCGCTCCCATGCCAATGAAAACTTACGTATGTACGTATCTACTGGCTCACCTTCTTTTTGCACCAAACCTTGTACTTCTTGCCACACTTTGTCAGGATCTTCTGTCTTCACAAACTCCACTTCCAATCCATGCCTTAGATTGTCCCAACTCAATCTTCCAGGTGGATTAGCCACATGCAACTCCTCTTCAAATTCTTTGGACCAAACTCGTGCATCACTCTTCAAACAAATTTGGAGAAGACGTAACATCTGCGCCGGGTCATGAATCTGGTTGCTAATACAGGCAACCTCCATCTTCTCCAAAAACTCTTCCACTTCTTCCATGAAACTCCAGATAAGAGAAATCCATGGCTACCCAAGTTTCAATGCTCCGAGAACCCCTTCTAACACACGTGCAAGAACCCAAACTTTTTACTAACTCAATCCCCAGAAACTTCAATGGAGCTCAACTGTAGATAAGGACAAACACATGCACATCAAATGAGATTTCATAGTTAATCATCGGAATTACAATAGGCAAAGGGCATTCCAATATCTCTCTTAATCTTCTTGGACCAAACATACAGACTATCTACTGCTGGAAAAAAATATTCCTAGACACATGAACATTTATCTGGATTCTTTGAGTTAAATCAAAAGGAGTGAATTGAGGGCCATTTTGATCATCCATTAAAGCAAACCATGCAGCTCCCAAGAAGGCACACCTGACTTATCCTCTAATTTTGCTAGAATTTCAGTAGCATAACAGCATAAATGGCTCCAAAGATCAAAAAACCAGCCATCATATCTTGGAAAATTTTTGACAGAGTTTCCCTAGAAATAGAGCAGTGAGAACCCAAAATATAGACTGTATATGTATGCATAAACTGCCAACAATAGAACCCGAGCATCGAGTAGGAATCACTGGTACATAACCTATGGCGAGGTAACAAAAAGGGTGCTCCAGCTACCTGTATCACCTAAAGGATCTCCACATTTGAGAATCCCCCAGCTCAAAAAAACCTCACACTATCGACCCTCTCACGAAAGCTTATGCAAATCTCGTATAGTCAAGTCTCAGAAATGACTATCTTCTAGAACAAGTCTCAGAAATGGTTGGGACTGCCAAATAAAACCAAGTATGGCTCCACAAAGGCATACAATGGTAGTTTCCACAAGTAACGTACAATACCAACAGACAATGCGCTCAAACAGGCGCCAACTGATGCATACCCACGACAACTACAAGTGACTCCCACTTGCCAGTGTATCACTCTACTCCAGCTACTTGTACCTGTGTAAATCACTTGTACCTCTACCTGTCCCTGTAACCTGTAACTTGTAATCTGCAACCTGTAATCCCGAATCTTGAATCTTGAAGCTCAAAGCAGAAGGTACTCGAAGAAGATCCTCCGTGGGGGCACCAAAAGAATGTGAGCCGGATGGAAACACACAAAATCCCTCTATAATGGCCTGGCACACACTCTTGGGATGATACACACACACTATGGGGCACCACTCCGCTTACACAACCCACCTGGCCGAGACAGGGAACACACCTATGGAGTGAGAGGAGAGAGACTACCCATTTACCCACTCCACACACACACACACACACACACACGCCCAAAAAACTCAGCTCAAAAGAGGATAATTTCTAATGTTTAGATACAATTGAGCTTGGGCCAACACCAATGGGTCAAATAGCTCACACAATATGGGTAAAATATGCCAGATACAATCACAAATTGTAGTAGAAGCTTTGCTCATAGGAGAAACTTACATAGCCCAAACAACAGAAAAACAGTGAGGAATTTGGCAAAATGGATAGTGCCATCGCGTCCGAAATGGCCCAAAATCATAGTCTACAATGTCAAAGTGCTCAAATCCGACCTCGGATGAGCAGTTTACGGCGAAAACAGGCTCCAAAAACAGCAAAAACACAATTGCGGCTGTTCCTTCTCTTCTTTCCATGTTTTTTTGGGTCTTCTCTTAGTTTTTTCAGTTCCCACATTGAGCACTCTTGGCCTTTTAGTTGACCTCAAACGGACCTTGAACAGGCCAAAAAGTGGCCTCGCATTGCATAGTTGTCACCCTACTGTATTCATCCGCACACCTGGCACTCCACTTTTTCCACGCCACCACGTGAAGTGGCCCCTAAATATGGTCCTCATGATGAACTTTGTGCATAATTATCACAAGAAAACACCCATGTTGTGTCCGTACTTATTCACGTGCAAGTATTGACCCCATTCGACCTCCTGACGCCACTAGATGCCATCTGACGCACCTGCTTACCTCATGTCGTCGGCCCGTGGATAGCTTCCTCAAGAAGTTTTACGCACTACCAACTCCTCAATTTCATAGAAAAAACACACTGGTACTGGTGATAGTGAAAATTGATGCACTATGTACATGTTGTCCTACCTGTACACATGTGGGCCCCACATAACCACCTGGCTCTGGAAAATGGGCAATCCTTTATTCGATGCACCATGCATGTGTATATACATATGCACAATCCCTTGCTCCAAAAAACTCCTGACAACGGCATGCATATGCAATGTTGCTAAGTTTCACTATTTTTATGCTTTTTTTTTTGACACGGATTTCATTCCACTGTTTTTAACAAGTATCGTTTGCATCTTTTTTATCTTTGCAAATGAGGACAGTTGATTTCCAATGGAGAGGTATGTAATGGAATTGATATTTTATTATCTAGTGCACGTGACAGGTGGAAAGGGCTAAGGATTATGCTAAAGGATATCATCTTTATGGACATCTCATTATTTAAATGCTCTTTATGAGCTAAGGCCATTTAGGTCCGGCCGGCCAATGTGTATTCATGTTTTAGAATTAAAGAATCTATAAATAAATACGTGCAAGAGGGAAATGCTCACTCTTGCACGGGGCGAGATTGCACCCAATGTTCGTCTCATTCTTCTCTCCTCTCTTCTCTTCTCTCTCGTTGTGCTAGACGTAGCACTTCGCTCTAGGAGGTGTGCATGTACTCTTCCTCTCTCTCGCACTCTTCCTCTCTCTGTTCGTGTATCTCGTGATTATGCGTCTATTAGTCTGTTTTAGAATTAAAGGATCTATAAATAAATACGTGCAAGAGGGAAATGCTCACTCTTGCAAGGGGCGATATTGCACCCAATGTTCGTCTCATTCTTCTCTCCTCTCTTCTCTTCTCTCTGGTTGTGCCAGACGTAGCACTTTGCTCTAGGAGGTGTGCATGTACTCTTCCTCTCTCTCGCACTCCTCCTCTCTCTGTTCGTGTATCTCGTGATTATGTGTCTATGTGGTTGCCAGGTATGTCGATTAGTCTGTTTTATGGTTTGTAGCATGCTATTTCGGGTATTTTGTAGGGAACTCCACGCCTCTGGTTGCAGCAGAGTTAATGCTTATATTGTCTTGTGGGTGACTACTTTGGGTCTATATCTAAGCTTGCACTTTCTTTCAAAGGTGAATCTGGGCTTATTTTTTATTCATTTAGGTTTACTCAATTATTGAAACATTCAATATGGTTGATGTGTGGCAAGTGCATTCAATGCCCTGCCACCATTTTTTTTTTCTCTCAAGCGTCGCTATATAAGGCTCTGCAGTGTCATTATAAACATCGTTATAAGTGGCCTGTAAATGTCGCTATGATCGTCGCTATATAGCGATGAGTATAGTGACGCATATAGCGATGTTCTCGTATCCATGCTGTTAGCGACAGTCTTAGTGATGCCACGCAGTATAAAAACCCAATGTATTTCTGTCGCTAACATTGTCACAAGTGCACACAAGCTCTTGTAGTGTAAGCCACCCAAACGTTATCGAGACACCCTTAAATATACATAGTTTTGATATCATTGACCACCTACAAGTGCTATCTAAACCACTAGCAAGTGGTTCAAAACCTTTTTCAAACCACTTTTAAAGAACTTTCAAGTGGAGGAGAAGACCTATCAAGTGATCTAGAAGTCCTTTGCAAATGCTTTAGAACCACTTTCTTATATACGTAGTTTTGATCTCATAGACCACGTGCAAGTGCTATCTACACAACCAGCAAGTGATTATGAACCACTATCAAGTGCTATCTTAACCAGTAGCAACCGATTTTGAACCACTGGCAAGTGTTATCTTAACCACTGGCAAGTGCTATCTTAACCATTGACAAGTGGTTCAGAACCACTTGTCAGTGGTTATGAACCACTATCAAGTGCTATCTTAACTAGTAGCAACCGGTTTTGAACCACTGGCAAGTGTTATCTTAACCATTGGCAAGTTCTATCTTAACCACTGACAAGTGGTTCAGAACCACCTGTAAGTGCCATCTTAACCACTAGCAAGTGGTTTTGAACCACTAGCAAGTGCTATCGTAACCACTGGCAAAAGGCTATCTTAACCACTACAAGTGGTCCCAAACCTTTGAAAGTGGTTCAAAACCACTAGCAAGTTTGATTTTAACCACTAGCAAAAGGTTCAGAACCACTTTCAAAGTGCTTGCAAGTGGAATAGAAGACCTAGCAAGTGGTCGAGAAGGCCTTTGCAAGTGTTCATAACCTCTTTCGAGTGGTTCTTAACCACTTTCTAAGGGCTACCAGTTTATATAATGCAAATGGTTTTCAACCACTTGCATGTGGTCCACAGTTCACAAGTGGTATAGCTTGCACTTCTGCCCACTAACTGCTGATTTTTATCTTCTACAAAAGCCCTAAGAAAAATTGCAAAATCAATTTAAAATAAAATTATAATAAGACATCTTGCAAGGCACATAACATAATGGTCGATTGAATAGAAAATCATGTTTCTACATTAGAAATCGGTATAGAATTCCACAATACAATGTCGGTTTTTTTACCATTCTACAAAACAAATGAAGTCCTCGTCATGAGTTACACTGAGTCAAACTCATCATGGGTATCTACATACATGATCACATGTACACAACTCTTAAGATTTTTGTTGAGACCGGTCATTAGAAGGCGGCCTTTTTTAACCTGGTAGTGGAGGTGGTGCAGGCAGCACTTTGCCTTGGCTGCTTGATAATTTTTCCCTCACAGATTCAGCATCCCAAATTTGTTTCCACCTTCTTCTTCTAGCATCCATTTTACAAGCAATGATCAACTCCGATTGCTTTTCTATTTTCTTCCAGTCATAGACAAATGGTAAAACTTCATGATGTATGTACTTCTCCCATTGGTCTTCCGTCTGGTCCTATAGAGAAGGCAAGATAACATAGGAGTCTTCATCGTTCATGCAGCACTTGGAATATTTGTCATCTAGCGGGAGGTTGTTATCTTTGTTGAATTGTGGAAACTCTTTCTAAAAAGTGCCCAAGACTAGAAAGAGAATTTGTTCCCCTTTCTTGTCAAGCCATGAGCTTCTATTGCATGTCTCTTTTGTAATCCACCTATTCAAGCACATGTGAGCTTGAGGCAAGCACAATTCTAACCTCTTTTATAGGTCTCAGTAGCGGCTTGTGTTCCATATGTACACTTCAAAAATCTGGCTAGCCCCATGAACAAACCACTCTGCAAAATGGTGCACATTGTGGTTCATATTATTGTCTTGCTTCACCTTCCAAAAGTGAAACATGTCCACATTAGGCAGGCTTGTTCACTCTCTCTTGAGTGAGAATAATCAGATCATTAATATTAATGATCAAGGCAAGCCTATTATCCTCCGCAGGGTGAGGGACATGAAACTGAGTTACTAGGGGTGCATCCCAATCAAAGTTCCCCATGTCTTCATGATCACAATGTCGGTGCACAACATTACCAACAATCACTTGTATTTCTACTACAATGCCCAAAAAACCACACCCAATAAATTGTAGTGAAGATTGACACCATGAGACAAAAAATATATCTTATATTCAAAATACGTAAATAGCACAAAAAGCACATGGAACACAGTTTCCGATGTGCGTGGGTCTTGATTAGTACTTTTCTTTGGATCTGGATGATCCAAAGAAAAGTAAAAGCTTTTCTTCCTCAGGGTATATGCAATTACTCGTAATGTCTCCACATACTCTACGTCCTCCACTTTATCTACGGTTTCCAATTCTAGGATCACAATAAGGTTTAGGGGGAGAAAACAAAAATCTACTCGGAAAAAAATGGAACACTACATATATGCACTTCATTACATTCCTGGTTGTCGGTTGAGAGCTTGTTGGAGTCATTTCCAATGGTTTCCTTGCCATGGTTCAACCTTGTGGTCCCCACTTTTTACAATAGCCTTTCCATGCTGAAAACTCAGATAGCTCTATGTTGTTCTTGTCAAGTTCAAATAGTTCTATATTGTTCTCGTCAAGTTCAAGCAGACGAGAAATTTTGTCAGCATTGGTTCTTGTGAAGAAAAAAATCATGTTAAGGGACTTATCTCATGACAAGTGGATTTAATCTGAGTATAGTGAACCCATTCTCGACCTCTGTGTATGCAATTCCAAGTGCTGCAGCACTTGGCAATTTTTGGAATCTTTACTATGCACAATAGGTGAGTGCACTCTACCATAGTGCCACATAGAACTACAAAATAAAATGGATGATAATTGTGTTGACATTCCAGCGAGAAGACCCTTGCAATGTGGTTAGCTGAGAGGGGTTTCCCACATGCAACATAGTCACCCCCAATACACACAAGTGGTTTCAAAAGAGAGACTTTAGCCGGCGGTGAAGGGACAATGATGCCTCTACCCTTTTCCTAGATATATTGGATGGTTGTATCCATAAATTCTCTTCGAGACGTCAAGGCGTCTAATTCAAATTCCAAAGCCATATTCCTTTGCTTCCAACCATAGCATAAACAACAGCGAAGAGTAAGATCGTTTCATGCTTGGATGGACTTAAGTGCACAAGCTTAAATGATTCTATTCAACTTCTTTAAAAGAATTCAAAGAAAATTAAAAAATGCTTAACAACTCTTATCAAAATGCTTTCTAGGCATTTCTCAATGCTTTCTAACCACTTGTTTAGCACTTTCTAACCACATATTGAGCACTTCAGAGCACTTTCTAACCACCTGGTCACCACTTTCTAAGCACCTAGTTACCACTTTCTTGGCAACATAAAGCATTTCAAATCACTTTCCAACAACCTATTTGGCAACATTGAGTACTTCAAAGCAGTTTCTTACCACCAAGTCACCACTTTGTACTCCTTGTGAGTAGACAAAGTGCTTCAGAGTGCAGATTGGTTCCTTGAAAGCACTTTGAAGTACTTTATAAGCACCATTCAGCATTGTGGAGCACTTCAAAGCAGTATCTTCACTCAATCCTTACCACTTGGTCTAAACTTCATAACTAGCTAGTAAGCACTTAAGAGTTACGTCAAAGTACTTCAAAGTCATTTCAAGGACCCTTTCAGCAATTTCTCACCACTTTTTGACCACCTATTAATCCCTTTCAAGCATACTGTAGGACCCATTGATCACTTCAAAGCACTTTTCAAGCACTTGGTTACCACTTTCTTGGCACCATAAAGCATTTCAAATCACGTTCCTACCACCTATTGAGCAATAGTGAGAACTTCAAAGCACTTATTTACCACATCACTTGGAAAACTGTGTAGACACTCTTTGACTTGGCTGGACTGCCATCTATAGAAGTAGTTATGTTTGATAAACTTGGTCAGCTTGTCTTTCAATGAATGAAATGAAAGCGGAGCACCCAATCTACTGAATAACAAGATCTTTCCTTTTGTGGTGTTGGCCATCTTCATTTATAGGTTGTGTCTCCATACCAACAAAAACCTTTGCAGCCACCTGAAAGTTGTTGTTGTGTACTTCAAGAGGACAACATCTAAGTTGTTTGGCACCGCATTAATTTTATTTTCCCATCAAGAAGATGTGTAAATGAAACATGGAATTTTTTGGTTTAGGACACAGAACAGACTCCCATAGTGTTGTGAGGCTCTCAAATGTTGACTTTGCAACCACACATATACTGCCACTTACTGCAGGGTCACAAACATCACAAGCACAATGATAAGAGCCTCCATGTACTCCAAACCTACCTTGATGCATTTGGTTGAAAGCATCTTTCAGGTAGACAACTTGCACATGATATTTGTAGCAACAAGTATTGCGGCTCGCAATTTTTGAACAAAACAGGGCTTCAAATTCTCATAGCATCTCAACAAAATGTGCAGTGTTGGAAGCATTTCCTGAAACCGCCTGTAAAATTTCACCTGCACAAAAAGAAGCCAATAAAGAGATAATGTGAGAACAAATAACCAAAATGGTTGGTACCGTCACCCACAAGTTATAACACCCACTCTCGTGTTTGTGAAAGCACATAAGAGGAATATTTACCACTTAGAAGTTGTTTTGCATGTTTGAAAGGGGCTTTAAACTTCTTGAAACCACTTGAAGCACTTTAAACCACCTATAAGTGATTGAAAAAGGTCATCAAACCACTTTCAAGTGGTTTGTGTACCACTTTCAATCACCTTCAAGTGGTTTGAAATCTTCCAAGTGCTTTCGTAGGTTCTCACCTAAGCACTTTTAACCATGATTGAAAGTGTTCATTTAACCACTTTCAAGTGGTTTGTTTACCAATTTCAATCATCTTTAGGTGGATAACACCCGAATCGTGGGTTTGTAAAAGCACTCAAGAGGAACATTTACCACTTAGAAGTGGTTTTGCATGTTCAAAAGTGGCTTTGAACTATTTAAAACCACTTGAAGCACTTTAAACCACCTTAGGGTGATTGAGAAAGTTCATCAAACCACTTTCAAGTGGTTTGTTTACCACTTTCAATCACCTTTATGTGATTTGAAATCTTTTATGTGCTTACATAGGTTCTCACCTAAGTACTTGGCAGATTTCAAACCACTTGAAGCACTTAAAACCACCTAAAGGTGATTGAAAAGGGTCATCAAACCACTTTCAATCTTTGGGTGGTTTGAAATCTTCAAGATTCTCACCCAAGCACTTGGAAGATTTCAAACCACCTAAATCACTTAAAACCACCTTAAAAAGATTGAAAGTGGTCATTAAACCACTTTCAAGTGGTTTGTTTTTCATTTTCAATCATCTTGAGGTGGTTTGAAAACTTCGAAGTTCTTACATAGGTGCTCACCTAAGCACTTGGAAAATTGCAAGTGGTTATTAAAATACTTTCAAGTGGTGACAAACTATTTTAGCACTTTGCAAAGTACAAGCTTCCACTTGAAGGGGGATTAAACTACTTTTTGATTGTTTTCTCACTTCTCAGAGGTTTTTTACAATTTGAGAGTGGTTCTGACAACTTGAAAGTGGTGAATAGTGGTCACTATACTACTTAATAGTGTTTTTTACAGTTTGATTGTGGTTATGATAGCTGGATAGTGGTCAATATACTACTTGGAAGTGTTTTTTTGCAGTTTGAAAATGGTGAATAGGGGTCAGTATACTACTTCAAAGTGGTTTTTTTTAGTCTGATAATTGTTATAGTTTGACAAAGTATTAGTGCATAGTTCATAATACTTGAGGTTGATCCCACAAAAGAAATGGACTCCTAAGAAGAACCTTTCTGTTGTTGATACACCTTTGGCATATGTCCTTCTTGTTCGGAGAGACTCGGGTCTCTGTTGTCCAAAAACCAAACACAAGCTCCTTAATGTCCTCTATGATGTTTGCAGAACGATCAGCTTGCCATTGACATGCTAAGAATGGAAAAGGAATGTTCTCATCCTCTAAATGAAGTCGTGCATTTGCAAAACCAATGTTTCTTCTGTGTATGCCCAATGACTTTGCAAGTGCTTTATCCGTAAAGGGACAAGCATCTACTTTGTCCCTCAAATTAATGCATGTCATCATTGTTGCCCTCTTGAAAAGCATTTTTGTGACAGAGTGCGGGATCTTGACTTCTAACAAGGTGTTGCATATGTTGGCAATCACTGCTCTCTTTATAGAATCTGTTGAGTTCTACAGGTTGCAAAATACTGGTTGCTAGAGTAACTGTTCAAAAATCCTTTCTTGGAGTTTGGTTGTCAATCCTTGTGTCTTCGATTGCCAACACCTTGACATGGCACAAAGAATCTCCCTTTTCAGCTTCTCATCAAGCTGGGCATCCTTTGGTTTTTTAGCACAAAGAGTCTGTTTCCTTTGCCTCTCTCTTTGTTCCTTTTTCTTTGCCACACAGTATGTTAGGACACTGGCAAGGCCGGACAAGATAAGGCAGGGCCGGGCTAGGAGGTGTGGAATGGGGAGTCCGACTAGGGCAAAGGGCCAAGGGCATGCCTATATAAAGGGAGGTTGGGTGGTGGACTCTTAGGCTCTAGTCACCCTTGTCTTACATTGGTATCAGAGAAAGGTCTAATTTTGGACAAGAGGGCGTGGAGCTTTTGCATGCTCCTCTCTTTGTGGGCGTGAAGAGCCACTTGCTAAGGGGGACGATGAGGTCGACTGTGTGATAAGCGCCGCTTGTGCCGAGAGGGAGGTAACCTCAACCTCCGCCATACACTGCGTGACGTAGCCCGACGGATACACACTGCAAAGGGGGGCAGTTTACGTCACTGGAGCGACACCCAGAACGCAACGCACGGGGAGTTCTCTCTCTCCCTCTCCCTTGCAGCACTGCCGTGGTCGCCATAGCCAACTACAGAGGTGTATTTTTTGGTTTTTTTTTGCACACAAGGTGCCCACAGGTCCTTGGCCTTGGGCAATTACTCAAAAATTTCAAGCTAGGGCACGTGCCCACCCGGGCACACACCCCATACCCAAGCTACGGTGTTTGACAGTTGTTGGCCAAGATGAGACACAAGGATAGGCAAGGGACCACCGAATTCTAGGCAAATTGTCAGAATTATAAAAATTGTAGAAGTCAATAGACGTTAAAGTTTGACGGAGTTGAAGTTTCGAAAGAATATCTATTGCAATTTCTTCCTTCGAGAAGATTCAGTTTGTCAACGACGCTTCAAGCAGTACAAATTTTTGTCAGCATCTTCAAGCATAGTTGATTCAACTATCAAGAGCTTGCGGAGTTCCATATACGGCAGACTACTATCGATTTTGACGGAATTAGCACGGCTACTCTACTTCGCAAGTGCTCCCAATATTAGGTATATTTTTTGAGTACTTCTTTCACCGCACTGCATAGCCATGGATTCGGATATCAATATGACATTCGATCTTGAGCAAAGTACTCTTGATCCTACCAATGATGGTCCACGTCCGGATCCTCTCAAGGAGAGTAACTGTGACGCTATGGCAGGAGAAGATACTTATGAGTTGCTCGATATTCAAGAATTTCGTTCACTTCAGACACGCATGACAATCATGAATGAAAATTTTAAAACTTTAAATGAAAATGTTAATAAACTCTCCACATTAGTAATTCAATTAATGAATCAACAGTCCAAGAGTCCTGCTGACACCCACATGCATGAGCACATTGACACACGAGGGCAAGGCCCAACTAATAATACGTTGCATACTCTCACTACCAAAGAGGTGGATGACTTGTTAAAGAACTTGAAACCACCAGTCTTTAAGGACGAAGATAGAGACCGCAATAAGGATGCAGTGAACATCTTTCACAGCAAATGGGATGGAATTCACGCCTTACGGTGAACGCCGGATGCAGTCAGAGCTTTGCAGACGAGCTTAACTCTGGAAGGCAAGGCCTACAAATGGTGGATGTCTCTCAAGGAGAAGAACATCATACCACAGCATTGGGTAGCCTTTGAAGCAATGTTTAGCAAGGAGTTTTTGCCTACAAACAAGGCTAATCAAAATTGGACAGCTTGGGACACATGTTCTATGCGCCAATACCCATCACTCCTTGAATATATCTCTCACTATCGGGACGTTATTCTCAAGTTGGAAGGCTTGAATACCTTTCAACAAGTACAAGGGTTCATACGAGGTCTAACACGTGAGCTTAAGAAGTATGTCAAGACCCAAGACCCTAAAACACTTGAGGAAGCCATAGTGAAAGCACACATTCATGATGACCCTGATGAGAAGAAAATACATAATAGTAATGTGCCTGCTAGTATACATGGTAATACACTCTCTCGGTATGGGCATAGTAAAAGAAAAATTCTCATTGCTAATTCAGATGCATCTAAGAAACCCAAGGGGTCCAGGGGTCCTCTTTCTCCTGAGGATTTTGATAAAGCCAAGAAAGAGAAGTTATGTTTTCAATGTTTAGGGAGAGGTCATGGAAAAAAGGATTGTCCCAAGGGGAAATCTGTTGCTCAGGAGAAGGAGAAAGCAGTGCACACGGTGCAACTATTGCCTCTTGAGTCTTCCTCGAAATTCTCCACGGTGGAAGTAACACACACTGAAGTGGTGCATGAATGCTGTCTCACAGCTTCCATGTGGCAACAAACCTTTGGACCAGATGAGTTAGTACGTATGCAAGGATATTTGCAAGGGCACAAGGTGTGCATCTTGGTAGATGATGGTGCTACTCACAATTTCATCAATTATAGATTGGTGAAAAAGCTCAAATTGCCTCAAACTCCGAGTACCCACCGCTACAAGGTAGCAATGATGAATGGACATGATACTGAAATATGGGATACTCAATGCGGAGCTATTTCATTGGAAGTACAAGGGTACTCTACTTGTTTAGATTTTCAGGTTATGAACATGGAAAGGGATGATGTGGTTCTTCGTAGGGAGTGGTTGCATAGTCTAGGACCATCACTGAATCATAGCTATGATCACAACAGCTTGATGTTTGAATCCCATGGCGCACATGTGTTGTTGTTAGGAGGAAAGGATATACCTTCATCACCACTGATTTGTACCGCTAAACTTGTGCAGCTCGTTTCTGATAATGAAATAGATCAGGTTTTCTTGTATTACTCACTATCTCATTTTCTTTCTGACATTGAGTCTGTTGAACATTCCTCAACGCCGCATGCTTCTCTCTCTTCTATTCCACCCATTGCTAATTCTAAACAAGCAAACATTGCTAGTCAATTACAAAAATTATTAAAGTAATTTCAAGATGTATTTCCTAATGATTTTCCATCAAGATTACCACCGACACGATTAGTACCATATAGCATTGACATGGTGTTGGCAGATACGCCGCGACGGACGTCAGCACAGCAAGAACTCACCTAGCAAGATTTGTCAACTAAGGAGAAAGCTCGACCCGCAGGCACGTGGAAGCAAGCATAGGGTGTCAACCTACGCTCGACGGACTCTCGACTAATTCCTAAAGAGGTCTCTACCCAATGTCTAAGCTACAGCCTTCAGGAGTGCATAAGAGGAGATTTCCTACAACGCTTTCAAGAGCCAAACACTCATCAAACGTTCTCAAAACGCCATAGAACTTGAAGGAGACCCTACTAACACCAATAGGTTGCTCTCCCTAAGGTCCATAAACCAAAATCCCAACCCTAAACACCTAGTGCAAAATCACATAGGATGTCTGGTCAAAATTTGCAGGTCGTCGTTTCCAAAAACTAAAGTGCCTAATGTGTATCTCTACTCGATGCAAACGCGTGTATATGTTGAAATGAAAAAACGGACAACGTATGCTCAACGAATCACCAGATGAAGCTCGTGGATCGAGCTCGCAAAACCAGACCGTATGCCTGCAATGTAGGTATTGGTGCGTAGTTCTCATCGAGGGCAACACATTGCACTTCTCCGCACTCGATTTCGACCACCGGTGCACGCGTAACTCTCGTTGAGGGCAACACGCTGCACTTCTCCGCCCTCGATTTCGACCACCGGTGCACGCGTAACTCTCGTCGAGGGCAACACGCTGCACTTCTCCGCACTCGATTTTGACCACCGGTGCACGCGTAGCGTCAAGATAAAACTCTCACTCTCTCTCATACACAGTACGCTCACTCTCAGACAGAACTTTTTTAAAAATGACAGAGGTTTTTTTCATTAAGGTCAAAAGTGGTATAAATACCTTACAATCTCAAACCCTAATGTTCCAATTTAACCATCTACTCAATCTAAATGTCAAAAATGGGATACAATCAGGAAGCTTCTGCAAGCCCCAATATTTATAAAGGTGAAATGTCGGTTTTTCTCAATAAACAAATAATTACAAAAATAATATTCTGTCGAGCAATCATTCTCCGTAGGGTGTGTCCAACTGCTAACACTCCCCCCTCCTAGTTCATGTCGTCCCCGACATGGCAGTTGAGCTGCTTCTTCAGTGTAGGCTTTCTCTCATCTTGAGAAGGGACTCATATCTTGCATGCTGAGCCAGTAGCGTCGGGCATAATATATCTGTGCTGATTGTGAAGAAGCCGGTGTAGAAGGCTTCTTCAAAGGCCTAGAGGTGATAAGAAGGCAAAAACATAATTCTTTGATACAATGCATGTATCACCTCGTGAGAAGGCTGACCAAATAGATCGTATGCACATCTGTATGTATCTTGAAAGAAAAAGATATTGTCTGTCGCCTGGCCTGGTTTGAAGGTTTCAAAGACTGCCAAAAGGGTTTTACATATCTTTCTTATCATGATGCAAGATAGGTCAGGAGAGCCAGTGAACAATTTGATGGCGCTCATTAGGGTTTTCACCATGTATTGATCACTCATTCTCTCGCCTGCCTTCAAACCTGGCAGCTTCAGGTTATTTAGCCAAGTGGGTTGGCTTCTCTGCAATAGCGCTTGTGCTCTCCATGTCCTCATCCTTGGTAGAGGGCAAAAACTGAGGTTATCTTTGATCACTTTAGGTGCCTCTACCAGATGTATTAAATATTGAGGATATTTTGTGAGCCATGCCTTTCTCCACTTGGGTTGAGAATCCACTATCAGCTTGACCCCTTCAGGTTTGGAGATATTTGCTTTGTACATTGGCACTGTTGGCTCCTCTTTTATTCATTTGTTGATCGTAGAAGCTTCATACTTTAGCACAGGATATGGGAGAGAAGGCTGTAGCCATTCACGCCGAAGGTGACTGGCATCTATCTTCTGAAGAGTCATTGATTTAAATACCCTCTGCTCACACTCCAATGCTTCTCTGGCTGTGTCTTTTACTGCCGCTTCTATGGCCTTTTGCATCTTTTCTTCCTCTTCTTGTGTCAGATCCTGGGGTCCCACAAGGATTTCCTCTTGCATGGTGGTGTCCACTGGATCTGACACATTTGTCTATGTCGATCCCCTCCATTGCACCTGGCCAGGTGCTAAACTGCTGCTCTTCCGTTTGCTGCTGGCCTCTCAGCTCTTCTATCTACTTCTGAAGTGTCTTCTCTTCCTCTTCCGCTTGCTCTCCCATGTTTACTAGGAGGTTGTTTAGATCTGCATTTATTTTCTCTGCCCCCTTGAGCTTTCTCTTGATGGCTTCTAGCTCATTCTTCATGGCCTAATTTTCTTCTTCTAGGCGGTTTTGCATTACAATAGATCCCTCGGCCAGCATCAGCCTTTGCCTCTTCTCTAGTGTTAACTCCTTTCGGAGCACCTTCATTTGTTCTTCATATAGCTCATTCTCTGAAGTGGTGCCAGTCCAGCTAGTAGCTCTAACTCTGGCAGGAGATGCACTCAGCCTATGGATGGTTTGATCTTTGAATTTAATCTGATCTTTCAGCTCGATCACTTCATCCTAGATCGCTTCATACTCTATCTCTACCTTTTCTTTGGCATTCCTCAGGGTTTCCACTTCTTTGGACTCTTCAGCAAGTTGTAGAGTCAGGTTGTCCCTTTCTCTCTCTGAATTTGTCAATGACTTGCTGATTTTCTTGTATTCTTCTTCAGCTCTTTGAAACTTGTTTTTCTCTGCATGATTTTGTCGTTCCATCTCCTGGCATCTTTGTAATGCCGCGTCCAGACTGGCTTGCAGCTCTGCTTGTTTCTCTATATGATCTTGGCCCCATCTTTGTAGTGAGTCCACTTCAAATTTGATAAGAACTTCATTGTCTTGAGAGTATCAATCTCACTCTCAGTGGCCATTGATCTTGTCCTGAGCCCGGTTAGCTTTTGCATCACCACATCCCAATCATTGGTCGGTGGCTGTAGGTCCACTATATTGGTGGCCATCTCTTTCAGTTCTACTAACTGAAGGCTCTACATCTGCTCCTTGGGCCTTGTGCTTGTCAACTCAAAGGCCACCATAGCTGCCTCTTCTCGAGAGTAACCCGCAGCTAGTAGATCAAGAAATATTTTATGGATCTAGCTTCTCCTCTTTCGGTTCAGCTTCTTCTTTCTGCTCTTTCTCTTGGCTCTTCTCTTGCTTTGAATCTTCTTGTTCATCCTCCTTTTGTTGGGTTTGTGGAGGGCTAATGTTAAGTATGGAGCCTGATTTACCCTTGTAATTTTATGTGGTAAAAGCGCACATTTGTAAGGTCCCCATTATGAGGAGAAGCCATCGTGCGTGAAGGAAAATCACTCACAGGAAACCAAAATTTTCACAGTAAAAAATCAGGGGCAAATTTTTTTTCCCTCACCGGAATATTATGGCCGGACGGCGGCCGGAAAGTGGTCGGAAAACAACCGTCGGTTGGCCGGTGGCCGGTAGTCAATGGCCAGTGGCCGAATTCAAAAGCGGACTGGTCTTCTCAACGGCGGCCACACATGGGCGGATTGGAGGGTCCGATTTTGACTTATTCACACAAGGGCGGCTACACATGGCTGCCTCTCATAAAAGAGGGCAACCCTTTTGGCCTATAAAAGAAGGCCATTTCTACACACATTTCATAGTGTGAAGTTGATGCAACAAGGTGAGTGTGAGGTGGTGAGAGTGAAGCAAGTCGGGAGCTCTATTAAGGGTTTAATCCCTTTGTAAGCTACTTCTTCTTTTGAAGTGCTAAAGCCATTGAGTGGCTTCTTTCCCGTGGATGTAGCCCACATTCGGTGAACCACGTATATTGTGTGTACTCTCTCTGTCTCTCTCTCTCTTTCTCTCTCTCTCTCTCTCTCTCTCTCTCTCTCTCTCTCTCTCTACTCTATAATCACGTGTATGTAAATTTGTCTCTCTCCATTAAGTAATCTACTCATTTATCTATTTAGCTACGTCTTATTTCCTAACAACTGGTATCAGAGCAAGGTTTGCTCGTAGCTAAATTATCTCAAGGAAAGGATTCGTTGAATTGAGTGGGAGTTATGGCGGAGGAAGGGAAGCTCAAGATTGAGAAGTTCAACGGCCAAAACTACCAACAGTGGAAGATGCAGATTGAAGACTATCTCTACCAGAAGGATCTCTATTTGCCATTAGGTGGTCTTGCGAAGAAGCCCGCAACAATGGCAGATGAAGCATGGATTGTCCTTGATCGAAAGGCACTGGGAACAATCCGGTTAAGCTTGGCGTCAACGGTGGCCTTCAATGTTTCGGAGATGAAGACCACGGAGGACTTGATGAAGTCACTTGACGACTTCTACAAGAAACCATCGGCATCCAATAAGGTATTTCTTATGAAGCGCTTGTTCAATCTAAAGATGGCAGAGAATGGTTCAGTTGCAGAACACCTAAATGACTTTAACACAAACATAAGTCAACTTCGATCGGTGAAAATCAATTTCGATGACGAAATGCGAGCTCTCCTTATACTATCATCTCTACCGGATAGTTGGGACAGCCTTGTGATGGCTGTAAGTAATTCTATTTCTGGCACAAATACTCTTAAGTTTGATGATGTTGTGGGTGTTCTCCTAAGCGAGGAAATACGAAGGAGAAGCACAGGAGAATCATCAAGTGCTGCACTATCAGTGGAAACAAGAGAAAGGCCTAAGGAAAGGTTCAAAAACCAAAAGGGTCGTGATCGCACAAGGCGGAGCAAGTCACGCACAAAGTCAGTTCTTGAATGTTGGAACTGCGGCAAGAAGGGCCACGTCAAGAAGGATTGCTGGTCCAAGAAGAAGAAGGAGGCAGAGTCTCAAGACAATAAGCCAACATTGGAGGCCAATGTGGTAGGTAAAGTAGAGCAAGATGCTCTAGTTCTCTCATTAGACAATGTGTCTAATTCCTGGATAGTAGATTCCAAGGCTTCATTCCATGCGACACCACACAAGCAACATTTCCAAAACTACACCAAAGGTAATTTTGGGTATGTATACTTGGGAGATGATGAAGCTTGTGAGATTGTCCACAAAGGTACAATTTCTATCAAAACTGCTAATGGAAATGAGTGGAAGCTTAAAGATGTTACACATGCTCCTTCTCTTCGCAAAAATTTGATCTCTACAGGACAATTGGATGATGAAGGTCACAACATTGCATTCGGAAACAAAAGGTGGAACATCTCAAAGGGATCTTTGGTGGTTTCCAAGGGAGAAAAAGTCGGTACACTTAACTTGTGTACTGTAAGCACGCAACCTTCAGCTTGTGCAGCAACTACAGAAGTTGACAGTGCGGTGTGGCACTTCCGACTTGGGCATATGAGTGCCAAAGGAATGCAAATCCTTAAAACAAAGAAGCTTCTACCAGGTTTGAAAGAAGTGGACTTAGAGTTCTGTGAAGATTGTGTTTATGGTAAACAAAAGAGGGTAAAATTTCAAAAATCAGGAAATGAAAGAAAAAATAAAAAACTTGAGTTGGTTTATTCTGATGTTTGGGGTCCTACAAGTACACCATCACTTGGTGGCTCATTGTACTATGTAACATTCATAGACGATGCGACTAGAAAAACATGGGTTTATGTCATGAAGAATAAGTCAGATGTATTTTCCATATTTCAAAGGTGGAAATCCTTTGTGGATAATGAAACAGGTACCAAGGTTAAATGCCTCAGATCCGACAATTGAGGTGAATATTGCAGCCAAGCTTTTGAAAGCTTTTGTGCTAGCAATGGCATTCGGAGGAAAAGGACAACCCCAAGGACATCTCAGAAAAATGGTATTTTGGAAAGGATGAACAGGACAATCATGGAGCGAGCACCAAGCATGCGGCTACATGCAGGCCTACCGCTTGAGCTTTGGGTGGAAGCTGTAAGTACGCCTGTGTACTTAATCAATCGGTCACCCTCAACGGCATTGGATGAGGGAGTTCCAGAAGAGGCATGAACTGATAAACCGGTGAATTATGCATTTCTCAAAGTGTTTGGGTGTGAGGGTTTCATGCACATAGATAGAAGCCTAAGATCAAAGCTAGATGCAAAGTCTAAAAAGTGTTTCTTCATTGGCTATGGAGAAGGTGACTTTGGGTATCGCCTATGGAATCCTGAAGATGGTAAAATCTTAAGGAGTAGGGATGTAATTTTTAACGAACAAAATATGTACAAAGATTACTTGGAAAGAAATCAAACAAAAGAAACAGGTGATGAGTACATGGAGCTTGAGGACGGGGAAGACTCAAGGACTGCACACGGTGACAATGTGCAACAACGTCAACCAAATGAGGAGCCTCAACCTATTCCCCGAAGATCTACAAGAGCAAGTAGACCTCCAGGAAGGTTTGTTCCTTCCTTCAACCATCTCTTGATCTCAGATTTTGGAGAGCCGGAATCATACGAAGAAGCTATGCAACATGAATCCAAAGAAGAATGGACGAAGAGCATGCAAGTGGATATGGACTCGCTACATCGCAATCAAACATGGGAGTTGGTTGAGTTTCCTAAAGGTAAGCGGGCACTTCAAAACAAATGGGTGTACAAGTTGAAGGAAGAAGAAGGTGGGAAGAAAAGGTACAAGTCTAGGCTTGTGGTAAAAGGGTTTTCTCAAAAGAAAGGTATTGACTTAAATGAAATATTTTCTCCTGTTGTAAAAATGAACTCAATTAGGCTTGTCTTAAGCCTTGTGGCTGCTCATGATTTAAATCTCGAGCAAATGGATGTAAATACGGCATTCCCTCACGGTGACGGGAAGTTCATCATCCTAATGTTGTATGTTGATGACATGCTGATTGCAAGTGCTAACATGCAGGACATCAAAGACCTAAAAGGGGAGCTGTCTAAATCTTTTTCAATGAAAGATTTAGGTGCTGCAAAGAGGATACTTGGTATGAAAATATCAAGGGACAGGACGAAGAAGACAATAAAGCTATCTCAAGAAGATTACATCAAGAAGGTACTAGAAAGGTTTACAATGCAAAATGCAAAACCAGTTTCTACACCTTTGGCTGGTCATTTTAAACTAACGAAGGATATGTGTCCAAAGACACAAGAGGAGATAGCCTATATGTCTAAAGTTCCATATGCTGCAGCGGTAGGTTCTCTAATGTATGCTATGGTATGGACAAGGCCAGACATTGCACATGCAGTGGGAGTTGTGAGTAGGTTCATGGACAACTCAGGTAAAGACCATTGGCAAGCTGTGAATTGGATACTTAGGTATCTAAAAGGGACAACAACAAATGCTTTGTATTTTGGAGGAAGTGATATTTTTCTAGAAGGGTATGCTAATGCAGATATGGCAGTGACAAAGATACTCGAAGGAGCACTACTGGCTATGTGTTCACGGTTGGAGGCACAACAGTAAGCTGGGCTTCAAATCTACAGAAAGTGGTTTCACTTTCTACCAGGGAAGTAGAGTATGTAGCAATGATGGAGGCAAGCAAAGAAATTATGTGGCTTCACAGATTCTTAGAAGAGCTTGGATTCAAACAAGACAATTGTGTCTTGTACCATGATAGCCAAAGCGCTATCCATCTTGTGAAGAACTCAGCCTTTCATTCAAGGACAAAGCACATTGAGGTGAGATATCACTTCATACGCACTCTTTTGGAAGAGGGACAACTAAAGCTAGGAAAGGTGCATACAAGTGAAAATCCTGCAGCAGACATGTTTACAAAGGTGGTCAACAAGGAGAAGTTGAGATTTTGCTCATCTTCAATCGGGATTCAAAGATAAGAAGCCAGAAGCAGTCACAAGTTTGGTTTGGAGATCAGTCTCCAAGTGGGAGATTGTTAAGTATGGAGCCTGATGTACCCTTGTAATTTTCTGTGGTAAAAGCGCACATTTCTAAGGTCCCCATTATGAGGAGAAGCCATCGTGCGTGAAGGAAAATCACTCACAGGAAACCAAAATTTACACATTCAAAAATCAGGGGAAACTTTAGGGGGTTTTACATTACCATAGATCCCTCGTCCAGCATCAGCCTTTGCCTCTTCTCTAGTGTTAACTCCTTTTGGAGCACCTTCATTTGTTCTTCATATAGCTCATTCTCTGAAGTGGTGCCAGTCCAGCTAGTAGCTCTGACTATGGCAGGAGATGCCCTCAGCCTATGGATGGTTTGATCTTTAACTTTAATCTGATCTTTTAGCTCGATCACTTCATCCTAGCTCGCTTCATACTGTATCTCTACCTTTTCTTTGGCATTCCTCAGGGTTTCCACTTCTTTGGACTCTTCAGCAAGTTGTAGAGTCAGGTTGTCCCTTTCTCTCTCTGAATTTGTCAATGACTTGCTGATTTTCTTGTATTCTTCTTCAGCTCTTTGAAACTTGTTTTTCTCTGCCTGATTTTGTCGTTCCATCTCCTGGCATCTTTGTAATGCCGCGTCCAGACTGGCTTGCAGCGCTGCTTGTTTCTCTATATGCTCTTGGCCCCGTCTTTGCAGTGAGTCCACTTAAAATTTGATAAGAACTTCATTGTCTTGAGGGTATCAATATCACTCTCAGTGGCCATTGATCTTGTCCTGAGACCGGTTAGCTTTTGCATCACCACATCCCAATCATTGGTCGGTGGCTATAGGTCCACTGTATTGGTGGCCATCTCTTTCAGTTCTACTAACCGAAGGCTTTGCATCTGTTCCTTGGGCCTTGTGCTTGTCAACTCAAAGGCCACCGTAGCTGCCTCTTCTCGAGAGTAACCCGCAGCTAGTATATCAAGAAATATTCTGAAATTCTTTTCTTCTGGATCTAGCTTCTCCTCTTTCGGTTCAGTTTCTTCTTTCTGCTCTTTCTCTTGGCTCTTCTCTTGCTTTGAATCTTCTTGTTCATCCTCCTTTTGTTGGGTTTGTGGAGGGCTAATGTTAAGTATGGAGCCTGATTTACCCTTGTAATTTTCTGTGGTAAAAGCGCACATTTGTAAGGTCCCCATTATCAGGAGAAGCCATCGTGCGTGAAGGAAAATCACTCATAGGAAACCAAAATTTTCACAGTCAAAAATCAGGGGCAACTTGTTTTTTCCCTCGCCGGAATATTATGGCAGGACAGCGGCCGGAAAGTGGTCGGAAAACAACTGTCGGTTGGCCGGTGGCCGGTAGTCAATGGCCGGTAGCCGAATTCAAAATCGGACTTGTCTTCTCAAGTGCGGCCACACATGGGCGGATTGGAGGGTCCAATTTGGACTTATTTACACAAGGGCGGCTACACATGGCTGCCTCTCATAAAAGAGGGCAACCCTTTTGGCCTATAAAAGAAGGCCATTTCTACACACATTTCATAGTGTGAAGTTGATGCAACAAGGTGAGTGTGAGGTGGTGAGAGTGAAGCAAGGCAGGAGCTCTATTAAGGGTTTAATCCCTTTGTAAGCTACTTCTTCTTTTGAAGTGCTAAAGCCATTGAGTGGCTGCTTTCCCGTGGACGTAGCCCACATTGGGTGAACCACGTATATCGTGTGTACTGTCTCTCTCTCTCTCTCTCTCTCTCTCTCTCTCTCTCTCTCTCTCTCTCTCTCTCTCTCTCTCTCTCTCTCTCTCTCTACTCTATAATCTCGTGTATGTAAATTTGTCTCTCTCCATTAAGTAATCTACTCAATTATCTATTTAGCTACGTCTTATTTCCTAACAGCTAAGGGGAGGTGGTGATGGGGGTGGGCTGGACTCCGGGCTTGACGGTGGAGTTAGTTGCTTTTTTTTGAAATCCCGGTCGGACTTGGTCTTTCTCTCTTTTTCTTGGCCTTCCTGCTCTTCGAGCAGCTGCCGTCTTACTTCATCCACTTCTTCTTTTGTAAATGGGATATTTGGGATATTTTCTGTTGTAGCATCTAAAATCTCAAAATTTTTTATGTAGTCTTCAAACCGATCTCGGTGCACCCTTCAAGTTGATCCCGACATGGCCTCTAGGGAGGGCTTACACAGCTCGCTCAAATCTCCCTTGAGTGCTCTTTCGGCTTTGAAGATTTCCATTAGTCTTTCAAGCCGTGCCGCTTTTTGTGACTTGGTCTCTTTGATCGGCACTTGTACACTCTCTTTCTTTCCTTTCTTTGACTCTGGCGGCTCTTCTACAACGGTTTCTAACCGGCGCTTCAAACGTGTGGCTACTCTGGGTGCCCTGGAAGGTTCTTCTTCTTTATCTTCTTTCATCTTTACCCAATCATTCTGTGAGGGAGGTTTAGGCCAGTTTCCCTTGGCATGCAGTGCTCCATAGACCACTTTTGTTATCAGCTCACCAGGTAGAATGAAGGTGGGATTTTTGTTGCCCATCTTCACCAGGTTGTCATGGATGTAAGCATCATAATTGATCATTTTTGGCTTTCTCTTTTGCATTGTCCAGGTGAAGGTGGTAGCAGTGGCTCCATGTGGCATCCTGTACTTTTGTGGCAACTTTGTACACATGTGGAAGTATTGGTTGTAGAGCTGGCTCATGATAGCCACTTTAGGGTTTGAAATATCTTCAAATGTGTAATTGTTCTTCTTTTACGAGTACACCTTGACTTCATCTCACCGCTTGGTCACACTGTCCCCTTTATTTGAGATGTCTAGTGTGGCTGCCACCACCCTCTTTGTGATGACAATCATGGTATCTGGCTTGTTTTGCAGATCAGTGACTCGGGCCACTCCATCTTCTTTTATAGTAGTTACAAATCCCCACACTCTTTTGATGTCAATTCCTGCTGGCAAAGCAGGTCCACAATATTATGGTTTTGTTTGATGAGGTTACTTACAATAAGCTTCTTTCTGAGGTTCCAAGGTACAAGCTTATTACCCCATCCATCCTCTCAAATCGACTAAGGATGAATGGGTCACTTTCTTGCAAAGCTATTAGGGACTTGATGGCCATAGGCACCGTATTTAGGCTTGTAGATGCTCATCAGTGTTTAGAAAAAAATCTTTTTTTGAAACACACAAAATTCGTTTCCTTGAATTTGCCAAGAGATTTTAGCAAATTAGGTTATCTTTTTGGGTTTTTGCACTATTTTTCTCTATTTTGGGGCGGAATTTCTCCTTTTCCTCTTGCTCTCAACCGACAGTTTTGAAATTGAAAGCGGCATGATTTTAAGTTGAGACACATTTTTCGGAATCGCCAACAAGGAGAGTTGAACTCAAGACCTTTTATTCAAGAGGGAAATGAAATAACCAATCTACTACACTTGCGTGATTGAAAAGCTAAAAAGAAGAGAATTTTAATGTCATAGGAAACTATCCAAAGAGACCTTAAGACGAGGAGAGTTGAACCTGCATAGAACGGCCATAAACTGAGAGAGAGAGAGAGAGAGAGAGAGAGAGAGAGACTTCCCTTGAAGTTTTGAACTACCTTAAGGTGCGCTGGCGCGCGGTGGTAGAGAGAGAGAGAGAGAGAGAGAGAGAGAGATGGAGATTACGTCTTGCTAACAGCAACGGTGCAGAGCAGGCTGTGGATCAGGACATTGCTTGGAGTCTATCTCACAAACAGTAGCTGCATTTATTATAAGCCGGTATAACAGATAGCTTTGATTGGCTGCTGCTAATGAGTGATGGATCTTATGAGATAAGCCATGATGATGGAGCATCCCAACATGGTAGACTGGTGAATGTTGGAAATAAGCCGCAAAGCAGCACCTCTAATTTCTACATGGTATCACGAGGAGATTCGATCAGGGAGGAGGATCCGTTTGCTGACCCTCGCCTGGCTTCCCACTTCTTTGCAGATGCCACAACCTGGGCGCTCCTGCTCAATTCCTCCAGCGCTGCAGTAAGCCCCACTGCTTTGCAGTTCTTAGGAGTACATTACGCCTCTGACCCCAATGACGAGGGGCAAGCGACACTTTTTCAAGCCTCTGAGCCTTGCGCAAAATCTACAGGCCAAGCAAACCCTCAAACCGCCTCTGACCCACATGATAACGGGCAAGCAACTAAGCAAGTAGCCTCTGACTCCCCAACCGGCCAAGGTGAGCAAGCTGATGTAGGCAAAGAATCAAAGGCCTCTTATCCAGTACTTGGGAAAGTTGAGAATGCCTCTGAACCTAATGAATTCGGTCAAGCAAATCAGCAATGCAACCCTGACTCACAAATTATTGGGCAATCTGCCAGTGCTGCAAACAAAATCAACCTGCCATTACAAAAGTTGCAGGAGTTCGAAAATAAAACCCTGCTGCGACGTGAGGGATATTCCCTCATTGGAGCCTGTATCCCCGACCCTGGACATGCTCCACCCTTGCCTTTACCTTCCGTAGCTTCGACACCCAAAACACTCTTCTCATTGGCAACCCCGGTCCCAATCACTTTGTCGGCAATCTCCACAACCATGCCGGCAACCCCGGCTCTCACCGTCAATGCCTCAACAGTGCCGAAGTGTCTTTTGCCATGGCCTACAGTAACAACCTACATTGCCTCTTCATCACAATCCACCAGTTTTTCGGCAACCCCGAAGCTTACAGAAAAGGTGACAACCCCACCATCCTTCAATTCAAATGCGACTTCAATATCTTTGTGTGTCTCTGCTTCACCATGGTGTCCAACACCATCGGCTCTAACATTCATTGCCGTTGGCAACATTGCGGTACCTCTTCTTCCAACCCCTCAACAAAGTAATAAATCCCTCCTTCCACATGGATCCGTTGCTGCTCCCGATCCAAAACATTACTGGGCAGTGGACAATGGCACTCTTTCTATTGTTCACATTGTGGGAAACCCCCACACTTACCTCATGGCTCTCCATCCGCATTCGGATGCACTCCCTTGAAAGAGAGAAAAACTAGCTGAGCATGATTGTAATGCATTGTGCATATAGAAAATCTGCAATGCATCATCTCTCCAATTATCAAAGCCTTTTGCTTATGGGGGAGTGTTGGAAATAAGTCGCAAGCCTTTGACACGTCAGCATGACGTTTGTAATCTCAATCGTACCTCTATTAATAGAGGTATCCAACCCAAATAATGAGAGCGGTTCTATCTTTCCACGTGCGTCTCTTGGTAACCGCCTCCTGCACTAGCACGTCTCTGGTATGCACAGTGTAGAGCAGCACCTCTAATTTCTACAGTGAAGGTTGGGTAGTCACAAGGAAGGCTTATGACGCATTCCAAACACTTGTTTGACTGTTTACACCTTATTAGCAAGGCTGCTTTTATCAAGGGCGACCAATGTTGTGCACACAATCCAGGATGTCCACTTGATATGCTTCCTGCAGTCCCATCTCCACTCTTGTTTGAAGCAAAAATAAAGCAGATTGTTTCAAAAATAACATTTGCACATCATTGTATGCCAGCCTGCGCTCCCTGCAGCAAGTACAGAAGCAAATCATGGTGTCAACTTTCAAGTCACCGTGGTGGATTGGACACGAGGCTCTCGGCAGCAAGAGTAATGGTTAAAGCACCTTCACCAATCAAGAAACCCAGCAGGTCTTTGTTTTCAACTACAGAACGATTGAAATGGGAGTCAGCAGCGGCACGCAACCACCACACGCTGTTCTTTGCCCTCGACAAACGATTCCCGTTTTGTAGCAACGATTACAATGACTGCAGGCCGTTGGGCAAACTCCTCACCTACATAACTTGCAACAACAATTGCACGCCTCCGTGCGCCCTCAGCAAATGATTCTGCACCAAATTATCGAGTCCCATTTTTGCAGCAATGGCCGCAACAACCACGTGACGTTGTGCATCCTCAGCTACATAACTTGTTGCAACAACCGCGGCCTTTGCAAATTATTTGAGAGGTGGCCCGTTTGAAATAATAATCATTAGCTTCAAGATCCTACAAATATTCATGTTGCCTACATATTCACACAGCACTGCCTACTGGCTACATATTCACATAGCATTGCATTTATTATAAGTTGCCAACTTGCCTCCCTCCCTCTCTGCTTGCTCGCTCATAGTTGCCAACTTGCTTCCTCCCTCTCTCCCTCTCTCTCTACGTTTCTCTCTCACTGTAGACTTCCGTTCGGAAACCTTCCGAATGCGTTTCGATCGAGAGTGGGACGGGAGAGTATAAAGAAGCCCCTCATGTCGAGCCTATAAAGCCTGCACTCCATCTCCATCTCTACACTGAGTCTACAGCTCCTGCCAGTACCCCAACACTCCTCTCCTCTCTTGCTTTCGCTATTATTAGTGTAACAGCTCATGAGAAGAGAGGGAGAGAGCCGTCCCATCTCCTCTAGTATCGATTCCTCCTTCCCTTTTTCCTCTATAGCCAGTGTCTCTACAAGACCGCCCAACAAATTTGAGCTACCCCTCAGCAGTAGCTCTCTGCTTTAGCCTAAAATTCCCTACAGACCTCCCCCTATGATTAACCTCCCGTTTTTGCCTCCACTTTTCCAATTAGCATAGAGCGCAATATCTCCAATGGGGAAAATGAGAGAAAAGAGCAGAGATCATCTCTGAAGCTTGTCCTCTGTGCTTTCATTGATAGCGCTTTCCATTACCACAGGTCATGTGCATGCATCTCCCATATTCACTATTCCTGAACTTACCAAATGCGAGATTGCAACTGCCTCCTCTGTTGGAGGCCCCCCTCTCACCCAAAAGGAAGCTTATCAAGAGGCCTGCCCATACAACAAGTGAAGAGTACATTGCTTTATCAGGACCTCCCGTTCGAAAGTTCGTCACCTACAGCAACCGAGATCAAGAAATTGCGCAGCTAATTGTGGGGCCGTGCAACTGGACACTGATAGTGCATCAATAGCCAGCGGCCTAGCTGTGAGGCTTGAGTGAGCCCTAGCGAGTCAAGATTTTGTAGGGTCAATCTCTTCGTGAGCCATCTCAAGCATGCACGTGTTCTATGCAACACCACGCACATGTCCCTTGAATTTAGAGGTATCTTTCTCTCTCTCTCTCTCTCTCTCTCTCTCTCTCTCTCTCTCTCTCTCTCTCTCTCTCTCTCACACACACACACACACACACACACACACACACACACACACACACAAACACCAAAGGGCCTGATATGAAGATGAATTAGTTGAAGGTGAGCAAAATAGTAGTGACCTAAGGTGCCACGACAATGTAGCTGGAGGAAGCCAGGTACTCAAAGAGTTGAGTGTAGAAACAATTGGCAAGGCAAAAGCCATGTTTGAAGAGGATGACAAGGTAAGTGCGGTTCTGTATGGGAGTGGCGATGATGGTGCAGACCGGGGGCCGATCATGATCGGTTGGAGGGCGCATACCCTTGTGGTGGCGCATGCAATAGAAACAGATGTCTGGAGGATCAAGACATTACTAGAGATATTATTGTCGAGGACGTGATAGAGATAGAGTCTGAGATTAGCCAGAGAGAGTATGCCTATCATCAGTAGGAAAAAAGGCAAGGACAAGATGGAGAAAGATGGGGAAGGTGGTGGACTTGGGGAATGTGGGCCTTCTCCACCACCTTCCCCATCCTTCTCCTTCATGTCAAAAGAGTCTCCTTGCCACCAACCTACCCCTTTTTTATGGGAGGGTTCTACCACTACTCTAAGAAAGGGCTTTCTAACTTTACACAATTAGAATTGGTCTAGAATTCAGAAAGAGGTCTCTAGAATGGACACAATTAAAAGTGTTTGTAAAACTCATGCTTGTGCAAATTTGCTAGTATCTTTATGTGTGTACTTATTAATGATTGTATATACATAAGCTACAACAAAATATTGAAATCACGTGAAAAGCTCCCTTGGTTTGTGTGCTGAGAATTAAGAGAGCTCCTTAATTTTTTGTTGTTGTAGCTTGCTCTTTTGCTCGATTTAGAGATTGCTGGGAAAATCTTTCTCAGAGTTAGGGATCCCTTGCTGAAGCTGAATTGGGAGAGTTGTTATAAATCAACGCGAGAGAGCGAGAGAGAGAGAGAGAGAGAGAGAGAGAGAGAGAGAGAGAGAGAGAGAGAGAGAGAGAGAGAGAGAGAGAGAGAGAGAGAGAGAGAGAGAAGATGGCAGTGATACGGGGGCTGGTGCTGATGCTGGTGGTGCTTTACGTGGTGAGCGTCCTACTGGTGACAGTGGTGGAAGGAAGCACAGTGGGGAGAGGCAGGTGGTTGTGGCTAGACGCCTCTACCATGAAGCCCAGGTTCAGCCACCCTCCGGCCCAAGCCCCCCAATCCAAAACACCCCTTGACCACCTTGTTTATATACACACGTACAGGCACAATTATATCCTATACAATTCACATTACCATTAATGGAGTTCTCGTTTTAATTCTTTGAAACGAGCTTAGTTTCTTGCTAGCACAATGCTGTTATAACTATTTTCATCCAATCCTTTGTATGTGGCTCTGTTTAATTGGCGTTATCGTCTCTCTCTCTCTCTCTCTCTCTCTCTCTCTCTCTCTCTCTCTCTCTCTCTCTCTCTCTCTCTCTCTCTCTCTCTCTCTCTCTCTCTCTCTCTCTCTCTGTGTGTGTGTGTGTGTGTGTGTGTGTGTGTGTGTGTGTGTGCTCGTTTCCCTTTGAAGATTATCATCGTGCTTCTGGTCTTTCTGCTGCTTTGTGATATTATCAATGTGTGTGGGTGGCACACCTCTTCCTTTGCATGTTTATCAGTCAATTATCCCTCGTCTTGAGTTCCTAAAGTATTCTCCGACTTGTTACAATGAGCATTGTTTTGAATTCATTATTGGCTCGGTTTATCAAGATCTTCTTAATTATCTAGCTCTTCTGCTTTATAGCCATAATCTACTCTTTTGTAGGATGAATGCATTGCATGTTTTGTTTTGATTAGATCTTTGCTAGTAGAGTTAGCTTTATCACATTGCTACCTCAGGGAATCCACTTCTAAGAACCCCCCTATATAATGTGTGTTTGCACGGTTCATAAAAAATCCCTCGATTAAAATATTGACATGAATATATTTTTTATGACTTTATAGGTATTTTTTCAGAATGAATTTTAAAACCCCCATCTTGTCAATGCATCTCTGCTAAACTACATAGTTTTAAAATTAAAAACCCCTCTTACTAAACTCACGTGATTTATTAACATGATTATACAATGGCCCCCAAGGTTGCTACTAGAGAGTCATCATTGCTTGTTTGGTTACACTAGTAGTTGTTTGCATCATCAAAATCACCACCTACTCTATTTGGTCATTTATTGTCAAAAAGCATATTTTTTATTGTTACAAGGCTCTTTTTGTTAGGTTTGATAATACATGTGCTTGGAAAGTATGGCCATCTTGCAATTGTGATGAAGAGATCATTCATGGGGAAACTAAGGTTTTGTGGATGGTTTTGGTATTCCCTTCTTTCTAATCTTGATTGATACAGTATTTAATGTTTTTGCAATCTTATCTTGATTGAATACATGTATGAAGACGCTTGGCAGATGTAACTAGAGCTATGTTTGGCCATCCCATCTATTAGAGCCTAAAAGATGTATATGATAGTGAATGAGATTCATGTGGGAGCATGCAGCTAATGTTCTAACATGGAAATGTGTTAGGCACACATAAATCTTATATATTTATATGTTTGATGCTCAAGGTCTAAGCCCTTGTGTATAATATTTTCAAAAGTGAATTACACCCCAAAGTGTACCAATCAACAATGCTAGATCATGGAATCATCTGTATCCTTTGGATAATTTCTTTCACTACCTTCAGTAGATATGCAACTCATCAAAGTAGTTCAAGCATAATAGTAAAAGAAATAGATGGAATCCATCCTGTTGCCAGTAGATCTAGGTGAATGAGTTGCATGGATTATTGCGACTAGATCCTTGCTAGAGTGCCAAAGGGTGCACCATCATGAGTGCTCAGTTGGAGGGTATTAATTAAAAACTCTTTACATGCAGGTTTACCTCAAGTGATACATGTTGTGTCTAAATCCTGCTTACAATTAGATAAGTAAATCCAAGCTAGAAGAAAAAACCAAGAGAAAAACCATTTAGGCTCATTCTTGCAGATGTAAGAAACTAAAATAAAATTTAATGATTATTTTCATTTAGTGAGCGTTTAGAAAGCTCAAAAATTATCGACATTGAGTACAAATCGAGAGGGGGGGGGGGGGGGGGGGGGGGGGGGGGGGGGGGGGGGGGGGGGGGGGTCACTATATATAAAACCTATATATCATGTGCATTCAAGGACTATTTATAAAGCCCCTTAGCTATGAAATTTCCACAATAAAAGGGACCCCTTTCTTGTTCAATCTGTAATTTGTTTTTTGAGATCAGTTTTTCAACACCCTTCTGTACGTGTAAATGTGATATTCCCTTCTATTGAACCCATGTGATAGACATTTTTTTACTATAATGACTCCCCCGAGGTCAAATCAATGGTTAGGGTCATTTTTTGGCTCTTTTGTAGAATCGAGTCTTTTCATCTTTCTCAACTCCAAGATTAGCATGTTGCTTCTCTTGCACTTGGCTAAGTTTTTGAAAAATTGGTCAAAACTATGACTAAGGGCCGTTTGCAAAAAGTATGCATGTCTTTCCCTCATCTTTCAATCATTTGTTAAGAGGGCCTTCATTGCAGACTCTTAGCATCCTACTCAAGAATGGTGGTGTGCAAGGGATCTCGTCCCAGGGGGGGGGGGGGGGGGGGGGGGTCACTTAATAACTATGTGGCTATCATGTGAGTGGGGTTATTATATTTTTCTTTTTCTCTCATTTTCACTTATAGAAGAGTACCACAACATGGAATTGAGAAAATAATTTACAAATTAATAGGAAAAGGGTGTATTTTATTTGTCACAAATTTACAGATAAGGAGCTTTAAAAATAATCCTTGAATGCACATTGTTGCAAGATTTGTATTCGAAACACGAGTAGGGAAGAGGCAGGGCCTCTATCTATGAGAGGTGTGACAAAGAGAGACAGTAGATGCTGATACCTTCAACAAATTTCACGAGCACAAATAGACCTCAAGAAAAGTTTAATTAATAATCAAAGCGGTTGTTAACGGCACCATAGCCTGGCTTACATGAGGCTTAAGTATTTTAGGCTCCTTACAGTGGGTTAACCCAACTTATCACTATGATTAATTATTTAAAAAAATTTGATGGTCTTGATAACGATGGTGTTCCTCTCCTTTCTTCAACTGCCATCTGAATCTCTCAAAAGCTTCCTCTGTTTTCTTTCAAGAGTTATATGGTTTGCACCCTTTTGCTTCGTGATTTGCCAACCTCAGGTTTTAGGCCACCACTTTTGCTCGGACTTCTAGTTTGTGCCTCTTCTCTCTAAGATTGAGAGAGGAAGATCATATGCTCAAAGCTTTGCTTAGACGAGAGATATAGAGAGATCTCTCACTTGGCCTTGCTTCAAACCCCCTCTACTGCTCTTTGTTGCTTTCGTTTCTTGCTCATCAATGTCGAAAGAGCCTTAAAGTCCCCAATATAGAGAAAGAGATCAAGCTCCCTCATGCAAAGAGAGGAAGAACATACTTGTGTGTGTGTGTGTGTGTATGTGTGTGTGTGTGTGTGTGTGTGTGTGAGAGAGAGAGAGAGAGAGAGAGAGAGAGAGAGAGAGAGAGAGAGAGAGAGAGAGATTGCCACGAGCTCTTCTCCCTCCTACGTCTCCTCTTGCTTCCACCCTCCCTTCTCCCTAATTCTTTTGCTTGTCACCCTCCTCATTGCTTACCCTCGAAGCCATGGTTTCTCCTTCCTTAGTCCCAAGGCTGAGAGAGTTCTTTTCTCCCCTTCCTCTCCTTCTTGTTCATGCCTTGCTTCATGCAATGCCCCCCATCTTAAAATAGCTACCCTCATTCTTAACACCGACGGCACCGTCATTGACATGTCATGGGAACGGCCACTGCTAATGTCGCAAGTTGGCGGTGGAGTTGCGCAAATCCACTATAAGCAGGACCAAATAGAACCACTCTGGCTTGCTTATCATCTCTCGCTTCTGTGGAACCCTCATTTGGTGCACAAGTTGGACGATGTGAGCTTTCTCTCTTCCCCTTGTGCCTTTGCTAGACTGTCTGTCATGCTCCTTCTTCCCCATTCGCACACATCAAGTCTTGGGCCCCCCTTGGGTGGCCATTGGTCTTGCAACTTTGGGCAGCCAACTCCTCTTGGGCATTGGATCGACATACTCTCATTCTTGGATGGTTGGCCCTCAAACTTGCACCACATTGGGAATATATATACACCAAAGCATTGCTTTGCTCTCCAAAAAGACACTTTAATGGTGTACATAATCAACCAAAGTATTGCTCCGCACTCATTTCGTTTTTAGAGGCATATATATACACCAAAGCATTGCTTTGCTCTCCAAAAAGCCACTTTAATGGTGTACATAATCGACCAAAGTATTGCTCCACACTCATTTCATTTTTAGAGGCCCTTGGTTGACAATATCATCATGAATTTAGTTGCCCATATCAATGCCTTGGATAGTGCCACATGTCCGCAAGATGCAAGTATAGGTGATTGGATTTGGCAGAAGGCCTTCTCTCTTTAACACCATATTAGTGACTTTGGAAATTTCCCAATTCTCACTTTAATCAAAAGCTTAGAATTTGACCACACGGTTAAATTTTAGCCAAAGTTTGAGAGCATGGCTTGGAAGATCTTTTCAAGTACTAAATTGTGGAAGGCTTTTCTCTTAAAAGATAGTTTAAGATTAGTCCATATGGCCAAATCTCAAGACATTGGTGATTCCCAAATTGGCTCTAAAGTCTCAAACTCTCAAATATGGTGTTCTTTGCATTTAGTTAAGATTACCTAAAATTTCCTTGTCACAACCCTATTGAGCATTTCCCGCAAACGCTCTCCAAGAGATGATGATTTTGAACTTGAAATCTCATCAAGAACTTTATGTGCTTTCGTACGGGCACCACACTTGACACACATAGTAACCAAAGCATTGCATAAAACACCATACATCTCTCCATTATCCATCTGATATAAAATCAACTAAAGCACTCCCAAGCACGACATCCTTTTCCAAAATTCCTTAGTAGAAGCCCAAAAATTCCCAAATGGAACAATAAACAAGGAGACCAAAGTGGTACAAAACTAGCCCCCAGTAAAAGTTAAATTGGCAATATCACGACAACCAAAACTCCGATTTTAGATTTGAAAAGACTCATGCGCTCTACAAATCGAGCACTTTAGGCCCATGCATTCATAAAAACTTTGCCCCTTCACGAGTAGGTACCCAATCTAGTACGGATTTGCAAACCATCCCTACTTCAAGTTGTCATAGATTCCTCATCGTAGCTCCAATTGACGAGCAGTAAAGACAGATCTATAGAGTACTTCGAGCACTACAATTCTAGTCCATAATCTCCCATTTGTGCTCACTTCAAACTTACTCACTTTTAGCATCACTAAAACAACTTTTGGCCTTTTAAAGCCACATCTGGAATACATTAAACATAAAATTAGCTTGTTATCAGGCCCTGGCCATTGGTCATGAATCATGTAGCTTTTGATCAAGAAAAATGTGAATCCTTCTGATATTTTTTCCATCATGGAAGTGAAGCTGCACGATATCCACCCCCTCTAAACTTGCATAACCTCCAGTCTATGCCAATCGGTCTTCAATTTGCATTTGCTATAAGCACTTAAAGCTCTTTTCCATCATCAAGCTCACATAACTGATAAGTACATGCAAAACAAAATAAGTCTTAAACCCTATCATCAGTGGTCTAGCTTAATCATTAGGTAGTTGTCCATCACAAATCTTTGAACAGTATCTGCCGCATCTCCACTGTACTCAATCATGGAGCCTGTTTAGTGAACCCCGCCAGACTCAAGTGCTCCAATTAATTATGCACATGGATTGACCATCAATCTTGATTTAGGAAACTTTGTCAAGCTCAAGTATGCCTTAGTATGTCTGCATCTGGAATGGCTGTCAAAATTGTTCTTTTTAAGTTCTGGCAGTAGAACCAACTCAAAAGATGTGAAGATACTTCATCAATTGTCCAAAGAAGTCAATTGGAAGATAGCCATGTAAGCTTACTAACACCCAAAACTCTTTTCTCTTAGCTTAAATCCAAACAAAGCAAAACATAGTGCCAAACAACCTGCTACAAGAAAAGTAACTGATGTCCTTTAAATCTGTAACCTGCACTTCAATAGCCCCTAGGACCAAATGGGATAAGAAGGAATTGCCAACGTGCAAATATGTTATTCCTGAATCAAATAGCATGCAACCAATATGCATACCCATATGTATTAAACCTACTTTTGAAGATCCTTAGAATCTCCTGGATCAAATACCATTAAGAGAACATAGCATTGATGGGCCCCACAATATACTAGAGATTCATTTGAAGCATAGGGCAACACCCACATCCCATAAAATTTTGACCGCTTTAGCTCGTTACTAGTAAGTATTCAAGATAATTGACTCCCTTTTAATGGTAGCCAAAACATCAAGGATATAAGCATCATGAGGAATAGCATCCAAATCCAACTATATCTGGCATATTGTCCAAGGAAATGAAAAAATATGTGCACTTTTTGTAGTATCAATGATGATTTAGCATCATCGTCCCCTCTAGCTTCATAGCCATCATGAAAAACCTTGCATACCTATATCATCAGTGGAATTTTTACCTGGGATATTAGCTTGATGTTAGCAGTAAGATAAGTCGGATACCATTTTTTGGAGCTCTCATTGTAAAAACATTTATTATTTTGATGAATCAGGAATATTGTAACTCCTATTTTCCGTATAAACTTTGTAATCGATGAGCCGATGCTACAAGCTTCCAGATTGTATCAACCTGTCTTTACCTATCTTTAGTTAGAGCTCTCAGATTATTAGTTTTGACCACCAAAAACCTTGGCTAAGGTATAAAAACCAATTTTGGTAAGTTATTATTAATTTTTGGATAATGAAATACACAGCGTGAGCTAACGGTGCTTACTTCTCTTCTTCTCGCGCTTCCTACTCCCTCCCCGGTTGTCACATTGTAGTTGTGTCTGTTGCATTGCAATCGCAGGTAGGAGCTCTATGCATTGACGTAAGCATTTCACAGTATTTTGTAGCTTTTGGAGTCGCCGACCTACGGCCTAATCTCATCATAAGCAGGAATTTACACTTCAAAATAAAAAACTAAGTATAGGCGGGGTATCGGGGCATCATTGCTAAGCATTTAGATGCATTCTGGGTAAAAAATGACTCGATCAAAAATCCACTGCTATTAATAATTATGATTTTTGCACTTGACCTAAAGTAGGAAATGAGACCATAAGCATGTGTGATTAGGTCTCATAAACATGTCCTAGAAGTTTTGTTATGTCTGGATGTCATTTGATCTTGTAACGGATGTGATTTGTTTTCCGATGAGCGATTGGCTTTTGGTGATTTCAGTCACTTGAGTGTAGCCTGAGTTAGATGCGATTTGTTTGTTGTTTTCCAAGAGATTGACAAAATCTTGTAGCCTCTATGCACTAGTCGAGTCAGCTTCGTCTCATGGATTGACAATTTAATCTTGGTTCTCGCTACATCTGCAATATGATAGGAGTGAGGTTAGACACCCATCCTACATTTGGCACCGCTGTCGGGGATCGAAGAGACCTAAACTAGGGAAAAAACGATCATCTTGTGAAGTTATCCCTTAACTTCTTCTAGGATCTCCTAGAGTAAAAAATTTCTTTTAGAAACCGCATAGCTTAAGATTGTCGTCTTTTGCTGTGTAGAGGTAGCTTGGATGTAATTGTACTTGCTAAGTGTCTTTAGGATTGTAGAATTAGAGTAGGGTTTTGAGAATGATTGATAGACAAGACAAGTCTTAAGATCAAGGCTCTGAAAACCATAAAAAACAAGAAAATGAGTGTTTGTGAACACTTTCCAGAACCCCATCGCAGTAGAACCTAGGAGTAGAATAAGTACAATCCGAGGTGGACTTCAGAACATTGCTCTCTCGGAAAGCATCAATTGTAAGTTGTTGTGTGAAGTTGCAGAATTTCGGGTCTACGGCCAGAAATAGCACAAAAAGATTTCCAACCTCTCAATCCGACTGGAGAGTATGCTTTAAAGAGTCGTATGAACTAGTAGGTAAGTTCAAGGACACAATGAGGTAAAAATTTCAAGAGTTTGCAAAAACTTAGATTATTTACTTTTTCTTGACATTTTAGGCCAAATTAAGTTTTGACTTGACTCAGAGGCTTAAAATAGCTCATGAAAAGATTGTCCACAGTGAAAAAGTTTCAAAAAGTGTCAATTTTGGGCCTAAAGTAAATAATCACGATTATTTACTTTCAGCTCAAATTACCACTATGTCACGGAGACGCTCTCAGCAGGAGAGACCAGCTTGGCTTATGTGCCAACATAGGACAACCTTGCAGATATTTTCACAAAGGCATTATCTTGTAAGAAGCTTGAAGCTTTCCACAAAGCTTTGGGCTTACTCCCCTTGGTGGACTGATCATGTCCTCAGGGCATGGCACTTGTTGGACGGGTACGCCGCGACGGACGTCAGCACAGCGAGAACTCACCTAACAAGTAATGTCAGCTAAGGACGAAGCTCGACCCGCAGGCGCGTGGATGCAAGCGTAAGGTGTCAACCTACACTCGACCGACTCCTAACTAATTCCTACAGAGGCTCCTACCACTTGTCTAAGTCATAGTCTTCAAGAGAACAAAAGAGGATGCTTCCTACAACCCTTGCTAGAGCCGAATACCTATCAAACACTTCCGAAACACCATAGAACTTGAAGGAGACCCTACTAATACCTATAGGCCACTCTCCCTAAGGTATGTGCACCAAAATCACGACTCAAAACACCCGGTGCAGAAATACGTAGGATGTCTGGCCGAAATCAAGCAGGTCTTCATTTCCAAAATATGAAGTGACTAATGTTTAGTTCTACTCATTGTGAACACGTGGATATGCTGCAATGAAAAATCGGAAAAGGTATGCTCACCCAAACAACCAATGAAGCTCGTAGAAGGAGCTCCCAAAGCCGGGCCGTACGCGCGCAATGTTGGTATCGGCTCGTAGCTCTAGTCAGGGGCAACACGCTGCACTTCTCCGCACTCGATTCCGACCACCATAGCACACATAGCGTCAAGACAAAGCTCACACTCTCTCTCACGTACACAGTTTGCTCACTCACAAACTTTAACTTGTTTAAAATGACAAAAGATTTTTCATTAAGGTCAAAAAGTGATATATATACCTTACAACTTCTCAAACCCTAAAGTTTCAAAATCATCCATCTACTCCATCTAACTATCAAAACTGGGATACAATCTGGAAACTTCTGTAAGTCCCAATATTTACAAGGTGAAAAACCGGGTTCTCCTCAATGAATGACTAATTACAAAAAAATAATAATCCGCCGAGTAGTTAGATGCCGTGGGGTGTGTCCAGCTTCTAACATCCCCCCCTTCCTTGTTCATGTCGTCCCCGACATGGCCTTGATCTTTTGCTTCACCTTATGGTCTCCCGCATCTTTAGCAGTGATTCGTACCGTGCATGTAGATTTAGCATTGTTGGTCCAAAGATGTCTGTATGCATGGTAAAGAATCCCGTGTAGAATGCTTCTTCAAACGCCTGGAGGTGATAAGATGGGAGGAACATGATTCTTTGGTATAGTGCATGTATCACCTCCTTGGAAGGCTGACCAGACATATCATAAGCACATCTGTATGTGTCCTAGAAGAAAAATATGTTGTCAGTCACCTGTCTTGTCTTGAAGGTTTCAAACACTGCTAGGATGTTCTGCAGATCTTTCTCATCATGATGCATGTAAGGTCAGGTGAGCCAGTGAACAACTTTATGGCGCCTGTTAGGGTTTTCACCATGTATTGTACACTTATTCTCTCACCTGCCTTCACGTCTGGCAGCTTTGGGTAGTTCAGCCAAGTGGGTTGGCTTCTCTGTAAGAGTTCGTGTGCTTTCCACATCCTAACCCTTGGTAGAGGGCATAAGCTGAGGTTTTCTGTGATGTGTTTAGGTGCTTCTACCGAGTGTATTAGGTACTGCGGGTACTTGGTAAGCCAAGCCTTCCTCTATTTGGGCTGAGAATCCACTATCAGCCTTACTCCTTCTGGCCTCGAGGTATCTGCGTTGTAGAGAGGGACCGTTGGCACTTCTCTGATCCGCTGGTTTATTGTTGCCACTTCATATTTAAGCAATGGATATGGGAGAGAGGGTTGTAGCCATTCACGCCTGAGATCGCTCGCGTCGATTTTCTGAATTGTCATTGATTTGAAAACCCTTTGTTCCCATTCCAAGGCCTCTTTGGTGCTTTCTCTGAGCTCTGCCTCTATTGCTTTTCGCAATTTTTCATCGTGGGGCTCTTGAGAGGAGCCTGCTATGCTTTCCTCTGGCATGGGTGTGTCCACAGGATCTGCCACATTGTCGAGGTCGATGCCCTCATTGGCAGCTGGCCCTGAGCTCTCTGCTACTGCTTGTTGCCGGCCTTTCAACTCCTCAATTTTCTTGAGGAGCGTCTGCTTTTCCTTTTCAGCTTGTTCGCCCATAGTCACGAGGAGGTCATTGAGTTCAGCATTTACTTTTTCAGCCTCCTTGAGATTTCTCTTTATGCTCTCCAAATCTTCTTGTAGGGCCTTTTGGTTGTCCTCCAATTTGGTTTGCATTGCGATAGAACCTTCAGCCATGATCACCCTCTGCTTCTTCTCAAGAGTCAACTCCCTTTGGAGTTCTTGCATCTGCTCTTCATACATTTGACTCTCCGAAATAACTTGAGTTGAGCTTGTAGCTCTAACTCTCGTAGGTGATGCTCTCAGCCTCTGGATGGTTTGATCTTTGACTTTTAATTGGTCCTTGAGCTCAAGGACTTCATCCAGGCTTGCTTCTTGTTCTATTTCCGCCTTCTCCTTAGCATTCCTCAAGGCCTCTACTTCTTTAGTTTCTTCTACTAGCTGGAGTGTCAGATTATCTCTTTATTTTTTTGCATCTCGCAATGACTTGCTGAGTTGCAGGCACTCTTCTTCAGCTGCTTGCAATCTCTTTGCCGCTGCCTCATTTGCTTCTTCCTTTGCTTGGCAATTTTGTAGAGCAGTGGCCAGGCTAGCCTGGAGGTCAGCTTCTCTTTCTTTGTGTCCTTGGATTTTTTCCTGCAGTAGATCTCTTTCCATCTTGGTCTTTACTTCAGTGGCCTTTAGAGTTATCAATTCTTTGTCTGATGCCACAGATTGTGCCCTTATTCCGGCTAACATTGTCATCACCACATCCCAATCATTCGAGGGCAGGTGCAGGTCTACCATGTCGGTAGCAATCTCCTGTAGCTCAATTAGCCGGATGTCTGGCATCTATTCTTCATGCCCTGTCCTCGCCAAGTCGAATGCGACTGTGGCGGCTTCTTCCCTTGTATAGCCTGCAGCTAGCAGGTCCAGAAATGCATAATATGATTCTTCAAGTTCTTTTTGCTCAGATGCAGACTTGGCCTCTTCCTTGGGCTCAGGTTCTGGCTTTTGCTCTTGCTCTTCAGCCCGGTGTTCTTCTTGATTGTCTCCAGCCTCCTTATCTTCTGGTGGAGGGCTGCTAGGAGGTGGTGATGGTGATGGTGATGGTTGTGGGCTAGGTTTAGGGCTATCTGGTAAAGCTGTAGGTTTGCCCTTTATATCTCTATCTGCTTTCGTCTTTCTTTCCCTTTCCTGGTTTTCTTGTTCATCTAGCAATGTCTGCCGTATCTGCTCCACTTCTTCCTCAGTGAAAGGGATGTGGGGAATGTTTTCCGCTGCAGCATCAAGAATCTCGAAATTCTTGATGTAGTCTTCAAAGCGGTCCCTTTGTACTCTTCTTGAGGATCCGGACATAGACTCGAGGGATGGCTTCCATAATTCGTTTAAATCGCCCTTGAGGGCTCTTTCTGCTCGAAAACTCTCCATCAGCCTCTCGAGTCTAGCCGCTTTTTGTGATCGAGTCTCTTTGACCGGCACTTGAGCAAATTATTTTTTGCCTTTCTTCTGCTCAGGTTGCTCCTCTTTCACTGGCTCTAGTCATCTCTTCAACCTTGTAGCCACCCTTGGTGCTCTTTGTGGCTCGTCTTCTTTGTCTTCCTTCACCCTGAGCCAGTCATTCTGAGATGGGGGGTCAGGCCACCTTCCCTTGGCGTGCAGTGCTGCATAAACTACCTTGGTTATCATCTCTCCTGGCACTATGTAGGTTGGCTTTTTGTTTCCCATCTTCACCAGGATGTCATGTACGTATGCCGCATAATTGTTTATCTTTGGGGTGCCCTTCGTCATTGCCCAAGTAAATGTTGTGGCAATTGCACCTGGCGGCATCCTGTACTTCTGCGGCCTCTTCGTGTACATGTGGAAGTATTGGTTGTACAATTGGCTCATGATCGCCACCTTTGGGTTGGCGATGTCTTCAAAAGTGTAATTAGCCTTTTTCTCTTTGTACACCTTTACTTCATCCCTTCTCTTTGTCACGCTGTCTCCCTGATTGGATAGATCTAGTGCATGGGCAACAACCCTTTCCGTGATAATGATCTCTGTGTTGGGTCTGCCGTGAAAATCAGTCACCTTGGCCACTCCATCTTCTTTAATGCTGGTCACAAACTCCCATACCCTTTTGACGTCCACCCTTGCTGGGATTGCTTCGAAATAGTTATGGAGGTCAACTTTCTCCAAGTAGCCGGCCATTTTGCTTCGGAAAAATTCATTGAGCTCCCTTGGCAGCATTGGCAACTCTATTACATTTCCGTCATTGTCCTTGAACACACCTTGGTAGATCTTTAGGTCGTTTGATTCTAGTAGATCTTCCTGTATCCAAGTGCTTGTGGGCTTTAATGTTCCCTCTGGAATGACAAATGGTTCCACCTCGTCCAGATAGTCTTTGATTGTCATTCTCTTCTTCTTTTCCGGTGACTTCGAGGCTACCATAGACACTGTTGCACTCAGCAATCCGAAGTTAGCGTTTTTTCCATATCAACTGCTAAACTGAGTTTTACTTATCCAAATGACTTGAAAATTGAAATTATAGCCTAAAAGGAACTTGTGAAGCTTTGCATGTGCTCACAGTGCAAATTTGACCAAAAAATTCCATCTAGACATCCTACGCGTAGGATGTCTTTTTCCTCAGAAATGGTTCATACTTGACATGTAGGTAGTGTAAGGCTCATGGAACATGGTTATAAGCTTGAATTTGAATTTGGATGTCAAAAGTGGATTTTTGGGATGATTTAGGCTTTAGGTCACAATTTTGGTAGATTGTTCATCATGGGAAGCAGTTGATGTCCAAATGGGTTAAAACTTGGTATATGGGCTCAATGCATCATGGTATTAGCTCCTATGATGTCATTTCTTGCACAGAAGTCTAAATCTAAGCTTAAGACATCCTACGCGTAGGATGTCTTTTTCATCAGAATTGCATGAAACTTGATCTGTGGGTTGTCCTTGACCTATGGAACATAGCCATGTTCTTGGATTTGCATTTGGATAATAATTGATGCCTGTAGGGCTCTGTGAGGTGTTTTTGGGCTCAAAAAAGTGTATCTTGAAGGTGTTGGGGGTCAAAAATGATTAGAAGGGCTTGAAGCTTGACATATGGGCTCTTGTTGATGAGGTTATCAATTTTGAAATGATAAAAATTCTCCTTCATGCCCAGATGGTCCATAAGACATCCTACGCGTAAGATGTCTATTTCCTCATTTTAACTCCCAGACCACACAGAAAGTTAGCTGATGGGTATGTGAATGTGTTGTGCAAGTTTCATGAGATTTGGACAAGATTTGGTAGGTCAAAGGCCCATTAGTGCCTTTATGCCCTAACTTTGCGTTTTTCCATGCATATGATCAGGTCCAATCTCATCCAAATGTGATGAAACTTGGGGTATGGCTTGTAAATGTCATTCAAAACATGTGCATGACAAGAATTGTTGGGTTTTGTGCCAAAAAATGCCCTTGAGACATCCTACGCGTAGGATATCTCCTGGTGATTTTTCCTTTGTTAGTGCTCCCAGTGCTTGCCCTTTTCCCCCCTAAGTCCCTTTTGAGCCTAATTTCAACAAAAAAGTCAAATGGATAGAGTATAACTCCCTGTGTGGACTTCAGAGCCTCCGAGCCGTTTTCTGACTTTTGGAGTTCTTTTTGGCGATGAAATTCCTCGATGTTGGTCTCCATAGCTTCCCAATCCCTTGGGGATCCTTGCCGTATGGTTTTTGTCGACTACGGCTTTACCGGAGCTTCATTTGGCAATTTGTCCCTCTAGAAGCACTCGTGGCTGCGTTTACATACCTTTGATGATTTGTGGTGGTCCCCCACCATAGGACTTGGTTGTCGATGGTCTAGGAAAGCCGCTCGTGAAGTTTGGTGGCAAATGGACTTGCGGTTTGGCCGCAAGTGCATTTTGACGCTTTGTCTGTCTGATGTCGTATCTGAGGTTTAGTGGCGCTTCGGGTCACTTTTTGGTCATGCGGGTCATATGGACGTGTCGAGCATGTGGATATGCTCCTACCCATAAATTTTGGTAGCATTTGGTCGCCGTTTCACCGATTTTCCATTTGGTGGCCTCTTGCGGGTTTCTGGGAATTAGGGTTTTTTGCGATGGTTTCCCACTGCCTTTGGCTATCCAGGACTGGTCTCCTAGACTAGGGTAAGCTGCTGATGAAGTCTTGTTGCTTTGGGTTAGCTGTTTGGCCGCCGTTTCTACTTGCAGGTCTCTACCGCCGGCTTTGTGTGTGACTTCTACGCTAGTTCTCGTGACAGAATGACAAACATGCGCGAAAAGCTCAAGGTGGTGAGCCTGCCTCTCATGTTTGGAGCTGGTCGGGTAGCCGTGCGCATCGTAGAAGCTGTTGGAAGATCGATCCGCTCTAGGTGGCAGAAGCTCTCTCCACAAGGTCAATAGTAGAATGAGCTAAAAATGGGGTGAAAAATTCTTATAATGGAGGTCCCCGAACCATTTTTCATGAAATTTGACATGTGCTCCTATCTTTCTGCAAGATGCGGTTTAGGCTTAAAAATTTCTTGATTTGGACTCCATTTGCTTTGTTTACCAGAAATTTGTCATTTTGGTCAAAACCTGGCCAAAACACGCTTTCCGCTCTAGTCTCATTATTGCACCCCCACTGTACCATAGGTTGCCTTTTAGTCACTGGTCATCCCCATATTTTTTGTTTTTCATTACGACTGTTTTTCACCTGCTTTTTGTAATTTTGAAGTTTTTCTACCGAAAATTAGCAAAATTAAAAGGAAAATAGCAAATCAAACCCTGAAAATCCCCAAAATTCATAATAGATCACAAACATCACCGCAACACATTATATACACTCACATGTAATTTTTATGGCCGGATTTCTCCGTTTTACCAGTATTTTGCCTGAAAATGGCTATTTCTACTTATATACACACACCTAAGGGCTTGATTTGGCGTTTGGCCCCATATACCTATAGCTTCATGCTGTATAAGGGCATATATAATTGGGTTACTCCAGAAAATTTCGCAATCAAACGTCAACCCTTTAAAAAGTCGAAAATCATGCCCTTTTTTGTTGTTTCTGTTATTGGTTCCGCATTGAGAATGCCTCCCCCCCTCCTAGTCGGAGTCCTCTCGAATGACAAGGTCTCGCCTCGTAGTATGTGTCGTGCATAGGTTGAAAAAGTCATGCTAATGCCTAGACGATTAATGTGGCCCTATTTTATGCATACTCGGTTAATGCTGTGCAATAGAAGGGAATAAGCAAGATGCTTATTGGCATTCGCCATCGAGGTTTCCTGTTTTCTTTGCAAGTAGCAGCTGTAATTCTACTGCTCTTTGTTTAATGGTCTTTTTGGCCAGAGGCAACTGCTTTGCCGACACTGTTGATGGAGTCGTAGCTGTTTCTGAGGATGGAATTGGCTGGGATATGATAGCTATGGGCCGTATGGCCTTGGATTTCCATTGGTAGTTTGGTGCTGCCAACTTTGCCACTAGTTTGTCTGTCATCGGCACCCTCTTATATCTGTTTGCCCGGTTGACCTGCAGATGTCTGCTTTCCATTGTTGCTTGTACCGTAGGTATTTGCTTTGTCTTTTGCTTTGGTATCCAAATGTGGGTGATATTAGGGTTTTGGCTAAGCATTTTCTTTGGAATCCATATCTGCTTGGTTACCTTGGTTTTGGGTTGCACCATTTGCTTTGTTGGAATCCGGTTGTCACATTGTGTTTTTCCCGCCATGGCTTTTCTATCCTTCCGCAGCCATACTTGTTTACCTTGTTTTGGTAGCCTAGATTTTTGCAGTGTAGCCGATGATTTCGGCTGTCTGTGATGAGCATGGTTGGCCTTTACCTGGTTGTTTGTCTCAGGTTTCATGTTGATCTTTAGTGGTATGTGTTCTTTTGTTTTTGTTGCCAGTGATTGCATGGCTTGCATTTGATCCTGATGGTCCTTTTGAGCAAAAACTATCACCTATTGTTCGTGTTCGTGCTGGATTTTGACCGCCTGTGCTTTCCAGTCTATTTGGACATTGTATGTTTTTTGCCAAGGTTGCCCTAGCATCATTGGTTGTTGTGTGCTTTCATCTGTCACCACATATAATTTGTGTGGGTAAATATATTGATGTAACTGTATATGAAATATAATCCACCCTAATGTTTTCAATGGATGTGATGTGCTACTTTCCAGCACTTGGGGAGTAGGATGAAGTTGATCTGTGACTTGGAGATATTGGTATAATCCGTAAGAGATCAAATTTGCTTGAGCACCCGAATCGAGCAAGGCTGGTGATTCAACTTGATTGTTGCCCACCTTGACTGTAATTATTGGCTCTACTGTGTCCTCTTCCAAGTTCATCAATCGAATGGCATTGATTCTCAATGGTGGTTTACATTGTTGTTGTTGTCGCAGAAGCCGTCTTTTTGCAATGCGTTCTTGTGCTTCGGTTTGAGCTTCCTCTCGTACTCTCTCTTTTTCCTTCATTCTTTGCTTTCCTTGATGAATTTATTGGAGCATCTCTTGTGTGAGTGGTAGGTGATATCTCCTTAGTCGACACCCACTAATCCAGTTTGGCATTTCTTCACCTGCTAATGTAGCAAGCTTGACAGCCCCACTTTGTGATAGATCATGAATCACAAATGGTTCCTATCCCTCGCTTTTTCAGTTTCTTAGCATGTTGCTTCAAGGTATAAACAAGTACGTAATCACCTGTTTTAAACTCTTTGGTACGCACATGTTTGTCAAAAAATTCATTTTGTCTTCTCTTTTTAGCATAGATCGAAGCGACAGCTCATAAGCGGAGTTCATCTAGATTTTCAAGATCATTAATTCGTGAAGAGAGTTCATGCCCTGTCCAATCCAAGCTTGTTGCTACTCGTAGAGTTGGGATTAAAAACTCTATGGGTAGTATAGCATTTAGCCCAAACACCATGTTGTATGGTGTTGTTCCTATTGAGGTTTTGTAAGCTACCATGTATGCCCATAGTGTTGAGTGTAGCTGCTGATCCCAATCGGTCCTTGAATGTGACACTATTTTAGTGAGAACCGTGCATGGTGTTTTATTTGTGGCCTCCTCTTGCCCATTGGCCTATGGATGGTATGGTGCTGATTTTCTATGTATGACCATGAAATCCTCTAGTAGATATTCAATGACTTCATTGAGGAAGTGTGTTCCACGGTCACTGACGATTTCTATTGGTAACCCGTAACGTACAAAAACATTCTCATACAAAAATTGAGCCGTGGTGCGTGCATCAGCTTTTTGTGTTGCTTTGGCTTCGACCCATTTTGTGAGATAATCCGTAGCCACAATGATGTATTGGGTATGGGTGAGATATGCAAGGGGTGATATAGGTCCCACAAAATCAATGCCCCACTTTGCAAATGCCCTTGCCCCCATCATTGGCCTTCATGGCATCTCATCTCTTTTGATTGGTACCTTGGTGCGTTGACATGCATCACAATGTTTGACAAACTCCTCGGCATCCATGTGCAATGTAGGCCACCAAATTCCTGCGGTTAAGACAATTTTTGTCGTCTTATCGCCCGAAAAATGGCCTCCACTTACTCCACTATGTGCATGTTCTAGAAGCAGCAGGTATTCGCTTTCACTTGCACAGATTCTAAGTTGGTTGTCCTTTCTTGACTCCCCTTTACCATCACTATCCTCTTCAGTACTCCATATCTCCCTCAAAGACCGTTTCAGTTCTTGGTATTTCTGTTTACGCTCCAGTTTGGTCCACTCTTGGTCTTTTGTTGGTTCTTTTTTTGACTTTTCATATTTTTGTGATTTTGTTTCAGCCCTAGCTTTTCTTTCCTGTTTTATTTCTTCTCGCGTTCGTTCTTTTCAATTTTTTGAGAATTTCCCTGATATTTGATCTTTCACACAATCCTCTGCTTTGACAAGCATCAAATAGTGAGTTTTACCTTTTATCCTGGGCATCAGGTTCTCTCTCACTTTATTTCCGGTTCTTTTCTTCCTATAGCGTTCTTGGCGTCTAGGGTGTTGATTAGCAAAATCATAAAACTTGATATTCTCGGCTTCATTCCCACGCTCACTGGAGGTGTCCGAACACTCCTTATCTGCCTCATGATTTACTTCCACTTGTTCAGAAGAGTTGTAAAACTCTTCTTGTTCTGGAGGTACTACCGTCTCTTTTTCTGGCACCACGCTTACCATGTAATAGGGCAGCACATCGTAACCATCCTTATCGCAAAATTTTGGTGTTGGATTGTCGGTAATGGTACAGACATCTAACGTCGCCAGTATGTGTTCCCATTCTAGAGGCTCCAAGGCATATTCAGGGAATGGTTCCAAAATATACTCTTTGTTCTCAACTGCTCTCTCTAAGAAGCATTCCTCTTTCCTTAAGCTTCCACAATGTGAAGCTCCGCACATCCATAGCTCTTTTGGTTGCCCCAACCATGCTGGTAGCTCTGATCCTGCTATTGTAGCCGGATCAAACTCTTCCACCGGTGTTTGGTTTACATCTTTGTAACTATGGTCTTTCAGTTGTATTTTAGTTGTCGTCTCGCCATGTCTGAGGTATATGTAGTCATAACCCCAATCTTGGACCATCTTCAGTTGTCGCATGAATGGTCATCCCAAGATTATCTCATAATTGTTCTTTTTGTCGAAATCGACTATTGCAAATTTATGCTCATACTCGATCCCACATGAAGCGACAATTACTTTTTCAAAGAGTCCGAGAGGCTTTTCCATGAAACCATCTGCCAACTACAGCTTCATTCTGGTAGCCCTCAGAGCTGGTTTTCCCCATTTTTTCCAGATTTCCTTGGTGGCGATAGCAACTCCAGCTCCACTGTCAAGAATGGCTTTGGAAACTACTCCTTGGAATTCTATAGGTAGCGTCGTGTTTTCGTCTTCTCCCTCACAATATTCTCCAACCTTATTCAATGGTACCGGCCTAGTGTTTAGGTTAGGTCTGTCCAATTCCCGGATTCCTTCTTGTAGTTTCAAGGTGGGGTCCTTCACTCCAAATTTTTCTAGGCATTTTCCTACTGTGATCCACATGTTTGGCCTTAGCCTTAGGAGTTCTGCTAACGTGATTGTGCATGCCACCGGGGTGGATAACAGCTCAATCAATCCTTGTGAATCCATCACCTTGTTAGACGAAAGTCTTTGAGATGGGATTGCTATCACTTCCAACTTAGCTTCATATTCTCCTAGGTAAGAGGGTAAGGTTCTCAAAGAGTCTGGTTGGCTGTTCCCCAAACTAATAGATCCTTGGTCTCCCCCTTGTGAATGTATCTCAAAGTTTATTTGTGATCTTGCCTCAAATTCTTCAATAGGAGGTAGGATCACATTCTTTTCTTTTCTCGTGCTATTCATGTGGTCATTCATCCTATTAGCCTCGTTGGCCTCTCGGATTTGCTTCCACAGGTCATCTAGACCATTACCATCCTTTCCTATTTCTGCCAATATTTTAGGATGGACCCCATCACTTGCCTCATCAGTGGTATTGGGCGCTATGATAGGCTCTCCCCTGGATTCATATTTATTAGTGAGTCTTTCTTTTGTTTCCTCATATTTCTCCAATGTTGGTTGGATAGGGGTTGGAGCTGGTGTGTCATGGCAATTTGCCAGTTTTTCCAACGAGTCTTCCATCAATGATTGAGTCGTCTCGATCATCTTTTTACACATATCCAACCTTTGTTTTTCTAATTCCGCATATGGATATGTCATCCACCTTTGCTCCTGGGTCTGGTTTTTTTTAAGTCGAGCTTCATAGGATTTTAGAAGCGCATCCAGCTGCTCGTTTACCTTGTCTGCCAGCACAGATCCTCCTGATCCTGCACTTTTGGGCTCAGCTAATTCCTTTGGTGCTATGGCTGCTGTGGTGTGTGAGCTTAGGCTAGCTAGATCTTCTAACCGCTCCAACCTATTCTTTGTATGTTTCAACTCATCGGATAGGGCTGTTTGCTCTCGCTCTTTCCTGGCTTTCTTACGCGCCTTTCTTGCCTTCCAAGTGCTTCTCGGATTTTTCGTTTCTAAACTTTGGGCATCTGTTTTTGGTTCTTCTATTATGGGTTCGTTCGTCCTTCTTTGGGCTTGGGCCCGTGTCACCGCTTGAACAGGTATGACTGTTTCATTTTCTGATACTCCACTAGAGGGTACTGTTTCCAACAGGTTCAAGGTGGCTTTTACTCCTTTACTCGGGTTTTTAGGGCAATCAGGAATCAAATGAGTAATCCCACATTCTGGGCAATACCCATTGACTCTAATGATTTCATCATGGGGACAGTCTCTCAGCCAATGGTGTCCGCAACACTTGTAACAGGGGCCCTTGGGTTGTTAGGTGCTCCTTGAGCTCCTCGTTGCTGGTAAGTCTGTCTCTGTCCGCCCATGCCTCCATTGGCTATGAACAACAATGTTCATTCATCTAAGCTATATCTTCCTTCTCCTGCGGCTTGTGCAGCAGTTGGAGGTCCTTGATTCCCTATCATGCTCCATGGATCTGGTGTCGAGGGTTCTTCCGACGGATAATAGATAGGGTTTCCCGCATATCTGTTGGGATCCTCATAATATGCATGCATAGGCACCAAAGCCTTTTCTTCTTATTCAGTTACCGTTGGGGTGTATCTTACACCAGCTGGTCGTAATCCTGGTAGGGGTGGTTGTTGCCCCAACACCGGTTGTGGTCTCTCTACACCTACAGGTCCTGGTAAGTTGCTTGCTTGATATCTAGGCATAGGTGGAACTTGAGGGGAAGCTACAAGAGCTTGGGGAGCATAAGGTCTCTCCCTCACATATCCCTTGTTATAGTAACATTCCTCGGTCCCATGGTTTGTCCATTTTTGTTCAATAGCACACCACTTGGGCTGTTTAGCCTGGGGTTTGGCGTACAAGTTGATCTTTTTTAGCACTTCATCTACGAGCTGCTCCTGGTTTACCGCTATTTCTCCTTTCAGTGTTGTCTTGGAGGACTTGCTCCCACTTTGCTGTGAAGATGAATCGTCATCAAGGTCCTTGAACTCCCCTTATTTGTAGACAGCACAATTTTCCACAAGGTACAAAGCTTCCTTGGTCAACTCATTCAATGTAGTGCTCCTCTTCATATGTAAGTCTTTCTGGAGATCTGCATTCCTTAGTCCTTGGATGAATATCAACATAAGTCTAGACTGAGTTGGCAGCTCTTCAACAGGACAGAACTTAACATATCTCTTTAGTCTTAGGGCTGCCTTCCGTACAGATTCTCCATCTTTTTGTTTGAATTTATGGATTTGTGAGACAGTATTATGAGCTATTCCCCTTTGAGAGAATTCCTCAATAAACTCTTCAAACACTTCCTCCATTGACTCAAAGTCTCTACGCTCCACAGACTCAAACCAAGTTGCAGCATCATCCTCTAGGGTTAGTCTAAACCCTGCGAATTGGGTAGGAAAGTCTAACACCTCTTCGGCTCTAATCACACGTACAAAGGCTGCTACATGATCTCTTGGGTCTCTGTTTCCTGTGTATTTCCTGTTTACCCATTTTTGCACTTGAGAAGGTCTAATTCTGCAATGGTCTACAAACCTCATCATTGGATCACCCCTTCCAAGTCTATACCCCTCCTCAGGCCTTTTGTAATAGGCTGGTTCCTTGCCCAACGGTGCTCCTAAGCCATAATTTCTAACGGTTCTCGCCGGAGGTGGTCCTCCTCTTCGAACTCGTTCCATGGGTGGTCCTCCAAGCTCGTTCGACCCTTGTGTCTTTGGCTTACTCTCTGCTTGATACCTTGAATAGTGTGGGGGTTCTTGAAAATCCCTGAGCCCTCGTGTAGCTGGATAACCCTCTCGGTTTTGGTCTGGTTCCATTGTTGCACTTTGTCGAAGCCATGCCTGCAATGATGACTGGTTTGCTGGTTGGTCTTGGTTGGTGAATGCTTGTGGTCTGGTGGAATGTGATGTAGCATCATACTCATCTGAAAACGGATTCGTTGACTTGCTTGGGGTGTGGGCGGCTCTCGGTATTTCCTCAGGGGCGTATGCTGATGCTCCTGGACTTGTTGCTCTTTCTACTTCCTCTGGAAGAATACGTTGGTATTCTCGCCCATATCTATCAACAAAAACTATGCCCTTCCCGGTAGCAGTTTCATAAGAGAATAAGTAAAGAACCTTGTCTTTGCTTAGTTCGTCTATGTATGGTTATTTACTGCGAAAGTAAGAGACAATACCCTCGCTCTCGTGTTTGTAGATTCCCACATTCTCGTTATAAGTTGGAACCCTGATTGTTTTCTTATCATACATGAAAATAGCTCAGTGCCGATCAATGTTTGGTGGCGGCTCTTGAGTTTCTGAAACCATTTTCCCTTTAGCCACGTTGTCTCCATATCTGTTGTAATCTTTAGGGTTGCTAACTATTAAATAGTGGTTCCCCTTTTTGTCTCGGAATATATCTCCATCATCATACATGTGGATTATCTCCAATCTTTGTGCTGGCTTCTCTTCAATGCAAATGCACTTGCGACCTCGATAGTCAGAATAGACTAGGGCTCCTCTTGAGTTTGTTCCCTCCAAGAAGATCACCGTAAGCCTGGAATCATTCAAAGGATTTTGGGAGGTACTTCCTCCTTGCATAGGTCCATCATAGGTGAAACCTCCTGGCTGTTGGCTACCCATCATGAAGAAAGATTTGTCTGACGAAGTGTCAGTATCACTACCTTCCTCAATAATCGATGCTAGCGGATCTAACCTTTCCTGAGTTACACTCTCTTCGGTGGAAAATACACTACCTTGGTCACCTGCCACCTTCTAGTCCCTAACAATGTATCTTCCTGATCTCAAATTCATCAAACTTATCAATGCAACTTATCACAAGTTCAACCACTAACCTGGTAATGGATCAGTTTCTGCACAACTTCTTGCTTTGCTGCCAAATAGACCTGTACACAAGAGTTTTAATTTCGGCAATTGAATCACCGCTCTTATCTGCTAGAGGTTATCTTAGTAATGATTGGTATAACTGGAGAGTTAATCTCAACCACTACTGTATTTTATACATTGTTGATGTTCCGGATTAGGTTGCTAACCTGAAACAATACTTTTCTCTGATGTTGGCCAATTTAAGCGAAAAAGCTTGAATTCAGTCTTTGCTTTGTCAAATGGGCAACCAAGGTCCAAATTTACTTCTGAAAGGAGTTCTGGAACCCGCAAGCCAAATAGAATCTCACTGTCTAGGCCAGGTCAAATTTTCCCTGCAGAATGCCCCAATAGACATCCTACGCGTAGGATGTCTCCTGCTGCATTTTGCCTGGATTTCTGCAGTGTATTTTTCCCTCGTTGTGCTGAGCTTACAACTGTTTTTACTTTTTGATTTGGACTTCTAGAAGCTGGTCAATGAGTCAGAAATCTGTTCCGACTGGTGATGGTGTTGATCATTCTAATCAACTCCAAATTGCACCAAAATTGACTAGCAGGCTTGCCTTAGGCTATATAACACCTTACAATGCTCAAAGTCCAATTATGGCTTCATTTTCTTGCATTAGACATCCTACGTGTAGGATGTTTTTTTTATCAAAATGGCTTTAAACTCAAGACTTAATCTCTCCTTGAGCTGATGATCACTTTGGTATACTCAAATTTCAGTTTGGAGTCCCAAATCACTCAGAACACATCCTACACGTAGGATGTCTGTCTATTTGGTCTGTTTGACCCCAGATTTGTTCCACAACTTTCCCCTAATGTCAGTATCCCAGAGGTATGCTTAGATCTTGATTTGGATGTCAAAAGTCCTTAACTTTAGCTGTTTTTGCTTTTTCAGTCAAAAGTGCTAAAGTCCACTTTGAACCCAATTTTCTTACCCGACTGAGGTGAAACCCCTTTCAGTCACTCAATATATCATGAAAGACACACTCATGCAGCCATCTTATGGTTTTGGTTTCAAGTTGATGTTTTGGCACTAATTGGGTAGGATTTCTAGCAATTTCAGTCTATCTGGCCTTATCCTGTCAAAAGATGGCCAAGTTTTCACTTTCTAGTTGAAATTAGGGTAAACCCTACCTTCAGAACACACTGGTCAACTCAAAGTCCCAAAATCCCTCCCAGATTGGCCTGTAGACATCCTACGCATAGGATGTCTCCTCGCTTAAAATTAAAGTTTTTTTCTGACAGAAATGCTCATGATGCTCTGTAGGCCTATCAGAAACACTCACAGTAGCTTTTGGATTTCAATTAGGCTTTCAACCACACTTTTGCGTCTTTTACAAACTTGTAATGATTCTACCAAGCAAGTATACATGCATGAAATGCTCTAGATCTGAATCATGATGTTCTACTTACTTTACTCCTACCTACCATGAGGAAATGGTGATAATGGTGTTTTTGGTTGCTTTTTTGGCCTCTCCAGACTCTCAAGCTCTACTCTCACCACTTCTACCACTCCCACTTCTACTCTAGACTCGACTACTACCTAAAACTACCTAAGTCTACCTCCTCTACCTAAGTCTAAGGATCTAGGCCAGACACACGCTTCCTAGACTCCCTCTAAGACCTAGAGAGTCCTCCACCCTCTGATCCTATCTAAATGTAAAGCGAGACTCTTGGTAGGCCAAAAATCCCAATCCTCAAGGATTAGTCTTGGTCACCTACCTAAGGTTTTCGTCCTCGGCAGCGGCGCCAATGTTGGACGGGTACGCCGCGACGGACGTCAGCACAACGAGAACTCACCTAACAAGTAATGTTAGCTAAGGACGAAGCTCGACCCGCAGGCGCGTGGAAGCAATCATAAGGTGTCAACCTACACTCAACCGACTCCTAACTAATTCCTACAAAGGCTCCTACCACTTGTCTAAGTCACAGTCTTCAAGAGAACAAAAGAGGATGCTTCCTACAACGCTTGCTAGAGCCGAATACCTATCAAACACTTCCAAAACACCATAGAACTTGAAGGAGACCCTACTAATACCTATAGGCCACTCTCCCTAAGGTCTGTGCACCAAAATCACAACCCAAAACACCCAGGGCAGAAATACGTAGGATGTCTGGCCGAAATCTGCAGGTCTTCGTTTCCAAAATATGAAGTGCCTAATGTGTAGTTCTACTCATTGTGAACGCGTGGATATGCTGCAATGCAAAATCGGACAATGTATGCTCACCCAAACAACCGATGAAGCTCGTAGAAGGAGCTCCCAAAGCCGGGCCGTACGCGCGCAATGTTGGTATCGGCTCGTAGCTCTAGTCGGGGGCAACACGCTGCACTTATCCGCACTCGATTCCGACCACCATAGCACACGTAGCGTCAAGACAAAGCTCACACTCTCTCTCATGTACATAGTACGCTCACACATAAACTTTAAGTTGTTTAAAATGACAAAAGGTTTTTCATTAAGGTCAAAAAGTGATATATATACCTTACAACTTCTCAAACCCTAAAGTTTCAAAATCATCCATCTACTCCATCTAACTATCAAAACTGGGATACAATCTGGAAACTTCTGTAAGTCCCAATATTTACAAGGTGAAAAACCGGGTTTTCCTCAATGAATGACTAATTACAAAAAAATAATAATCCGCCGAGTAGTTAGATTCCGTGGGGTGTGTCCAGCTTCTAACAGCACTTCCCTTTACTCATGTGTTAGCTCTCGTTCACCGCATCACTCCAGGGGGGATTTTTTACCATATACATGTGGTAGTGCTGTGTGTGAACACACTAGGACCGCCGGGGCATTTTTTCCCTCTTTAGGAGGTTTCTTCCCCCGTGCATTTTATATACACCCATCACTCTAGGGCTATCTACCTTTTCATTGCACACTAAGTAATACACTCAATGGTAGCTGCATTCACTTTTTTGACATTAACACACACTCGTAATTTCCCATTCTTCTTAGGTACTACCACAATTGGAGACACCCAATTTGTGTATTCAGTTTCGTAAATGAATTCGGCTTTCTTCAATTTTTCAATCTCTTCTTTGATCTTTCTGGCAAATGTTTCATTATAAGTGTATGGTCTCTCTCTACTTGGTTTCTCATCATCTCTCATGGGTATAGTATGTTGACAGATTTCTGGATCGACACCCTTGAGATCCTTGTAAGACCAAGCAAAGATATCCCGGTATTCCTTTAACAAGCTCAATAAAAAAATTTCTTCTTCTTTTGTTAGGTTATTTGCAATGTAAGCCAGTCTAGGCTTTTCTCCTGGTTCAGCCAAGTCTACCCTTTTAGCGTTTTCAGGTCCTTCGTAATACTCGCCTTGTTTCCGTAGTTCCCTAACAGGTTGTTTGATTATGACTTTCAGATCTTGGAGAGTATACTTTTTGTAATGGGATGGAACTTGCATTACATACTTACCATCCTCTTCCGTGGTTTCCATTTCAGTGCTGTATATCTCCTTTAGAGCTTTTTTCAACTCTTGATATTTCTTTTTCTGCTCGACTCTGGTCATGAGTGGTTTTTTATCCTGGTGTTCTTCGTGAGTAACCATCCTTGTTTTTCTCGATGTCTGAGACATTTTTAAGTTTTTGTTTGAAGGATATCTGCCAGTTATTTTGTCCTTGACACAATCATTAGCATCTATCTGCATCAAGAATTGTGTTTTACTGGAGACTGATGGCATAGGTCGTGCTTTCACAATTGTAGTGTCTCTCTTTCTTCTATACCATTTTCGTCTTCTTGATTTCTGGTTTGTAAAGTCAAAAAACTTTTCCTCCCCTCTCTTTAAGAGTAGCTGACCCTCGTATGTTCTTTTTTGATCCCGAATCTTTTGAGGTAGCTGAGTATTCATCTAACTCATCGATTGCATCGTAATAGAGGTAAGAAAAGACTTGTTGAGCTTTCAGCAAGTCCTTTGTTTCCTCATCCTTGTTTTCAATGTTAAGGACTGACATCATTTGGATGGGAATTATGTCGTAGCCATCCTTATTGCAAAATTGAGTATTCACACATACATCCATTGTCGCTAAGATTTGAGTCCACCGAATGGTTTGAATAAATGTTCTGGAAAGGGTTCACGTATGTAGGCTTCGTCTGTACAGTCCCTTTCTAGGATACATTCCTCTTGTCTCAAGCTTCCATTTTCTGAAGCTCCGCACATCCAAATAGGAGTGTCTTTGTTTTACCAAGATGGGAGTTTAGTTTCAGCCAAAGAGACCAAATCAAACACTTGGATGGGTGTTTTCAAGACATCTAGGTGTGATCTTTTAGATTGAACCTTGTTATAGTTCCCACTTGCTTCAAGTACAGATAGTCGTTTCCCCAATCTTGGATAAGTTGTATATCTCGCATGAAAGGTCTTCCAATATGATTTCATAGTTGAGTTTTTTCTTGAAGTCTACTATGGTAAAAGTGTGTTGATATTCATGGGTCTTCCCATGGGAGGTCTGACACCTTGATTAGCTACATAGTACATTGGTGCAAGCTCTGGTGGAGCATAAGTCATGGATTGCTGTATTGGTGGTGGATGTGGAGTATACCATTCTCCCTCTATCATTACTGTAGATGGACTAGGCTCTCCATAGGTGTAACAGGCACTAATGCTTATTCATCTATGACTCCTTCTGAGTGCATGTACTTTACAGGCACCACATTATGTCCTAGATAAGGAGGTTGTTGTCCCAACACAGGTTGAGGTCTCTCCATACCCATTGGTGGTCTTTGAAATTGAGCCATATTAGGCTGATATCTATACATGGGTTGTCCTTGGGGCCTCATGGGCACGTACTGAACATTCCCACCATACTTTGGTCTGAAGTAGCACTCGTAGGTCTTGTGGTTGGTCCATTTACCCTCGATTGCACACCATTTTTGTGGCCTAATTGGTTGTCCCTGTGGGGGTATCCCCTGTCCTGGTCCTCTCATAGGTGCTTTTTGCATACTGTTCATCATGTCATTTATCCGTTTTAGCATATCTTCTATGGCTGAGAGTGATGCCGCAGCAACTGTTCCCACTTGTGTTGGTTTTGTGGATGATGTCTTCTTGCTTTGGTTATCCTTAGGGACATCCTCTTCATTGAAGATCTCACAATTGTCTCCTAGGTCAATAGCATCAGACACACACGTCTCTAGGGTTGTATGATTTTTACTATAGAGTATAGCATGAAGTTCTTTGTTTAGCACTCCCTTTAGAAACAATGATACAAGTTGCTCTTCTGCAGGTATCTCCATCTCTGGGCATCTGGCAATTTATTGTTGCATTCGAGTTGCACAATCCCTAGTTCAGACTCACCATGTTTCTGTTTAAAGCTGTAGATTTGAGCCACCGTATTATGTTTAATCCCCATTTTAGAACAAGTAGCTACAAATCCTTGAGCTAATGTGTTCAAGTCCATGATCGATCTTGGTGGAACGTTTTGGAACCATGTCAAAGCTTTTCCTTCTAATGTCATTCCAAACCCCTGGAATTGAGTATGGAAATCGAATATATGCTTTGCTCTTAGCACTTGTTTAAAGCTTGCTAAGTGGTCTTGTGGATCCCCTGATCCATTGTATTCTCTGACCCATTTTTGAAAATTAGCTGGTCTGACACGTCTATTCGGTTCAACTTCAGGTCTTCTGGGAGTTGGTCCTGTTCCGAGTCTTTCAAATCGGTCTGTCGGAAATAGTGACTCATTTAGCCCTGGACTGGCCTTAGTGTCACCCCATTTTCTACGTGATGAGGTGATTTCCGGTTTCTTCACATTACTCTCAGATGATCTCTCACGATGTTCGTCTCTTGGAGTGGTTTCTGGTCCTTGACCCAATATCCAATCCCGTATGGAATACCCCTGGTATATGGTTTGTTCTACCTCCTCAGGAGTCATCATAACAAAATTGTTTTTATAACAATCCCTAAACAACTAAGTTGGTAGACCTGCAGATCCCTTATCTTTGATCTTGAAGATATAGATGATCTTCATGGCCGTTAATTATCCTGGTCTAGCATGAGAAGTCCACAAAAGGTCTTTTATGTTTCTATCTTCCCAACAATAGACTCCGATCCTAGGATTATCTGTACTAAGCCGTTTCAAAGGCTTCAAGTCTACTTGATCGTATCCCTCGAATTTCAAAGTTGGTGGTCCTTGTTTTACTGACATATCTGGGATTATAGTGTTTGCTTCTAATCCCCATTTGTCTACCACGTCAGGATTTTCGACTTGTACATATTGAGTTTCGTTTCGATCCATATACATTTTTCCTCGTTTGTTTGTCCTAACCTCTTCTTCGAACTCAATACCATGGTCATCAATGCGAATAGCATACTCTTCGTTAGGATCCAAGTAAACTTGGGCTCCAAGATGGTTAGTCTTGTAAAAAGAGAGTATATGCTTATAGCGCATTGTCGTTCCGGTTTCCGAGTGAGTTGAGTAAGAAGACACTTCGAATGTTGAATCTGAAAAAGTGTCAGAGACTTCTTCAGGAATTGTGTGCAAGGAATTGCTTTGATTCATGCTTTCTTTAGTGGATACTCTACTGGTGTTTTCTCCGAATAGGCCTTGATTTCCTTTTACACGACTGGATCTAAGGTTCATATAGACTTACGAAGCCCTAGATTGACTTGTTGTCAATTTCCACTCAATTCAATTGTAACTTCATGTCAAGCCACTGATTCCTCGTCTACAACCTGATTCTTGTACAAAATTAATCAAAGTAGTTATTTTCTATAAGGACAGTAGAGCTCTTGAGAACCCTCGTAATTGGTCTTGTGTATATCAGTTCAAATCGTGCTATGGAAGTCAAAATTTTGATTTTCAAATTCAGCTTTAGCAAAATCAAAGGTCTAATTTGCAACCTGTACACTGAGTGTATCTGTACCAATTTTGATTCGATTGAATTTCAATTTTTCCTATGGCCTTATTTTATGCTGGTCTAACATTGTATAAGCCCAAAAGTCGAAATTGAAGTCTCTGGATAACAGAAGTAAATAATCACGATTATTTACTTTTGTCACCTTTTTGCACTTTTTGGATTGGTTTGGCAACTATACAACTTGTTAAAGCCCTTGGGCAAGTTTCAACAAGTTTGGACAAAATATGATCAAGTTTACCCACTGTTCCGTGTCCGCAGACTCTAATTTCGAGAATCTGGCTTAAGTCTCGCTTTTGTGGTCCAAATTTCACCAAAATTGACTTGTGGAGTTTACTTGATGTTCTTGACCTTGTGGTATACTCAAATTTGCAAAATCAACAAGTTTTGAAGTAGAAGTAAATAATCGTGATTATTTACTTTTAACAATTTTTTGCAAATATTTGCCCCAACCTTGACACAGATCTGTTAAGCACCTTAATTTAAGATCACTAGCCAATTTTCATCAAGTTTGGACAATTTTTTATCAAATGGTCATCAATTATCTGTCCGCAGACTAACTTTGTAATTTTAGTCACAATTTTCAATCCAATGATTTAAATCTTACCAAATTTGGTTTGTGGGCTTATTACAACATGGTAAAGCTAGTGGTATGCCAAGTTGGTCAAAAAAGTTCAAAAACAAGGCAGATGTAAATAATCGCGATTATTTACATTTGCCAAAATTTTGTAAGTTTTTGGTCAATTGAGCATATACACATCTTTATCACATCAATATAAGCCTATGAATCAAGTTTAATCAAGTTTGGATAAATTTTTCCTCAATTCACACTCAAGATTCAAAAAGTTAGTACAAACTTTAGTTTTTACCTAGATTCTTACCAGTTTAGTGATCCAAATCTTTTGGGCCTTTACAAGAGTTTTTTGTACACATGCAATGAGTCAATGATATGAATCTTGGCCAATTTAGAGAAAAAAGTTAATAATCGTGATTATTAGCTTCAGGCTTGAAATGAGCACTTTTTTGCAATTTTTTCAAAGACAGTCTTTTTATGACGTTTTTTAAGCCTATAAATCAAGTCAAAGCTTAATTTGGCCTAAAATGTCAAGAAAAAGTAAATAATCTGAGTTTTGGTCAACTTCTTGAAATTTTTACCTCAAAGGGTCTTTGAGCTTACCCGCTGGTTCGGACAACTCTTAGGCTTACTTTCCGGTCGGATTGAGTGAATTCGAGTCTTTTCAAGCTATTTCTAGCCATAGACCTCAAATTTTGCAACTTTACATAACAACTCACACTTGATTCTTTCAGAGAGAGCAATGTTTTGAAATTCACCTTAGATCCTACTTACCCTACTCCTAGTTTCTCATGCAATGGGGTTGTGAAATGTGTCCACAACGCTCGTTTTCTTGTGTTTCTTATGTTTTCAGAGTCTTGATCTTAAGACTTGTCTCGTCTATCAATCATTCTCCAAATCCTAATCTAAATCTACAATCCTACAGTCCTAAAGGTACTCAACAAGTACGATTACTTCCAAGCTACCTCTACACAGAAAAAGACAACTTAAGCTATGCGGTTTTTAAAAGAAAGTTTTAAACTCTAGGAGAACCTAGAGGAAGTTAAAGGACAATTGCACAAGACGCTCGTGTTTTTCCCTAGTTTACGTCTCTTCGTTCCCCCGCAGCTGCGCCAAATGTGGGCTGCATGTCTAACCTCACCATCCTATCTTATTACAGTGTTAGCGAGAGCCACAATTAATTTGTCAAACCATGGGATGAAGCTGACTCGACTAGTGCATAGAGGCTACAAGAGGTTGTCAATCTCTTGGAAAACAACTAACAACTCGTATCTAACTCAAGCTACACTCAAGTGACTGAAATCACCAAAAGCCAATTACTCATCGGCAAGCAAATCATATCCGTTATAGCATCAAATGACATCCAAACGTAACTTAACTTCTAGGACAAGTTTATAAGACCTAAGCACACATGCCTATGGCCTCAAATTCCACTTTACGTCAAGTTCCAAAATCGCGAGTTTTAACAGCAGTGGATTTTTGACCTAGTCGTTTTCGACCCAGAATGCATCTAAATGCTTAGCAATGATGCCCCAATACCCCGCATATGGTTAGTTTTCAATTTAAAAATGTAAATTCCTAGTTATGATGAAATTAGGTCGCGGTTTGGCGACGCCGAAAGCTACGAAATACTGTGAATGGCTTACATCAATGCATAGAGCTCTTACCTGCGGTTGCAATGCAACAAATGGATTGGCAATGTGACAACCGGAGAGGGAGTAGAAAGCACAAGAAGGAGAGAAGTGGGCGCCGTTAGCTAACGCTGTGTATTTCTTATCCAAAAACTTACAAAAATTGGCTTTTATACCTTAGCCAAGTTTTTTGGGTGGTCAAAAGTAATAAGCTGGAGTTCTACCACAGCTGGGAATTGACTGGTTGATACAATTTGGAAGCTTGTAGCCCCGGCTCATTAATTACAAAGTCTACCAATAAAATAGGAGTTACAATATTTCCGATTTATCAAAATAATAATTGTTTTACAGGGAGAATTCCGAAAAATGGTGTCCGCGTTTGCTTGCTGCTAACAAGTATCCTGGCTCCTTTCTTTAGCAAGTCGGTTAGTGGTGCAGCTTTAAGAGCATAGTCCTTAACAAAGATCATGTACCACCCTATGATACCTAAAAACCCTCTAGCTTCGGTTTGTAAAGTGGATTGAGGACATTCCACAATATTCTTAACTTTGCCAGGGTCACCAGAGACTCCTTCAAGTGAAATAATAAACCCTACTATATCAACCTTAGGGATGAAGAAGATACTTTTGCTTTTCTTTGCATACAACTTATTTAGGCGTAAAAAGCTCTAACACTGTCCGTCATGCTCTTCCTCTAATTTGGAATAAATTAATACATCATCAAAGAATAATGAATTCTCTAAAGATATCATGCATCAGACAATTGAAAGTTGCAGGAGCATTCGTAGGTCCGAAAGCAATCACTATAAATTCATAATGACCATAACAAGTATTGAAAGTTGTTATGGAGATATCATCCTCTTGGATTTGAATTTGATAATAGCCAGATCAAAGATTGATTTTTGTGAAAATTTTGGCTCCATGTAGTCTATCTAGCATCTCGCTAATACGAGGAATTGGATATTTATTATTGATGGTAACCTGATTTAATCCCCTATAATCTATGCAAAATCAAAGAGATCCATCCTTTTTCTTTTGGAAAAGAATACGTGCACCCCATGGAGATGTACTAGGTTGGATAAACCCTTGATCAATGAATGCTTGAGCTGCTCCTTGAGCTCTATAGCCTTTGGAAGTGACATCATGTACGGTGCTCTTGAGACATGTTCACTACCTGGAAAATTTTGATTTCATGGTCTACCTCCCTTGGTGGTGGTAGTTCAAAAAGTTATGCGGGGAAAACATCTAAAAATTCTTCTAGCCACATGATTGAGGGTTGAAGAAGATTTTTCTACTTTGTTTAGTTTGACTACAAATTTTTTTGTCCCTTGTGTAGCCCTTTCAAAAGACGATTAGCTTTGACCAAGTAAGCTTTTGGTCGTCCATTCTGGCCTTGAATAGTGACTTCCTGACCTTGGTTGTCCACAAAGGTAACACTTCCTTGGGCACGGTGGATATTGGCATTATGACTGGCTAACCAATCCATTCCAAGAATTTCATCATAGATTCCTATTGGTAAGGTTTGAAAAGTAGTAGAAGTAGAGTATTCTACCAACTTGAAATCTATTTTTCCCATAGTCTATTGAGATAACACCTCCTTTCCATTGGCGGATTCAACCCTCATCTTTCTTGTAGGGTGTTCATTAAGTCCTAACCTCCTAAAAAACATTTAGGTGATAAGAAAGAATGAGTACTGCCACAATCAATAAGAAGCTCAATTTTTTCACCTTGGTGATTTGCAGGTGTTTGAATGACAACATATTGTTGTGTTGCTCCCGGCTCATCAATTGCAGCATGTAGAGTTGCTCTTTCCTCTTGTTCTTCTCCCAATGTTGGTTCTCCTATGATAGCATTAGCTATGGCAGCCATTCTGCACCCTGAACCTCGTCCTCCATTTCTTCCTGCATGATTTATTATATGACCTCTCCCTCTGGCTTGATTAGGTATATTTGTTGTAGAGACTCGCGTAGGACATACATTCCTAAAATGTCCTAGCTCGTTGCATTCATAGCATCGAAGATTTTCATTTCGAGATCTAGTTTGCTAAAGCTGCAACTATCGGATGAGTTTGGTGAACTGTGTGAACTAGCCTTTGGTTCCACATCATAGGTTGTCCTCTCCTTGCAGAATCCCTTATATTTCCATTCCATCCCCTTTGATAGTTTGACATCTCTTTAGCTAAGGGTTTAGCTCTTAAAAGAGCATCTTGTAAATTTATAGGCCTCATGGCTTCTAGAAAATTGTTTAAAGGAGCATTTAGACCTTGGCAGAAATGGGCTACTTGTTGATCTGCGATCATTGGTGGAGCATAGCACCTAAGAGTTACAAATTTGGAGAAGTATTCTTCCACTATAAGATAAAACTGATGCAATTCAAAGAATTCATTCATATTAAGAGATTCATGTGAAAATGGAAGATAACGTCCTTTGAAAACATACTTAATGTCTTCCCAAGTTTGAGTGTTTTGAGCTACATGGTTATCTTTGTAGTGCTATCTCCACCAAATCTTGGCATCCCCAGTGAGACGAAATATAGCCAACATTGCTTGGTTATAGGGAGTAGTACCAACAAAAACAAAATTATCCTCCATCTCTTTGAGCCACACTTCTGCATAGTGCTCAAGTAGAGTTCCTCCCCCCTTGAAAGAGGGAAGTTTAGCTTGATTGAGAAGTAGCTTTTTCTCTTGAAGAGATATGTACACTGCACTCTACGCAATATAGATTAAGTGAAACTTTATTTGATATAGTAACTTTAATCTACTTTAAAACAGGACTTGATCAAACAATAGTATAGGCAAAAGTCAATATTGATCCAAACTTTATTCATATACACAGTATTTGCTACCAAGGTTGGTAGTCTTTTGACTCACAAGGCTTTGAAATATTCCTATATTTTGAGTTCAGCAATTACAAAAGGATAGGCTAAAGGATAAAAAAAATAAGTATTTTTTGACACTCAAAACCTAGGAGATACACACATGGGTCGAATCCTACCACAATGGATAAATTTTGTAGCTTGGTTATAGACCCATTGAGTCCGAGATACCTTTTCTCCTCCAAAGGTAGTGGTAGCATCCTGATTCTTGGTACCAACAAAAAGATAAACTTCAATAAATTTTAATTCCTCTGCCCATCAAAGTTTCTTGAGGTTGGTAGCCATGCACTATATCTTGTTAGCATCAATGGTATAGATTCGTCCAGATGGACTCCAGTCGATGCCCCATCCTCTATGCACCCTTGGGATAGGTGGTGCAAGCATCTTATCAAAAATCTTCATCGCCAGTTTTTGAAACTGATAATTTGTGGATTGGAATGCATTTTTGAACATGATGGTGAACACTTGGAATTCCTGTTAGGCCGAATAAACCGTTTCCTATATCAAGAAAGTTCAATCCTCGATACCATACATACATTCAAAACAATTTCCTAGGTTTTTCTATTATTTCAAACATTTGCATCCTTCAACATCCAAACATCAATCTAAAAATCTCCCCAAGCTTTAACCTAGGCTCTGATACCAATGTAAAGTCCCTGCTCCCTTTCGAGAGGAGCAGAGTACCTTTGGTAGGTCTCCAATCCTGAGACATTTCCTTAGCTACTACGTAGCCATGGGCATGAACTGTTAGTGAAGAATTGGTCCTATCTCGCTATGGTGGAGCGTGACCACCATAACCCTATCTAAACACTACATGTAATCAATTATACCTAAGAGTATAAACCTTAGAGTGACCAACCTGTGAGCTTTTTTCCCCATGTTTCAGAAACACAACTGCCAAGGTTCATCTCTTTTAATATTATGACTATAAAAAAGAAAACTTCTAGCATTGAAAAGTTACCCCACTCATTGGGTCCACACGTCCATAGAATGATACCCTCATGGTATCATTCTCCCACTTTCCACACCAACTCACCCTTTTTTTGTTACCAAATTACTACCACAATGTTTAAACATACATGTTCCTTTACCTTATTTATGATACTCGTTCGTTAAAACAGCCCTTTAAACAATAATCAAACAAGAAGCAGTCCATTTCGATACCAACGATTTTTGGATTAGGTTCAAATAAGAATCTTTACTTGTGCCATTAGGTCCGATCGGTATATACATTATTCATAAAATCCTTGTCATCCGGAGTGTCCCATACACTCGACAAGTACTCATTGTGCCAACCTGGGCGTACTCCCGCCACAGCAACAATGGTGCCAAACTGGGCTTCATCCTCACGCCATGGCAAAACATAACTGCAGTATCTAGCTGAGCCATCGTGGGTGTAGTCCCATTGGAGCATCAGCTATGCCACCCTGGACGTCATCTCACGCCTCAACAACTGTCACTTGATGCGAGCGCTAATAAGTAGAGAGTCTTGAGGGAAACCATATCAAAAGTATTGGACATACATTCTTTCCTATTGAAAACAACTTAACCAAACAATCTTTCCTACTTGTCATACATATGCCGAGTTTCTTGGGGTTAAGCCCTTGGTTTCGGTCCGTGCTTTCCTTTCCTAAGGTGATTAATATATGTCTATGGTCCTACATATGCAATGATGTATAACTTGAAATTGTAATACTAATATGTACCATAGTCCGATTGGTCCGATTGCTGGAGACATAACATGTTCCACAGGAGTTTCCCCCGTTACTTTTACCGACTTCATGATCGTTAGCGCCTTGGATTTGAGACTGCTTTGGAGCCATTTTTTTGTACTACACTTAGGTTATATGCTTAGAACTTTCAATTGGTCAATTTCCCTAGTAATCTCCTTGAAATCTAAGGTCGTTTTTACGTATAAGTAACCTTCTTATTTTTCTTGAATATTACTTTACTAAATTTTTCCAAAGAGAGTCTATAATTTGAACCCTCATCAATTCGGAACCACTTAGTGTTACTACACTACACCTAATTTCTATATATCAAAATCTTTCCTAATCTTAATTAATCAAAAATTAAGTGTATAAACTACAAAATTGAAATTTTAGAAATGCATTACTTTTATGCATGACATTTCCAATCCAACTCTAACTTCAATTCCTATACTTCAACTGAATCAATTTTTAGTATTATTCAAAATACTAATTAATCTAATTGATAATAAAATTGGTGTATGTAAATTTCATCATGCATAATAAGAGTGTGATGAGTACTCTTATGTATTAACTTTCAAGTAACTATGCATAAGTTTATAGTTAAGATGTACTAACTAGAGAGAGTAGGTATAACTAGAGAGATTAGGGTAAGGGAGAACACACACACATCCTTTCTAAAACTAATTGAATCTTACTAATACATTAGAGAGATTAGAGTAAGAGATAACACACACACATCCTTCCTAAAGCTAATTGAATCTTACTAATCCATTAGAGAGATGAAAGTAAAAGATAACAAACACATATCCTTCCTAAAGCTAATTGAATTGTACTAATGCATTAGAGAGATTACAGTAATAGATAACACACACATCCTTCCTTCCTGAAGCTAATTGAATCTTACTAATCCATTAGAGAGATTAGAGTCAGATGTAATACACACACATCTTTCCTAAAGCTAGTTGAATACTACTAATCCATTAGAGAGACTAGAGTACGAGAGAATACACACATCATTTCTAAAGATAATTAAATGCTTAATTAATATGTACCATACTCCACTAGAATTTTTTCTCTCTTAGTGGTTTAAGGATGCCTTCTCTCTAAGATAAGTGCGTGAGTGTTATAGAGGCCATCTCTATGTCTAAAGTGTGAGTATGGATGCTTTATTTATAGCAGAAAAGAAAACATCCAACTTTTTTTCCAAAAAACAATATATTTATTTTAAAAAAATTAACTTAAAAAATATTATTTTTAAACTCCCCCCCCCCCCCCCCCCCCCCCCCCCCCCCCCCGCCTTAAATTCATATCTGTGTTTTTGGTTCCATTGTAGTACACATCAGCTTGACCAATTTGTCCTCATCATCAAGAGATAAGGCCACATAACTCCCCTCATTAAGATTAGTCAAGACTAGCCTCTCCTTTCCATGTGACTGTGTGTCCCACTTTGTCCCCTCCTATGTGAGTCTAGCTTAGTGCATTTGCCTTCATGTGTCATCCATGTGTATTTTGACTTTATAATTATTTTATTTATAATTTTCTTAATGATAATTTACTTTACATTCTCAAGTTAAACTTTACAGTCTTAGAATAAATGTACAGTAGTAAGAGATAATTCTACAATCAAAAAATAAGTCTTGCAATAAGTTAGTCAGTATTTTGGATAGCTAAACATGTCAAAATTTTGTAGCGTAATTTTAAATTCTAGGTTTTCTCAGCCTAAGTTTATAATTTGAACTCGAATATCTTAAATAATGAGCGATGGTTGAAAAATTCAAATGAATAACAAATTTTGTGTGAAATTTGGAAGTAGAGACCTTACTACTACACTTTTATTTCAGATTCCTTGGGGAAGAGAGGCTTTACTAACCTCTTTCATTCTTTAATATGGATGATTTCTTCGTGGTGAACGTCAATGTAGAGGATTTTTGCTTCTCCTTTACTTCTATTGATGGCACTCATTGATAGAGTGCCGTGTGTGACGACCATGAGAGCAGCTTGCTGCCCTCCCTCTGGTGGCTCTTAGTTCACAGTTAGAATGAGAGATGAGAGATGGAGAACTTACTTCTTGGATGTTGGCAATGGTGTATTCCGGTAGCAACACTTCGATGAAGGCTCTTAGTGCTTCTTCAATTTCTTCCTCCTCCGTTCTTCAACTGGAGAATTCCCGCAGCCACTCGTCCATGGTCAACGACGTGCATCGTTTTCAGTATTGTAAAATGAAATATTTTGATAAGCCCTCCTTAGAGGGGGCACCAAATGACAGTTGCAAGTGCAAAATGGACCCCAGGCAGACAGCCTCTATACCAGGCTAGTTTACACAAAACTTGTCCCAAGGAGTGAACAGGGGACACCACCTAGCTTTGAGCGGCTAGGAAGCGGACATCAGCGATTCAAATAGCACTAACACAACACACCATTGAGAGAGAGAGAGAGAGAGAGAGAGAGAGAGAGAGAGAGAGAGAGAGAGAGAGAGAGAGAGAGAGAGAGATAGAGAGAGAGAGAGAGAGAAAGAAAGAGAGAGAGAGAGAGAGAGAGAGAGAGAGAGAGATGGAGATGTGGACAGAGGAGATGAAAACCCTTCGGAATGTGAGGTCAAACTTGATCCAAGATGGTATTTATTAAAACCTTTGTTTCGGAAAATAGAGACCGCCATGAGAGAGAGAGAGAGAGAGAGAGAGAGAGAGAGAGAGAGAGAGAGAGAGAGAGATTATAGTGTGTTCTTTAGGAAAATTTCATATGTGCAAAGATCCTACTTCTGTGCTTAGTGACCCTTGGAGTCAATGTGTGTGCATGACTTCTCTTTCAAGTGTTGACCCCCCATGATAGTGACCTCTCAGTGCTCTTTTATAGGTAAAGGCTGCATTAGTTTAGTATATACCAATTAGGTTTAGGACCCTAAGCTCGAGAGACAAAGTAGGCAGTCGGATGGTTGACTGGTGCTTTGTTTTGGGAGAAATAAGAGAATGATATTCTCCTAGGTGAACCTTTGTGACCATCACCTAGAGAGAGGTGGAATATACAAATGGTTTTTTTCAAAGTCTGGCTTGGAAAATCGAAAGTGAATTACCCTACCGATGTTTAGTGAGGAAGTGCATCATGGATGGGATGTCAACAAATTGCAGGCTTTACTGGTGCGTTGGTGTAGCGTGCTCATCAATTTCGGCACCGGTTGGGGTATGCGTTCGGCCTCATTCTTTAATTTGTTGTCGCCATTGTGTGTTTTTGGTCCTTCTTTGTTTTTCGATGCATCGATGTCCATTTTCTTTTGCTTCTTCCTTGTTGTGCGTGCCGTGTGTGTGCATTGATGGTGCATATGTGATTGTGTGTGTGTGCTTATCCGTGTAGTGTATGTATGTGTGTGTACATGTATGTGCTTGTGAGAGTGTGTGTGTGTTTGTATGGAAAGAGAGAGAGAGGGATGAAATTTATTTGCCTTCTTTGACACATGATGTGAGAGAGAGAGAGAGAGAGAGAGAGAGAGAGAGAGTTGAGGGTGAGTGAGTGTGTGTGTGTGTTCATGTATGTGTTTGTGAATGTGTGTGTGGATGTGTATGGAAAGAGAGAGAGAGAGAGAGAGAGAGAGAGAGACAGAGAGAGAGAGAGAGAGAAAGATAGTGAGAGAGAGAGAGGTGTGTGTGTGTGTGTGTGTGTAAGAGAGGGAGAGAGAGAGAGAGAGAGAGAGAGAGAGAGAGAGAGAGACTATTTTTGCCTTGGAAAATGGATGATAGAGATAGATAGCGATATGGCGTTTTGGCAGATGACGAATGAGAGAGGGAGAGAGACAGTTGTTTGCTCTGATAATGGAGGAGAGAGAGAGAGAGAGGGTGGTGCTAAGCAAGAGGGAGAGAGAGAGAGGATGGTGCCAAGGGTGGCGGCCTCTCTGTGAGTGCAAGGACAAGGGAGGGGGTGGTGGCGGCAACCTGCAATAGAAAACAATTTTTTTATTTATTTTTATTTTATAATGCTCCCCCTCTTTGGGGTTAGTGTCCACGGCCGAAGCTTTCGAAAGCCGACCATCAATAGCATTGTACACCTTTACAGGCAAGCACCCAGGCTTAGTTCTTTCGCACTCCTCCTTGAGCCTAGGTCAAGGGTTGACAAACCCAAAGGAAATTGTAAAATCCCTAAGCATCAAGTCAACCATTCGCCCCATACCCAGTTTTTTTAATATTCATATTGTCCGACCATCAATAGCATTGTACACCTTTACAGGCAAGCACCGAGGCTCAGTTCTTTCGCACTCCTCCTTGAGCCTAGGTGAAGGGTTGACAAACCCAGAGAAAATTGTAAAATCCCTAAGCATCAAGTCAACCATTTGCCCCATACCCAAATTTTTTTTATATTCATATTGTCCAATAAATTTCATTTTTGCAACGCATGCACAGAACCTTGAACATGCAGCCATCCGTCGTGTGGGGAGGCACATCTCAGTGATTCTTTTGCAAAACAGGGTGAGGGGGGGGGGGGGGGGGGGGGGGCGAACGGGGTCAACAAGACCACATATGAGCACGACGGTGCCGAATAAGGTCGGACGGGGCAAAAAAAGCCCTTGTGTGCCATGAGATGCAGGGAGCAGATCCAAAAATTACAGATCTTCTCCCTGTGTGTCATGGCGCACAGAGTTTTTTTTTGCCCCATCTGACCCGACCAGGTGCCGCCGTGCTCATATGTGGTCCTCTTGACCCCGTACGCACCCCCTCACTTGTCATTTTTTTTTTGCAAAAGAATCATCGAGATGTGTCCCCCGACGGACAGGTGGTTGAATGTTCGAGGTCTTGTGCATGTAGACACCGTCCGAGGAGCTGTATGCCATGGTGGTCAGCTTAAATATAACATACCCAACAATTCAAAAATTTATAAAAAATAATATACAAAATCAAGTTGCATGGAATGGTAGAAATTTGACATTTGATATTATATGAAAAGATTACAAATCTCATCAAGAGACAGTACATGGGATAAACTATTTTTTATGAAGGCATCCTTCATTTTGTAAATTGATTGCTAAAGATAGTAAATCCGTATTTTTCAATGTTACAAGCTTAGCATGCACCATACAAGAAACGCTATCCTAAAAAAGTTGCACCAAAATGTCTTCGAAGGCATCCTGTAGGGCCACTAAAGTTGTGCATTATATATGTGTAACATAGTCGCTACATTCATCCATTATCTCTCTTGCCACCTAGAAGGCTGCTTTGGGTATGATTGGATCAATGCTCTTTTGATATTTTCTAATATCCCGCAACGCAACTATGCATGGCTTCCATCTATGATTTTTTGCCACTGTTGGTGGTGGTGGAGGAGCCGCCTGCCTAGCCCATTGAGGAGAATCATCTTTATACTTTTTCCTCGTCTCCTCTTGGGCCTGTTGTTCTTCAGGCGTCACCTTGTCCTTTTTTCTCTTTGCACATTGCATAGCTCTTTGAGTTATTTTTTAAGGCCTTGAGATCCCAGTCTTTGCTTGTTGGGTGGCTTGATCTCTATCCTCTGCCTCCTTTCTCTCTGTCTCCACTCATGCTTGTAAGTTTTGCAAATGAGCTCTCTCGGCCTTGGCTCTCTTCCATTCCTCTTGGTCTCTCTGTCTTCTTTGCTCATCTTGCACTCTTTGTGCTTCCTTCTTAGCTGCCTCTTTCTTTTTCATCTCCCTCATTCTTTTCCTCGTCTTGGTCTCTTGTGTTTTAAAAACCGGGCCGCCTAGTATTACCTTGATTACTCTTTGTTTGATTCGCGGTGGAAATTTTTGCGGCATGGTTTTTGGTGTGGTTTCCATGGTGACTTGAGCACTAGTTGTTGTGACAGAAGGAGAGGGCTCTGGATTTGAAGCGGACCTCGGTATTCTTCTTTTGTTGCTCTTGTTTCTTGCGTGGCTGTGTGTAGAGATAAAATTGGTGGGGAATCTACAAGAGATGTGCAGTTGGCATGGTTTAATGGTCTAAGATCTCCAAAAATATATTGCATGGTGGTTAAATCATCTGGATTTGATGGTTGGGAAGGCTGTTGGGTGCTGTAGCAAATTGAGGCACAGGGTTATCCACTTGTGGTTGGGAATGTGGACTTAAAGTCATAGATTCTGCATGGGGTTCTGGTTGGGGATTCTTTGTGGTGTGAGTGGCTGTGGTGGTATTGACGTGTGTAGTTTCAGTCTGCTCATTTGAATCATCCATGCGGTGCAAGATATGAGTGCGTGCTTGTTTGTGCTTGAGAGGATTTTCTAGAATGTGCAAACAAGAAATGAACTTCAAGTTGTGAGTTTTGACTTATAAAGTACTTCAAATTTTTTAAAAAACTTAAAAACTCAATAATACTAACAAAAAATTTAACAAACTCCAAAGTAGACGAAATTTGACCCATGTAACCAGTGATTGGGGCATCAACTAATCATATGGCATTACAATGCATGCTTACAATAGAAGTGGTTAGTGTCAAAAATTTATTGTTTTTCCGCTCAACGGCTCCTATTTCATCACCTTGTCTCCAACCATCGTCGGAATCGCTCTTTTGCACTAGAAGCATGATATGACTGTGATCACCTCAAGCTAACCACTTTCTCTATTCTACATTTCAAACTTCTTTGCACTTTAATCTTCTTCCTTTATCTCCCCGCTAAAACTCTATAGAACCAATTGAACATTTTGTGTAGGGCATCTCTCTTTTTCCTCCCACCTCCATGGCTTGTATTTTTTAAATACACTTCTTTTTCTTGATAGTGTGAGCACTCCATTCCTTGGCTACTTCAGATGCCCAAGGAAAAAAATATGTCAAGAAAAAATGAGCTATGAGCAAAAGGAATATGCTGAAAAAGTAATAGAACTTTAGTTCAAACACTGATGGTTTTTTACTACAAAGACAAAGTGTTCAACCCACCATTTAATATCTTATGTGCATCTCCCTCCAGGCATCCACCGTTTGCGCTATGAAACTATTAATTACAAACTTTAATGTGGATATATCAGCACATGTTAGGTTTGCCTTTTCAAGCAAACAAAAAATATCATCTACAGAGTGTCGCACACGAGCACGCTTAGTTCCTAGGGATGCTTCATTACCTCTCTATGTGGTAATGTCACACACCTTTTTCCACAATTGAAACTCATTGGAACTTTGGGAGTTAGAATAGTCTGAAAGAATATGCCTAGCTTTACTACCACCCATACATATTCTATTAGGACAATCCTGTGTACTTCTAGATGCCTTCTTATCCTTTCATAACTCTACTGCACCCCCGTGTATGCCAACACTTAATAGAATAGATTTGAGTTCTCTGATAAACACTTCTCTTCGTTTTGTAGGATCCATATTCCAAGCAAACAAAAAATATCATCTACAGACTTCCGCACACGAGCACGCTTAGTTCCTAGGGCTGCTTCATTACCTCTGTATGTGGTAATGTCACACACCTTTTTCCACAATTGAAACTCATTGGGACTTTGGGAGTAAGAATAGTCTGAAAGAATATGCCTAGCTTTACTGCCACCCATACATATTTTATTAGGACGATCCCGTGTACTTCTAGATGCCTTCTTATCCTTTGATAACTCTATTGCACCCCCATGTATGCCAACACTTAATAGAATATATTCGAGTTATTTGATAAACACTTCTCTTCTTTTTGTAGTATCCATATTCCAAGCATAATTAATATGGAGCATAAGCAACTTGTCAAGAATTTGTAGACGAGCATAAAGAGTGCACACATGCACATAAATTATCAAAGGAATCGATAAAATAGGATCCCAATTTGGATCTTCCATGTCTCGATTACGGGGTACACTCTAGTTACAACTGAGGATACCTTGAAACCATTGTTTTAGTGCTTTACCCATTGTTTGTATAGTGGGCACACCTTTTGGAGAGTTGATTGCAACTTTGCCACCCTTACCCTTACTGCCCTTTGACTTGCTGGCATTTGAACCCTTGCCCTCGGTTCCTAATGAGACTTTACTGTGGCATCAATAAATGCATGGAAAGAGGGTCATTGCACCTTGCTTGCACCCTAACATACATGTTTTCAAGTCTCTTGCGAAATGCCACTCCGCTTGGAATGTACCCAGACCTACAATCTGCAATTGTTGTCCTTCTTGACGTTGTTGCCGAATGACATCAATGAGTGGGGTGTGATTAAAATACCATTTGAGGTACTGATGTGTCTAGTGTGGGAGATAAAAATCTTTAAGCCACCAAATCTTCTCAGATTGAACACCTAGACAGGTGTTTCCCTTATCGTTGGCATTTAGCTGAACATCGACGCCCACCAAGGCTTTGTTCATAAGCGTAACGCTTACCCTTTCAAGCCATCGATCTTTAACAATCCGGCACTTATCAAGCTTCATCACAAATATAACTTTTCCATCACACTCTTCCTGTGTCAACTTATAAAATTTGATCATTGACTCTTGGAGCTTCAACAAGTCAACATAGACATTATTGAACTCGTTGTAATGGAAGAATTTTCTCTCTTCTAATGACAGGGTATCCTCCACATACTGAAATCCACCCAACAAGCTTGCAACATCATTATTGGTGCACCTTTTTGCAACGCTGACACTATAAGGTGCTAGCAGTAACCTAGACAAACCTTTTTCTCTGTGACCTAGTCTATACAAAGCTTTGTAGGCCTTGAGACTTATTCCTGCACTATCACACACATCCATCATCTCCTACGGTGACACAATGCTCTTTAGCTCATCCAATAGCTCCATCAACTCCTTTAGTTTGATGATATGTTGCAGCAAAATATGTCTAGTTGTTTGAGCATCGGAATTGATTCCCATCATCATCGGAGCCAAGTTCCTACATATTGGAATAATGTTACAACCACCTGCAAAAAATGTAAAGAAATTAGAAACTTGCATTTGTATTCCTACTGAGTTTGACGAAGACATTTCTTTCTAGCTCCACAGCTTGAAGATAGCAGAGACATCGCATGTCTCTTGCGCTTGCAATGTAATAGCCCAATGGTATGTGTGTGAGATGATCAATTCGCCGGCACATATTACGTGCAGTGTGTTGTAGCTGAACATAATTGTCTAGATGGCCCTCTTGATTCATTTTTTGATGCTCTGCTTTTCTAAGAAGCTTTGACATCTCATTGTTTAGTTGCTTCATCTTCTCATTGGATTCCTCTCTGACTTGCTGAATGTATTTCACGTACTTCTCTTGGAATGATGAATAGGAAACACAGAGATGTTTTCTTGGTTCCCTTCCATTGAAAAAAGCTGAATATAATCTCCAGCAGTAGCCAAAGAATCTGCCTCTCCCATCTCCAATAAAATGCAGTAGCTCATTGATATTACAAAAGGGCCGTGATGCAATGGTCATTGGATCCCTAGGGTAGATATGGCCATCAACCCATAAGTTGATGCCTTGCACCCAAGGTTCCGTAGTTGATCTCCATCATTGGGATTAGATGTGCCAAGTTGCACAATAGTGTACTCCTGCTCTAAATTAGTGTTTAATCGATAACATTTTGACTTTTTAGTAATGTCTTGTAGTGGTAGGGGATTGAATGACATTTGTGTTAGTTAATCAAGCAAATTAGAGAGAATGTGTAATGGTGACTGCTACAAGTAGGTGAAGGTGGCTATGGAGGAAAGAAGTGGGAAGTACTTAGAGATAGGAGAAAAGGATTATGTTGTGGAGGGAAGAAAGAGATGGAGTACAACTTAAACTCCTCTAAATTCAAATTGTTGATCATGAGTGTAGAGAGAAAAATGTTGTTGCACACAGAGGTAATGGAGTTTTCCATTGCTCTCAGTTGAAGCTAGATTCCGGGATTTAATATTTATGTAATTACCAAAAACATTGTGTGATCACAAGGTCTTGTTGACATATTTACATAATCACAGCTAACATGATCACAAACAAGCCGGTTCAGAGCAACCTGGAAACCCACAAAAAGCCCGCCGGGATTCTGCGTTTTCCCGCCAGGCCCCGCCCCGGCTATGCATTTTCCCTACGGGTCCTCCGGGAAGACCCTATAGCCCGGTGGGCTACAACTTAGTATCATAGAGTGCCCAAATCGGGCACGTTCGGTGTTTTTTGTTGAGACACACACACAAACACACACACACACACACACACACACACACAAAGAGAGAGAGAGAGAGAGAGAGAGAGAGAGAGAGAGAGAGAGAGAGAGAGAGAGAGAGACCATCTTTGTAGGTACGTCAAGAGGAGAGAGGGGGTCATGAGAGAGAGACACAGAGAGAGAGAGAGATCAATGACTATCTTCGTTGTGGAGCTACGTGGTGTCGCCACAATTATAATGACTACTTGCACACAAAAAACAAACATCATTTGATACACTTACAACCACAAATAGCTCGTAGATGCGTTAGCACATGTGCTCCAATTTTCCAGGAATGCTTGGCATTGTTCTGTAGCTCTCTCTGAGCCAGAAAGCTCTTTCCTCCAAGTGTGACTAGTGGAAATGAGGTGATTTTGGGCTACCTTGGATATCTATAATCAGACTTTCCAAACTATTTTTCCCCAAATTCCCGAGTTAGTCCTAGAAGGCCGTGAAATCTATGTTAGACTCAAAAATTTCTTCAATCTGATTCCATTAGCTCATTTTGCAAGAATTTGCGGCCTTGGCGGCCTAATTTAGGCTTCCCGGTTCCATCTGTCGATTCAATTGAAATTTTTTATGCATTTCTATTGGAATTAGGGTTGCAATGAAACGCACACAGCTTGGAGAAGACGAGGGAAGCTCAAGGCACACAATAGAGATTGGATTACTTAGTGTGCAATGGAAAGATAGATATCCCTAGAGTGATGGGCGTATATACAATGCACGGGGGGAAAAAACCTCCTAAAGAGGGAAAAAATGCCCCGGCGGTCCTAGTGTGTTCACACACATGACTACCACATGTATATGGTAACAAATCCCCCCTGGAGTGATGCGATGAACGAGAGCTGACACATGAATAAAGGGAAGTGCCATGCCCTGAGGACATGATCAGTCCACAAAAGGGAGTAAGCCCAAAGCTTTGCGGAAAGCTTCAAGCTTCTCATGAGACAATGCCTTTGTGAAAAGATCTGCAAGGCCTCTGTTGGCACATAAGCCAAGTTGATCTCTCCTGCTGAGAGCCTCTCCTTGGCATAGTGGTAATGCACTTCAATGTGCTTTGTACGAGCATGAAAAATTGGGTTCCTCGCAACTACCAATGCGCTCTGACTATCAGTGTAGATAGTGTTGATAGTGTCATGTCCAACACCCGAATCAGCCATAAGGCGTCTGAGCCATATAGACTCAACCGTAGCTGTGAAGATTGCCCTGTAAGATGTAAAGTGCCACTAAGGTAGAGGAAAATCCTCTTGATAGCCTACCAATGCTTAGACCCTGGGCTATGCATGAATCTGTTGACGTGTGAGACTGCAAACTGAATATCTGGCCTCATGTTGCATACATAAATGAGGCATCCAACAACAGTTTGGTGAAGAGTGACATCAGCAGGATCGCCAGCATCATGTAGACTCAAATTCAAACCTGTTTCCATGGGAGTGGCAATAGGTTTGCAATCCTCAAGTCCAACCTTACATAGCAATGTCTCTATGTAACTTTTCTGACACAAGGCAATACCACCATCCCACTGCTTAAACTGTATACCCAACTAATGATGCAACATCCCCAAATCTTTCATCTTGAAAGTAGCATTCAAATCAGCCTTAAATTCAACAATATGTCTCTCATTTGGTCCAGTGATCAGCAAATCATCAACATAAAGAACCACAACGAGAAGTACATCACCCTCACGCTTTACATACAATGTGCTTTCTGTTGTACGAAAGCCTAGTTTAACCAAATGAGTGTCAGCTTTCTCATACCAAGCACGAGGATATTGCTTCAACCCATACAAAGCCTTCTTACATTTGCACACTTTGTCCTCTTGGCCTTTTATGACAAGACTGCGAGGATGCGTTACGTAAACTTCCTCAAATATGTCACCATTCAAGAAAGCAGTAACAAATGTCTGATTGATGTACATCCCAACCAAAATGAGTTGCCAATGCACATGGAAAACGCACAGTAGTCATATGACAAGTGGGGGCAAAAGTCTCTTCATAATCTATGACTTTTTGCTGTGCATAACCCTTTGCAACAAGTCGAGCCTTATGGTGATCGATCTCACCATCCGGCTTGCGTTTCAACTTGTAAACCCACTTGTAAACCCAGAAATGCATTCAATTCATGAGACATATACTCCCCCCCTCGATCAGACCAGAGGGTGCCCATAGTACATTTCGAGACATTTTCAGCCATAGCCAGAAATTGTTTGAAGCACATAAAAACTTAGGACTTCGCTTTAAGCGGAAATACCCATGCATGCCTGGAGTAATCATCAATGAAAGTCACGAAGTACAGGTAATTGCCCAAGGACGAAGTTGGCATGGGTCCACAAACATCACTATGCACAAGCTGCAACGTGCATGTGGCCCGAACTGAACCATCCTTTGGAAACTTAGAACGCTGCATCTTACCCAAAATACAGCCTTCACAAACATGTTTGACAGGTGCTTCAAGAGGCGGCAAAGAAGCAACCATATCAAATTTCTACAAACGCAACAAATTGGAAAAAATTCAGATGACCAAAACGTGCATGCCAAAGTTTTGCATCTGAAATTTCCCTTGAATCTACAACAGCATTTGCAAAATTTTATCCACTTGTCATACAAAGTGAGTGTATATAGCCCACGGCTCAAAAGGCCAGATGCAACAATTTCATCACCAAAACTGAGATCATGAATTGTACATCTATCACCCACAAATTTTACTACAAGTCCAAGTCTAGCAAGTGTAGATACAGACAAGAGTCTCTTTTTGATCCCAGGTACATAAAGTGCATCAACAAGTGTGAAGGAACTACTATTTGCAGCAGTAAGCACAATCTTTCCAACTCCCTGAACTGGATAAGAGGCATTTTTGGCACAAGTGAGAGAATTCCCATGAGGGACAGACTCGAGAAAGGTGAACAATTCACAATGTGAGGTAATGTGGTTTGTATCACCACTGTCGAAATACCACACATGTGAATCTGCAGCAATTGACAAGCATGCATCATGGACATCAGGATTGTAAGTGCACTCTGTGCTGAAAGCCCATTGTGCATCAACATTAGCATTACAATCTCCTTTCATAGAAGACTCAACAATGGCTGCATTTGCAGTGGAACCAACATTTGCCGTGGAACCACCCTCTTTCTTCTTAGCCGCTCTGGCCTTCAACTTAGGACACTGCTTGATCAAGTGATCATTAGCTTTATAATAATGGCAACGCATCTTCTTTTTGCCCTTATCACTAGAATTGCCAGACGAAGTGATGCCAGAAGAAGCATTAGGAACAGAAGTTTTCCCAGTCGTAGCAGAACCATAAGAAGTGGCTGCATTGTTGTTACCACCCTTTCTTTGAGAAGCAATAAAAGACTGTTCAAGTGCACACTGTCTAGTCCTATTTTTTCTGGAAAGTGACTCTTGCAATAGCAATGTGCATAATGCATCAAACTTGACAACTTCTGGGTTTCCTTGGGTCATAAGTCTCCAAGTACTAGCAAAAGTCTGGTAAGAATCTGGTAAGGCATCAAGAACACTCTGCACAAGGGAACTGTCTGAAATGACTTCACCTGCAGAAATAAGCTGCTCATTGATATCCTTGACACTAGCAAGGAAAGTTTCCATATCATCTTCATCATGCATAATCTTCGACTCGAGCTCTTTACGTAGCAAAGCAATTTTAGCCTCATTGCGGCTTGCATAAAGACCAGCTAGAATATCCCAAGCCTGTTTTGCAGATTTTGTTGAACAGATCTGAGGAACAATGGTGCGCTTTACAGACAATGCAATCATTGCATAAGCCCGCGCATCCTTAACATCCCAACGATCTTGTTTTGCCATAGGCAAAACGACTCTAACAACAGCAATCCTTGCAGCAAGACCTGCAACATCCTCAACATCGCCTACATCATTAGAACCAGGACGTACATCAATGCCTTGCACAATATTCTAGACGCCCTTTGACACAAGAACATGTTGCATCATATAAGCACACATAGGGTAATTGTCCCCATCCAACCTGTCCTCAACAACAAACATCTTGAACACATCTGTGTTGTTGTTGTCAGCCATGGTAAATGTTGCACCTAAGTGAAAACTGCCCGAAAATAGAGAAACGGAGCGGGAACAACACGTGCTATATAGCACAAACCGTAGAAGACTATAAGACACCTGTTATGCAAAAAACGGCACTGACAAAAACTTTGCACAAAATGACAAAATAGCCTGTGCAGTACTGCTTGTAGTGGAAACCAAGGCCGAAATGAGCCCAAATCAAAAATCTGAGTAGATCGAGCTCTATGAGTTCTCCTGAAATATTTGTCGACCTACGAACGCTCACCAAAGCTCAATGAAATCGGAGAAAGTGAGCAGGCGTGTACTGGAGCAGCTGGCGACTAAGCCCGAGAGGATGCAACCTGCTTTGATACCAATTGCTGGAATTAGGGTTGCAGAGAAACGCACTCATATTGGAGAAGACGAGGGAAGCTCAAGGCACACAATAGAGAGTGTAGTACTTAGTGTGCAATGGAAAGATAGATAGCCCTAGAGTGATGGGCGTATATACAATGCACAGGGGAAAAAACCTCCTAAAGAGGAAAAAATGCCCCGGCGGTCCTAGCGTGTTCACACACATCAGTACCACATGTATATGGTAACACTGTCCGTCTTGTCCTTCTAATCATCAATGCATCTTCAGTTTCTCCATCTGAGCTCATTTGCTATTTATTATTAATTTTTGACTTGTTTATTGAAAAATCAAAGAAAATAATAAAATGCACAAAAAAAGAAAATTGAAAAATCAACAATTAAGAAGATCCATTGAGAAGCACTACTTTATTGTTTTTTGGTGGATTTCTCTAATTTTTAAGCTCCAATATGGAGGAAATATCATAGAAATAAGAAAAAATACTATTTTTTGATCATATATACACTATTTACACTCATTGGGAAGATGTTGTTAGTTAGAATTCCCCTGTTGATGATTTTTTAAGGGAATTATTAGGTAATTTTGCAAAAAAACACACATTAACATCCAACTTTTTTCTCTCTCTTCAACATTGCCCTTAATTAATTATTGATTACTTAAGTTCCCTTCCACCCCTCCTACCTGGCGTACTCAGGAACGACTGTGTGCATGGGTTGAACTATGTGTCTATGCATAGCCGTGGTTGGCTCTACCATGCTTTGAAGATCAATGCAATTCAAACTAGTATGTTGTGCAAGAGTTGGGTCTTGAACAATTAACTCAAGGTTTTTTGTGGTCGAGGTTTCCTGTTGCTGTTTCCCAAAGAGCAAATCTTTTATCTTGTGTGCTCTTTGCTTTATTGTACCGTCAGGATGCTTTGGTACGTTGATTTCTTAAGTTGTCGGTATCAATTGTGACGCTTGTTGATCTTTAACTCGCCACTAGTATCTTGGTTTTTCATTGATGAATTGTTGTGGTTAAGTGTTTTGAGACTTAACTCTCCACTCCTTCATCAACTTTATAGTTTGTGGGAAAGATAAGTGCTCCTTTTTCCTTCAAATCCATCTTGTTTTAGGTTCCCTACTCGAAGATTCTCTTCTTTGTGTCTTTGATTTTCGAACCTTCTTCGGTACGGTAGATGATGTCTTGGGCACCCAAATTTGAGATTGTTTTCCTTTGAGTTGTGCTTTTGTTATTGATAGTCGATATTCCCAATGTCAAACACTAATTCCTTACTTTCTTGTACGTGGAATAACTGATTGCATTAACCCGAGCTCTGGTATCGACCAATGCATTTGTTCTATGATGGTTCAATTGTACTTTGATGCGAAGGTCCATTCCATCTAACCATTCATCATTTGTTGCCACTGCATCCTTTGGTAGTTCCCATAGTCGTTCATTTAGTTCCAGAGTGTTGATGGGAATAAGTGATTGTTGATTTTTGAAGCAGCTTTCCTTTTTGAGGACTCGAAGCCGAGCTTCCTGTTGTGCTAAATCAATGACCTGGTGTCATTTCATCTTTCTCTGTTTTACTACATGCATCTTTTCTAGCAATTCATTGGTTAGTGGCAAATTGTTTTTTTTAAATCAGCATCCACTAATCTAATTAGCCATTGGTTCACCCTCTAGAGTGGAAAAATTAACTGCTCCACTTGGTAATACATTTTCAATGATAAATGGTGCATTTTCCTTTGGGAATGTGTTGTTTAAGGGAGTAAACTAAGACTAAGTCCCCTTTTTTGAAAACTTTTGTGACTAGATGGGAATCAAAAAGCTGTTTTTGTTTCCGCTTTTGTGCATAGATGTGAGCTACAGCTGTTAGCCTTTGCTTGTCAAGCTTTTCTAAATCTTCAAGCATCTCAGACAACTCATTTCTAGTCCACTCAAGATCCTTAGCTACCCTTAGTGTCGGCAATAGAAATTCTATCGACAGTGTGGCATCAAGACCATAAACAAGGTTAAAGGGTGTAGCATTTAAAGCGGTTTTGAATGAAACTCTATAAGCCCATAGAGCGGCATGGAGGTTCATTTTCCAATCAGTCCATCTTGAAGTAACCACATATCGAGCTAAGAATTGTATTCGTATGCTCAGATTGTCCATTTTCTTGTGGGTGATAGGGAGCCGACTTGTTATGGATTACCATAAATTCATTCAACAGATACTCAATTACCTCATTGAGGAAATGAGTTCCCCTATCACTGACAATTTCTATTGGCAGTCCATATCTTGTGAAAACATTCTCATACAAGAATGAGGCTGTGGTTCTGGCATCATTCTTTTTAGTTGCCTTGGCCTCTGCCCACTTGGCCAATAGTTCGTAGCTACAATGATATATTGAGCTTGGGTTCTATAAGCCGATGGTTGTATTGGCCCAACAAAATCTATTCCCCATTTTGCAAATGCTCTAGCCCCCATCATCAGTCTTAAAGGCATGGTATCTACAGGAGTTGGCATTTTTGCTGGTTGACATGCATCACACCTTCGAACATATTCCTTGTCATCTCCAAAAAGTTTTGGCCACCATATGCCTGCCATTAAGATTGCTCTACTGGTGGTTTCACTAGAAAAGTGACCTTCAGCTAATCCAACATGTGCTTGTTCTATAATGGGAATATATTTGTCTTCATTTGCACAAAGATGCAAATGTTGATCCTTCCCTCTCTGATACAATTGGTTTTCAATAAGAGCATAGTCTCTGCTTCAATTTCAATTGCTCTCTGGCGGCGTTTACTGATATCCTCATGAATGTTTTGGCTTGATAAGTAAGTAACTTGATAGTTACTCCACTTAGGAATGAGTGATATTTGGAACAATGTTGCATGAGGTATGGGTGATTGTTTCTGGCATTGAAGATAGTTTTTTACAACTGAGTGAACATCGCTTCTCATGGTTGGCCAATATACTCTTAGTCTTAAGATCCGCTTCATAGTGTGGTCTTCCATAAAATGAAGTGCTACTATGGTAATATGTACTTGACTTACATATTGGGTTTTCTTCTCAGGATTAATACACAAAAGCAATATTCCATAACGATTTCTTTTGTACAGCCTTCCAGCTAGTAATTCATACATAGCCGATTGCCCAATTAGTTTGGTTGTAATAGGAAGTGGTGTTTGCGAATCCACTTGAGCTATGGTCATCAATGATACCATATTTTACGACCATTGGGGTATCATTTTCATGGAAAACAGATATGCATTTGGCAGATCATCGTGTACCCCTTTTGGTGGTTCTCATGAAATAATCCTTGACAAATGATCTGCTCTTTGATGAGTAGTGCCCTTTTTCACAACTACAATGAAATAGAAAACCAAAATAATAATGAACCCTCTCACTACTCGTCCTGTGTTGCATGGCTTGTTGACCAAGTACAATAAGGCTTGGTGGTCCACAAAGAACACAAATTTGCTGGCTAATAGGTAATGTCTATACTTTTTTACGTCATAGATCATTCCTAACTCTTCTCTTTTAGTGGTTGTATAGTTTTTCTCTGCCATATTCAACTGTCTACTAGCATCATTAGGAAAAAAATGGACTCTCCATGGGCCTTGTAAGAATCCCTAATTTCAAGGAAGCCTGCCAAGATTAAGGGGGACAAAGGCTTTGAATGGGGCTATTTTGGTAGGGTCTCCTCCACCTTTGACCCCTAAAAAGGTAGGGGGAAGGGGGGGGGGATAACCATTTAAAAAGTAGGGAAGGGGGGGGTAAACCATTTGAAAAGTAGGGGGTCTTCTCTCTCTAGCTTTTTGGCCAACTTGTAAGTGGCCTCTTAACTTTCCCATGCCAGCTAAGCAAATCCGTGGGTCAAAGAGGTAAAAAAAATGACTTTTTTCAAAAACTTTCAAAAAAACTCTATTCTCCCCAAAAAAGTACCCCCAACATATATACATATTAAAAAAAATATTTTAAAGTTAAATTACTCATAATTCAACATTTTTTGACTCCCTCCAAAACTTTTAGGAAATTCCTCCCAAAATTGAAAACTTTCCGTCCTAATCTAAGCTCCTCTCCTACACCCATCCCCCTTGCACCTGCACCTGCTGCTGCAGCTACACACCCATCTCTCCATCCTTCAAGCTCCATCTCTCCATCCTAAAAGCTCTATCTCTCCATCCTTCAAGCTCCATCTCTCCATCCTACAATGCCTCTTGACGACGTGACCAATGTCCCAGCAAGCTCTTCACGCGGTAGGTCTCCAGGGCTTTTCCTACACCTACCTCAAGAGTATGTTCCGACAAAGAAAACATGCTTGGGTAGATTACCTTCAGCCAACAAACGCCGCGCTCAAGGGGAGAAGAATGTGGATCTCTGGACAGACGGATGCTTGTATCCAAAGGATCCTTCTCTCAATGTTCATCCGTCTTTTACAAACATTCCATCACTATTGCAATACGTTGGAAATGGAGAGCAAGGTTTGTTGGGCTACTGCAAGAGACTCAACAAACACGAGATTGCGCGGTCTGAGATCTACTTGCGTCATTGGCAGTTGCTCAATGGGAGTTTCCACAATCTTCAAGATTAGATGCAAACAGCTACTAGTGCGCTTGAGGAGGCAAAGAGCACCATCACAACCAAGGAAAATGTAATTAAAAAGCTTGAGGATACTCTTTCACACATGAAGAGTACTGCCATGGGAGGTAGGGTGAGGAAACGAGAGTTGTCCGAAATTCAGACTCTTGCACCACATGGAGGTGCAAGAAAACGAAGGGTGACAGCTATAAGGTAACATGTTCTGTCCCTCATGTTGTTTAAGTTTAATACCACTCATCATTGTTGTTTTGGGCAATAGGAACTTCGTCCAAGAAATGTGCGGCGGGGAGAATGCGTCAGCTAGGGCTACTTTACTTCGTTGTTGTTTCAACAAAGAGGATTTTATTGGGATGCTTGATGCTCCAGAGGAAAAACACTTGAAAGACGCAATCACTAAGAGAGTTCTTAGTGATTTTTCTAATATTGTCCACTGATCTAGATGTTCAGGATATTTGTGATGCTGTTGGGATTAGTACGAAGGGCTATCAAGCAATATATCAAGTGTTAAAAGATTGCCAAGAAGGTGTCAAATGAAGATGTTGTTCACCGATTAGGGGACTACTTGTATATTGAAGATACGATGCCTCTTCAGTCGCTCCGTAGCAAATCACAAGGAAGGAAGGGCTGCGGGAAGGGAAGCGGTGCTGTTTTTAACAGTGTGTTGTGGACCGAAGGGTTTGTTTACACCAAATTCAGCAATATCTTTGTGGACTTGATATGATTGCAGCAGTCCATGGTTGTTTTCTACAATTTGAGTGATGCAGGTTAGTTAGAGTTGCCCACATGCTCTAGGATGTGTCATAACATGCATTCTGAGGCTTTATATTGTTGGCAGTTCTTGAAGGCAAGCTTGTGCTCGTGCTGAAGTTGGATGAGTGTGTAATTGTTAAAGGGAGAAAGTTGGAGAGAATGAGCATCACGCTTATGAATGAAGCCCTAGCTTATGCCAAGCAATCTTGTAGTTCGAGTGAAGCGACAAAGCCCTCTTTTAGTGTGCAATCAGAGAAGGATATATGGTGGCTTGGCGCAATTGAAGTTCCGAAAGAGACACATGAAGTCCTTGCATGGATTTTCAGTAGAATCCCATGGGTCACAGAGGTCATTAAAGCTCAAATAAACGGTGAGAAGCTCATGGTTGCAGGACGTGGGGATTTTGATGTTGAATGGAATTTAGGTGGTGATCTAAAGACCATAAAGTGCATGCTTGGATGCAAACAAGGTACAAATTCTTTACTTCCCTGTCCATTCTGTACGAAAGGGCACAAGACAAGTCGAGCAGCTCAAGTGGAAGGTCAGAACGAAAATAATGATGACCATATAAATAGGGAGTGGCAAACTTCGGTTCTTTCATGTGATATGTTGCAGGTGCCCAATAGGGATAGCAAAGATCCTAGGTGGAACCCCATAATTCCCTTCTCCCTCAACAATGTTCACTTTTGTACATTGCATGCGTTTATGCGAATATTTGATAGGATTCTAAAGCATCACATTGATTATGCTTTCACAATGAAGCCCCTTCAACGGTCAAAAGACTCCTTGCAGGGGGTGGAGACACTCCTTAATGAGATTGGATGTCACTGATCAAGGGTGAACATTGTAGCAGAGACTTGTAGGGAGAAGACATATGAGGTGGCACAGAAGGTTTCCATGAATGGAGCCAAGGCACGTCGATTTTTCAAGAAGATGTCAAAGTCTCCAATGCAGGTATCCAAGGCAAGTGTCGATCTAGCAAGTGAGAAGCGGTGGGAGTTGTGGAAAGATTTGTGTTCATGCAGGACGGACAAAGATCCCAATGTGGAGGTTGCTAACCAATGCAAGCTAGTATGGTCATCCTTTCAAAAGGTTGTGCAATTGATGAATCTTTCAAGCACCACCGTTGAGCAGCGAGAGGAGTTCAAGAAGGTGCTTTATGAATTCACAAAGGCCACTAAGGACGGATGGTCTGAAAGCAAGATTACACACTACATGGTTTGTTTTAATGGACTTAATACATATGCAATGTTTGAAAATGCAACTTTTCTATTGGCTTATCTCCTTTTTGGTTGTTTTAGCACATTCTCTATGCGCATGGTGCATACTTCATGGAACACTATGGTTCACTTGATATATGGAGTACACAACGCATGGAGAAGTCCCACTATCGAGAAAAAGGAGTCTACTTCAAGAATACTCGGCATGGTGGTGGTAGTTCACACTCCAACTACCTCCAAGAGATGTTTAACTGGTTTTTTAGGCACACCTTTGGGAGAACTCGTACTATTGAGAAAGCATCCGAGAAGTGGAAACGCAGGTAGCAAAGCAGTTACGCAACGCCTCCCATACTGCAGCATCCAAGAAGTGAAAATGCTCGCGAGTGTTCCTGGGCCATGAAGCTTGGCGTGCAACTAAGTATCGAAAAGGCAGCCTTTGGGCGTCGCATCAGCCGTCCGCATGATCCAGGTTTAGTTGTTAAATTCAATTGGTTTATTTGAGTTTCACTCAATTGGCCGCATAGTGTGAAAGGGCCCAATTCTCAAAAAAAACTATTTAAAGGTTGAAGGCGCTCATTTTGTCATTTTCCCTGCTAGGTGCTACCATGGAAAGAACAAAACAAACGACTAGGATTGCATATCCAGAGGGGCCGGATGGCCAACAACTCAAAGGTACAGCAACAGAAGCTGGAACTTCACAAGCTCAAGGTGAAGTCCACACAGAAGAAGCTAGAGCTTCAAATCAGCATGGCCAGTCCTCTACAGCTACAAAAGAGAGAAGGAAGCATCGCCTTGTTGTCTATTCATCAGACTCCAACGATTCTGATGGAAACAGGGAGGATGAGAGCGACCAAGGCAAAGAAACAAACAGCCAAAAGCAACCGTCAGAAGGCTCCGAAGAGACGCAAACGGATGAAGATGCCCCATGGGTTGGCATCCAAATACAAACTTATCAGGCTCACATGTCTATTGGGGGTAAGACACTTCCTAAAGGGAGTGGACCTACACCATCACATCCGCTCAATAGTGAATAGCACAAATCACATGGAGAGTGGGTGGAATCAGATTATGAGGTGTCGGAAGTGCTTGTGCAGAAAAAAAAGAGAAAGAGCATTGTCTACAAGAAGAGGAAGCAAGCTGCCCCAGCTCGTGCCGAAAATGCACCTCCACGTCAACCTCAGAAGGTACGAAAGCGCAGCCGGGCTTTTGCGGAGATTCGACACTGTCAAAAGAGCACCGAGCTCTTGATTTGGAGGGCCCCTTTTGCAAGGCTATGTAGGGAGGTTTTGCAATTGTACAACACTCAATTTCGGATGGTGGGCGCCATGGACATAGAGGCAGTCCAAGAGGCAGCAGAGCAATATTTAACTAGCATATTCAAGAATTCTAACCTCTGTGCCATCCATGCAAAGGGTGTAACCATTATGCCCAAGGATATGCAGCTTGCCCACCGTTTGCGCCATGAGGAGTAGCTTGTAATTAGGCATCAAACCTTTTTGTATTTACGGAACTCCAAGATTGGGAAGAATTTGAATACAAGCGTCTTTTGATTGTATACCCCACTCTGTGCATTGTATTGGGAAGAATTTGAATATAAGCGTCTTTTATTGTATACCCCACTGCACATTGTATTGTTTTAATTTTGTACCATGCGATGTAGCACTGGTCCAAGTTTTGTCTACCTTCTATTGTATGTATGTAGCCATTAGCTTGTTATTGTGAAAAATTGCCTACGTTTAGCACCTTGGCTAAGTGGGGCATGCACTTCCTGATGTATCCATGCTATGTGACTCACTATTGCATGGAAAAAGCATTTACAAAGTGTTAAAAATGGCTTGGAATGCCCCCAAACTGGCTGCCACAAGGGCGCGCATTTGGGGCTTCCAGAGGCCTATGGATGGACACAATGCGCGCCCTTGTGGCAACCTTTTCTAGTGCTTTCCAAACACTTTCCAGTGGTTTCCACACAATTTTGACAAGCAATAAGTATGTTTTGTTTGCTTCAATGCTTCAATTAGCATAGATGCTTCTGGAAATCATCCCCCCTTAGTCCATGTTAGTCCTATACTCCAAAATGGGCTAGATATTGCCACATAGTTTACTCTTGTGGTTTGTTAATACCACTTTAGGTATCTGGGGCAAGATGGGCTTAAGGTTACCTGGGTATGTATGTCTTCCTGTTTTGCAGCTGGGTATTAATGTCTTGTCACTCTGTTTTGCACCTGGCTATGCTCCTACATGGGTCCAAAATCATCTGCCACAAGGGCGCGCATTTGCACACTTCATCTGCTGATGGAAGGCCCCAATGCGCACCCTTGTGGCAGCATATTTTAGGGAATTCCAAGCTCTTTACTAGGCACATCCATAACTTTGGAAGCCTAGATATAACAAAGTATGCATTTTATTAATTTTAATGCCTGCCAAACCCTTTAGTAGTCATAGCAGAAAATATGGTGCTTGTCATACACAATGGAAGCCCAACATATAAGAAATTCAAAACCTTGCAAGAAAGAGAGTCATAGACAGCAAAAATTAGTTTCATTAAAGAAATCAATGCTTTACATGATATCCGGCTTTTTCTTTAGGATCTTTCGAATTACAATTTTCTGGCGCTTGGCCTTTTGGGGTGGCTCCCTGTTAAGTAAAGTGGTTGTGATTTCTTGGGTGTCATTAACCCCTACAGCTTGGTTCATGCCAAAATGGGCAATAAGGCGCCTGCGAAAGTTAACACCGAAAGTGGATATTGCAAAATCTTTCTTTACAAGCACTACAAGGTTGGCTGTTTGGGCAAGTGTTGTTAAACACAACGCCTTGGAGAGTGAACGGAGAGCAAAAATGTTGTAGCGACCATTGGGAGAGTAGTCGGCATGGACAAACACCATGACACCAGTGGGAAGTGTGCCGAGGTAGTGAGCAAGTGCCGCTTGAGGTCCGAACGGCGTCCTCCTCCCCCCTGACTATTGCGCCCAAGTGTCAACCTCCAAAACATTCTGTAAAACATAGGTTTTCTGTGATATGGCACAGAATTATGATATAACATTAACAAAATCATTTGTAACAATCAAATGTAAGTGAGCATCTATACCTCTTGTCTACGATCCTCCTCATCGGCATCCGGGTGCAAGTAAAGATCCACACTTGACTTCCCCTTTGGATCAAGCAGAACAAGTGTTGCAGCAAATGGTGGTGAATCCACTCTTGCGCGTTTAGCCAAACACATGGCTTGCACGGCCACAAACTCCTCCTCAGAGACCTTGGCCTGCTCGTTCTCTACCACCTCGTCTTGTGCGATCGCCACTGTGTCCGCCAAAGTATTCTCCATGGGCAGTAGGAGATCATCGTTATGGGAGGTGGTGGTATCAACCTCAAACTTGCCATGGGAATCGAGGATGGCGAAACACTCATCCATGCGAAGCTCAAAGGATTTCTCCAGATCGTGCATAAAGACAAACTCCTCCCCACCCACCACAATGGAGGAGAAGCGGGTAATCTCTACCTCAGGGATGGCATCCCGAGTGGTGGTTCCTTCTGGCGGTCCCGAGGATGAACCGACAGATGAAGAGGCCTCCAAGAGGCCATGAATCCCTACAGGGTAGGTCAAGGCAAGCGTCCTCTCCTCTGCGGATGAGTCAATGGCCGCGGGCTTGGGGTCCTTCACATCAGCTAGTACCCTGCCGATGTGCAAGTGTGGTAGCACTACGTCAGGGCCTGCTGGAAACTCGTGAAGGAGGAAGATCATTATGGCCTGAATAGAGAAAAAAGTGTTTCCGATCCTTCCCTTATGCATTGCTCGCACATCATCAGCTTCAAGCCGCACATATTGTCCGGCGGGTTGTGCTATGGTGGCAAAGCGTGCAAGCCGCTGATGAAATGGCCTGTCCCCTTGGTAGATGTGGTGGAGAAGGCCTTCAAGGACCCATTGCCCTGGCCGGTTTGGTAACTCAACAATGAATCTCCCCATGCACCTGGAAATGTATGAAGTAATGTGCTCAAGAGATTGAGAGTGGAGGGTCAAGGTGGTTTCCAAATCGGGTTGGGTTGTGAAAAATGCTTGAAGCTCAGGGCGATTTGCATGCCCAACCTCAGTAAGGAATGCATCTAAAGCACTAGTAGCAGCCATTTCTTCTCTTTGCATGATTGGGTATGCTAGGTCTCTCTGCACTACTGGGATGAAAATGGTGAAATGAGGAGGTGGTCCCCCTTATATAGACATATTCCATCTCGAAAAAAATAAAAAATATGCATTTAAAATATAAATTTACATCACCTTAAAACTCAAGTACAAACTCAAGTACAACACCTTAAAACTTTTCAAAATCTTTAATAAAATATCCAATGTATAAACGATTAAAGTTACAAGCCAATTCACTTAGACAAGATGATTTCGTCTGTAGCCCAATCTTTGTAAACAAGCATAGTGGCCTCCATCCGCCTTCCAATCTATACAACCAAAAAATGGGCAATCAAAATACAAAAACCCACAAAAAATAAGAAAAGGTAGCTAAGCAAGCACAAAGCAAACCTTGCATTGTTCCAGTTTGAAACTTGCATTACCGACATCCTTGAATCCCATTATGACAAAGTGTTCCTGAAGATTGGCAAGAGTCCAATGCGGATTCAATGCAACCACCTCCACCTCGTTATTGGGCATGCGGACACGAATTTCAAAGGATTGAACCTCTTCGGCTCTCAATTGCAAGGGTATCCATGTGCCACGTGCTAAGTATGGAGCCTGATTTACCCTTGTAATTTTCTGTGGTAAAAGCGCACATTTGTAAGGCCCCCATTATGAGGAGAAGCCATCGCGCGTGAAGGAAAATCACTCACCGGAAACCAAAATTTTCACGGACAAGAATCAGGGGCAAGAATCAACGGAATATTCCTTTTCATCGGAATATTATGGCCGGAATACGGCCGGAAAGTGGTCGAAAAACAACCGATCGGTTGGCCGGTGGCTGGTAGTCAATGGCCGATGGCCGGAAGTCAATGGCCGGTGACCGGTGGCCCAATTCAATGACCAGTGGCCGAATTCAAAAGCGGACTTGTCTTCTCAAGGGCGGCCACACATGGGCGGATTGGAGGGTCCGATTTGGACTTATTCGCACAAGGGCGGCTACACATGGCTGTCTCTCATAAGAGAGGGCAGCCCTTTTGGCCTATAAAAGGAGGCCATTTCTACACACATTTCATAGTGTGAAGTTAATTCAACAAGGTGAGTGTGAGGTGGTGAGAGTGAAGCAAGGCGGGAGCTCTATCAAGGGTTTAATCCCTTTGTAAACTACTTCTTCTTTTGAAGTGCTAAAGCCATTGAGTGGCTGCTTTCCCGTGGATGTAGCCCACATTGGGTGAACCACGTATATCGTGTGTACTCTCTCTCTCTCTCTCTCTACTCTATAATCTCTTGTGTGTGAAATCTATCTCTCTCCATTAAGTAATCTACTCAAAAATCTATTTAGCTATGTCTTATTTCCTAACACCACGTTTGTGCATCCACCTCTTGTAGCTAAACCGTGCATACAAGGTACACCTTGCTTTCAAATACCGAAGGCAAAGCTGTGTGGGGGACACATTGCACTTATAACGGTCACCATCATGCAAACCGTCAACATAGCCCCAATTGACACCTAGAATGGTGTCCATTGCATCTATGTCAACTTATTTGCAAACAAACATTGTTGGTGTTTCTACAATCGGCAGAGAGCGGAATGCATGCACAAACAAATGAATGGGACAATGCCAACTGAGACCCACCGATCTGGTTGCCTTACCAAACTTTAGGGACCCTTGGAAATATTGGAGCACCTTGTGCTTGAAAGAAAGCAAAGCCCAATGGTCTGGAGTTGGCCATTCTGCACTCTGCATTGAGGGTGTCTCCAAGGCTTCTAACCTACCATAGCTTGGGCTTGACTTCGGCACCACGTACTTGTGGGAGTACATGAATATTCGCTGCTCGGTAATGATGCATGGTTTTTAGGACCCCTTCTGAAGATGCAATAAAGGCACAGCCAGTTTATGGGGAGTTGAGGATACTCTAGTCCAAGGGATCTCGAAAGAGGACAAAAATCTACTTCACAAGCACCAAAGAGTAAAAAGTGCCATGGACAGAAGATACGTGGGAACGAGCATTTATGCATGCCTACAACCTATATCTTACAGAATAGCCCATTCTAGGTGTGAATTTCTAGTGAAATGTACACGAGGATGTTCTTGTGGACTCACAGCACAGCATACTCCGTTTTCACTTTTTTACCGACAGTAAATACTTTTTACCACAGTAAATATTTTTTACCTACAGTAAATATTTTTCACCTACATGGTAAATACAAATCACTTTTTACCTACAGTAACTTTTTTTTACCCATGGTAAATATTTTTTACTGCACCATAAGTATTTGGTAGGTAACAGTTCACTGTTACTAGAAGCAGTGATTGGGCATCAACAATGCGGTTACAGGAGGAGAAAAAGGGAAAATCTTATGGTAAAGGTGAGTCAACAGGGATAAAGACTTTTGAGTTGAAAAGAGACATGCTGATTTTTTCAAAGAACACGTGTCAAAAGAAGCCATGGTTGAGGATTTTTTGAGAATTTGATATTCAGGAGGACCCAGCTGCCACCTCCCCCCCGCAGGTCCCCCCCTGACATGTGCAGAACCTCCAGTTTCAACAGCCACCTACCTGCTCTTAAATGCTGGTCAAGGCCTTATCCCCATGTGTCACAATCAGAAAAATCAGCATTTACCCTCCCCTCTCACATCACTCTAGAGAATATCTTGATGGTGACATATCAGGTGACCTCAATCTGTTGACCACCCTAAGCAAAAAGTAACCCCAATCAGCGGATTTAAGCATGTTTATCCCTAATCCTTAACCCTCTCAGAAACCTATATAAGGAGGCCTGCTCTCACTCAAAACCAACACTTCACCCACTTCACCAAGCAACGAAGCTATGACGACATTGCTCACAACGAGGAGCTATGGATGAAGCTCTACTCTCTCTACCTCTCTCTCTCTCCCTCTAGTATGCTACATTACTAGCCCTAAAACCTAAATAAGGAGTCTTCTCTCATGCTCCATGGCCACCATCCTCGCCATCATTCTCTAAGGTATTGATGTGTTGCTAGTAGGATCATACCTACTTGCTGGGTTGATTGTTTTTGACAAGGGATTATGCCATCCTTGGCTTGCTTCTCTATATCCTTGTTATGTATGATCAGATGCCGTTGTATTGATAAGCTGATGTCTTGTGTATATATATGCTACATAAGGTCCCTAAACTTTTTTTCTATGTGTTTGGCCATATGTTTTGATGCCATCATAATGCCAGAAGTCTCACTTGCCTATGTGCACTATGTGTGAGGTCCCTAAACCTCTTAATTTAGGGTAGTGCCCCCTTTGTTTTGTTCTTTGCTTGTTTGCATGAGGCGTGGTTTGTGGAGTGTGCACGAGTACAGAGGCCACCCGATTGCACTGCTCTTTTTCCCGCTTTCATTTTGGTGCCCCCACGGAGGAGGGCTACACAGACCTTCAGTCCAGAAGCAATAAAGATGTGCAATCTACAACATGGACGAATGGCGTGAGGAGTTTGCAAATTGGAGAACAGAAGAGGAGGAGGCTTTAGAGGCCTTAAAAGCTTTCATCGAGGTCTTGTTACCAGGTTGCAGTGTCATTGAAATTCAAGAAGTAAGTTCTTCTACATGCCTTGTTCGTGATCGTCGCCAACGAAGGAGAGTAAGAAGAAGAGCTTGATATACCTCTCCTCTCAACCTATGAGTGCTCCAGAAACCTCCAACGCACACGAGCTTGAAATATTCTACATCAACATACAGGAAGGTACTGTGACACACATTAAGGGAAGAGAAAGCATCACCAGACCTCTCTTTCCTGAGGAGCCGACTAAGAGGAGGAAGATCACCTCTACACCTAAGTGGCCCAAGACCGCAGCGCGTGCTCAAGCGTAAGGTAACATTTGGCTTAATCTCATTAATAAGGGATTACATGACCACTAAAGGCAAGAAAAAGTCTAGTGAGCAACCAACCTCAACCTCCAACTTGCAACCACGACTCTCACCCCTAAATCCTCCCGAAGCAAAGAGGCGAAGGCTTGCCTACAAGATTGCCGCCCGTCTGCGAGTGCTCCCAGTGCACTTTGTGAATCCAGACACCACCAATCCCAAGCCAACCTCCTGTCCGCGTGAAGATCACTTTGGATATTGTCCAAAGTGCTTTGGAGACTGGGTGAAAAGCCTCCCTGCCCTACCTTTGCTGCTAATTTTCAAGAATTTATCTCAATCTAAGGAAACTATCTTAGTTGATGATGTGCTGCACATTAATGGTGTCACTTTCATTCGTCATGCTGATTATGGTAATAGCATCCAATTGTTGCTTGCTAAAAGGCTCAGCATTGTACAAAGTGTTGCCATCACGCCTTACGTCTTCACAGATGCATCAGGAAGAGTCGAAGTGATCCGAGGTGCTGACCTTCTGTGGCTGATCAGGCTCATTGGTCCCAAGGTGGTGCAACTAAGCTAGGCTCTTGTGTGTAAGTATGGATGCCAATAATGAGAATGATGATCCCCACATGTTTCCTTTCCATTTTGTGCGTCATATCCGTGTGAATATTTGTATTGATAGAAAAATCTTTTATTAGCAAAGAATAGCCCTTTTGTTTGGAGCCGAGAGACTTGGGGAAATCTTGCGCTCTCCTCATCCTGTCATTCTACCCTTACTAGACTATTACCATTCCTTTGATGTGTCGATCTTCATCCTATTTTGAGCTAAGTTGTGCTAAAGCTCCAAATTGTAATTACCATACTCTATTTTAAGATAAATTGGAGCTGTTTGTGTAATTGTTTACTCTCTCACTTATGGCCTTCCCTAATTTTTATGGTAAGCCTGGGGAGGTTGCTCCAGACTTTTTGGATAATTTGGAAATGGCCTTTCTGGTATCGGGAAGGGATGACGAAGCTACTAAGTTAAGGGACTTTCCTTTGGTCTTGAGGGAAGGTGCAAAATTATGGTATCAAACTTTGGCACCTGAAGAAAGAAGAGACTGGGAGTCCTTAAAGATGGCCTTCATCGAAGAATTTCGCCGCCATGAGCCTCCAGAGGAGATATGGAGACAGCTCTTAGAGCTACGCCAAACATCACCCAATGACTATAGAAGCTATGAAGGAAAGTTTTCCAACCTGTGGGAGAAATGGTGTGCATCACTAGGTGAAGGAGAAAGGGCGCCAGAATGCCTAAAGAAGGATTGTTTCCTGGCAGGGCTTTACCCCATCCTTCGAGAAAAGGTAAAAGGTAAATTCCCAGATACCTTTGATAAAGCTATGACTTATGCAAGGGAGAAGGATAGGAAGTTAAAATTCCAAGCTCAACTACAAGGGGGAATGGAGCCTCCACCGCTAGCTCAACCTATGGCAAGGTTAGTAGCAGGGACAGGAGCAACAGACCAAGAGTCCTCTCAACAAGAATTACTTCACCAAATCACCAATCAACTAGAGAGCCTGTCCATCAATCTGGTTCAAGGTGAAAGGCAAGCACGTGAGTACATTTGCTACAACTGTGGAGAGGTAGGTCACGGCATGTATTATTGCCTCCATCCATGACGCTATCAAGGAAATGGTAACCAAAGACGGACTCCTCGCCAGCATGTCACTCCTCCTCGAGCTAGGCCACTAAATGGACAAAATGCACACGTGGCTCCACCAATCCAAACATTGAGACCCCCTCCTCCACCACCACAAACACCAGCAGAGATCCCTCCACTACCAGCGGGAGGGGAGGACAGTGCTGTCTCTGTCATAAGTCTTGACAATGGTAAGGATAAAGGGAAAGAAAAAATGGAGGAAGCTGTTGCCATGCCAATAAAGAGAGTTAGGAGACAAAGAACTGATGAAATGGAAGCTTCAGATCCGGATAAAGGGAATGAGGGTTCCTCCCAAGTGATAGGAAACAAGAAAAGGAAGAGTAGGTCAAGGAGGCACATAGGAGTAGAAGACTTTCCACATGGGGTAGGATCCATACCTTACGACCTGGTAGCAGATGTGAGTAAGCAAGGACCAAAGATTTCATGGCAGCAACTCCTCCACCTTTCCCCAAAGATGCGTAGAACCTGGTTTAAGATGGTCAGCACCAGGAGGGCTAAGGCAAAGTCAGTTGGGTCTATTAGTGCAAGAGGCATGAAGGATATCGTGCCAGTCATTGATGCAGAGATTAAGAGTCAGCGAGTCTCCAATGTGTACGTAGATGGTGGAGCCGAGATTTGTGTTATGACAGAGAAATTAATGCACAGGTTGGGTTTGGAAGTAAACGAGCAAACTTCCTTACAAGCTAAGATGGCAAACAATGTAAGGGTGGCTTGTGTGGGAAAGGTTAATGGAGTGAAGGTTTCAGCTTTTGGTGTGGCAATCTCAATTGATGCTTATGTGATCCCAACTAAGGGGGAGGGCTATCCGCTAATCCTTGGAAGACCTTGGCTTATGGCTATGAAAGCTAGGCAAGATTGGGAGATAGGTTCCCTTGAGTTGCGACCAAATCATAAGGTAGGTGGCAAGCAACAAAAAATTGTGTATGACATGAAGCAGGGTAGACAACAAGACATAGAGATGGAGACTTCTATGGATGAGTGGAGCACAAGCAGCTGCTCTTCATCTGAGGATGAGTCATCTGAGGAGGATGCTAGCTCTTTGGAAGTCATGGGTATAATACTGCGAAACCCAGAAGGAGAAGGTGGTCAAGACTCTCTAAACAAGGAAGAAGCCACACGTTTAGAGGAGATGCTAGCTAAGGACCTACTAGAAGAAGAGAGAGAACCCTATTTGCAGGTACTAAAGAAGCATGCTGGCCTCTTTATAACTGATTACGAGCACATTAAAGGAGTGACGGTAACCCAACACCATATCCAATTAAAGGAAGGTGCCATCAACCTTGTTGGTGATGAGGTATTTGGAGAGGTTGAAGCTCTAGTAGGTCATGTTTCTGAGTATAAAGAGATGGTTGTGGAGACGTTTAGAGAGGGTTTGGATACAGGTTTGAAAAGTGATCAGGTTTGCTTGGCTATGCAGCAAGTGGAGGCAAATGGCAGGGTCTTGCTATGTTATGTGATGCTATGGATACATGTGTTATTGGAGGTTGCTTTACATATATTTTTGTGTCAATGGCGAGGTTTTTTGAAGTGGGCTATACCATGGAGGGTTCTGTAGCAGATGGTAGGATAGCTGCTTATGATTCACGTTTCTCAAGTGATGGCAAGTATGCTTATAGTGGACACGAAGGATTATGGATGCAGGGTGACGAAGCTCCGTGCTATAAAGAGCTGGAAGGGTGGCCTGTCTATTGGCCTACAAGTGCAAAGGAAGGCTTGGATATACATGTTTTACATGTTGATAGCAATGAGAAATGATTTACTTTTGATCCAGGTGGATTCTACACCATGTGTGGGGGAGCTTTGAGCTTTCCATTTGACCCTGGAGGGTGATGCAGTAGTAGATTCTTTTTTCTCTATCTCTATCCTATCTAAATAGCCACTATACTATCATTTTTCTTATGCAGTCTATAGCTCTATGTTATATAATTCTCTCTATGCAGTCATCTTTTACCTAAATAATACTATGGTTGAGCATGAATGCTCAACGAGAGGTTGGGCAAAAAAAAAAAAAGAGGAAAAAAAGAAAAAAAGAGAATGCTACCAGTGAAAGCGGATATTGACAATGGATGGGGTATGGCTTTCAAGGGTCTAGGAGACCAGTTGTTAGTCATGGATGGATACAATTATTCATCAGAAAGGAATAAACAGGGTGCATCAGCCAAGAAAGCAGTAACATGGCAAATTCAATTGGTACCAGGTGGGTAAGTATTCAAGAGAACCCTATTGTAGCACAACCTACAGCTAGAGGCATCAAATACCTCTAGCTTAAGGGGGAGGGCTATATGATGCATGGTTTTTAGGACCCCTTCTGAAGATGCAATAAAGGCACAGTCAGTTGTTGGGGAGATGAGGATACTCTAGTCCAAGGGATTTCGAAAGAGGAGAAAAATCTACTTCACAAGCACCAAAGAGTAAAAAGTTCCATGGACAGAAGATACATCGGAACGAGCTCTTATGCATGCCTACAACCTATATCTTACAGAATAGCCCATTCTAGGTGTGAATTTCTAGTGAAATTTACATGAGGATGCTCGTGTGGACTCACAGCACAGCATACTCCGTTTTCACTTTTTTACCGACAGTAAATACTTTTTACCACAGTAAATATTTTTTACCTACAGTAAATATTTTTCACCTACATGGTAAATACAAATCACTTTTTACCTACAGTAACTTTTTTTACCCATGGTAAATATTTTTTACTGCACCATAAGTATTTGGTAGGTAACAGTTCACTGTTACTAGAAGCAGTGATTGGGCATCAACAATGCGGTTACAGGAGGAGAAAAAGGGAAAATCTTATGGTAAAGGTGAGTCAACAGGGATAAAGACTTTTGAGTTGAAAAGAGACATGCTGATTTTTTCAAAGAACACATGTCAAAAGAAGCCATGGTTGAGGATTTTTTGAGAATTTGATATTCAAGAGGACCCAGCTGCCACCCCCCCCCCCGGCAGGTCCCCCCCTGACATGTGCAGAACCTCCAGTTTCAACAGCCACCTACCTGCTCTTAAATGCTGGTCAAGGCCTTATCCCCATGTGTCACAATCAGAAAAATCAGCATTTACCCTCCCCTCTCACATCACTCTAGAGAATATCTTGATGGTGACATATCAGGTGACCTCAATCTGTTGACCACCCTAAGAAAAAAGTAACCCCAATCAGCGGATTTAAGCATGTTTATCCCTAGTCCTAAACCCTCTCAGAAACCTATATAAGGAGGCCTTCTCTCACTCAAAACCAACACTTCACCCACTTCACCAAGCAACGAAGCTATGACGACATTGCTCACAACGAGGAGCTATGGATGAAGCTCTACTCTCTCTCCCTCTCTCTCTCTTCCTCTAGTATGCTACATTACTAGCCCTAAAACCTAAATAAGGAGTCTTCTCTCATGCTCCATGGCCACCATCCTCGCCATCATTCTCTAAGGTATTGATGTGTTGCTAGTAGCATCATACCTACTTGCTGGGTTGATTGTTTTTGACAAGGGATTATGCCATCCTTGGCTTGCTTCTCTATATCCTTGTTATGTATGATCAGATGCCGTTGTATTGATAAGCTGATGTCTTGTGTATATATATGCTACATAAGGTCCCTAAACTTCGTTTCTATGTGTTTGGCCATATGTTTTGATGCCATCATAATGCCAGAAGTCTCACTTGCCTATGTGCACTATGTGTGAGGTCCCTAAACCTCTTAATTTAGGGTGGTGCCCCCTTTGTTTTGTTCTTTTCTTGTTTGCATGAGGCGTGGTTTGTGGAGTGTGCACGAGTACAGAGGCCACCCGATTGCACTGCTCTTTTTTCCGCTTTCAGGTAAGTTTTTTCGATGAGACATTAGGAAACATAAGCTCCCCAATGTGAGCATGCACAACCATGAACGTGCCTGAGAGGCACTGAAGCGGGTGCTCCTCAACTAAGCCGGATGGAAAAACATCTTTACAAATGTCCTCAATTAAACATAATGATCACATAAACGTAAACATGACATATGCATGGGATAGCTAAACCATGAAAACTTACAATGAGGTGCAAATTGAGTTGAAGCTCTCTTGAGGTGGATCTCAGCTGCACTATAGACGTGTTGCACGATGGCCACCATTCCGGACTTGGTTTCTTTGAATGCCAATAGCCGACCCTTCCAATGACGTTCCAATACGCCTTGACACCGTAGGCGATGAGGTCCAGCACGTGACGGTTGCATGTAGACACATGCACCCTTCTTGAATACTTGTGGGATCCATACCGCCTCTGAGTCTTTTGTGTTGTGCAACACAATCTCCTCTATCTCTGGTTTGGACCGTCTATGCGTGGACATGATTGGGAAGTTGGGCTTAGGAAGGGATTTGAAAGACTTGAGTACTGTGGAGAGAGAATGAGGAGCTGAGGGGAGGGTGAGGTGAGCTACCTATGGTGGCTATGGTGGCTTTGACAGTGGAGATAGAGAAAGAGGGGAGGAGTGAGAGGTAGAGAGGTAGAGAGGATAGTGGAGCTGTGGGCTATGGAGTTTGGGACTGTAGAGGGTTGATGGAGGTGTGAGAGAAGGGGGAGCTATGGAGAGAGAGGAAGAGAGTGGTGGAAAGCTTTTGGCTATGGCTGCCTTGACTATAGAGAGAGAATGGGAGGAGGGAGAAGAGGGAGAGTGTGGGAGAGAAAAGTAATGAGGGAGAGAGAGAAAAGTGGATTTTGGGGGGGAAAATTGATTTTTTTAAGTTAGTTTATGTTTTGGGGCAATTTTGGAGGCCAATGGGTGAACTTTGAAACTTTTTTTAAAAAATTCAATTTTTAGGGTTTTTAAGCATGCACGTTTTTTTTTTGGGGGTCCCTCCCTCTTTTATGACACCTCTCTTCTCCTATTTACCCCCCCCCCCCCCCCAGCCTACCTCCCACCTCTCTGTAAGAACCAAGCATTGAAGACGGAGACAATTAGGCTACACCCCTACCATTCCTCCCCCTGTAGGTGATATCCCAAGAGCCTTCTCATTGGTTCTCCCTTAAGCCTTCACTAATCAAAAAGGCCCAAGGAGAGTCCATATTTTTCTTAATGATAAGAAATAGGAAAATCAAATTTTCCGTCTCCTGGTTGAGCTAGTATACACCCAATGGAAAAATTGGAAGCATATACATGTATGTGGAATATCTTATTCCAGTCTGTTGCTTTCAATATTGGGTCTGAAGTGAGAGCTTGCTTTAGCTTCATGAAGGATTCTTCACACTCGTTAGTCCATTCAAAGAGTGTGATCAAACTATACATGGGTTTTGCAATTATAACATACATGTAAATGAATCATCTCTAAAATCCACAATCTCCCATGAAAGCTTGAACACCTTTGACTATTGTCGGATTAGGAAATTCAGCAATAACATGAATTTTATCCATATCAGTAGCTATGCCATTTTTAGACACTATATGTCCAAGAATTTTTCCTTGTCTACCCATAAGTGTGCACTTTTCAGGATTTAAGCAAATCCTATAAAGTCTACATTTTTCGAATACCTTTTTGAGGTGTTCAAAATGATACTTCCAAGAAATTTTGAAGATATTCTTTAAAATCATGGCTCATCAATCTTTGAAAGGTGGTAGGAGCATTAGTTAACCAAAAAGGCATAACCCGATAGGCAAAAATACCCCATTCAGTTGCAAAGGTAGTTTTATGTTGATCTTTGGGGTCAACCAAAAAGTTGATTGTATCCCAAAAATCCATCTAAAAATCTATAAGCTTCTTTTCCTGCAACTCGTTCTAAAACATGCTCAGTGATTGGAAGAGGAAGGTTGTCTCGAATGGTGGCTATGTTCACTTTCTTGAGATTGACACACACCCTTAATTTTCCATTTTTCTTGGGTACTACCACAATTGGAGACACCTAATCTATGTGTTCAATTCCATAAATGATTCGGCTTCATTTAGTTTTTCTATCTCTTATTTGATCTTTCTGGCAAAGGTTTCATTATAAGTATATGGCCTTTGTCTGCTTGGTTTCGGATCATCTCACATAGGTATGGTATGTTGATAGATTTTTGGATCAACACCCTTGAGATCCTTGTAAGACCAAGCAAAGATATCTCAGTATTCTTTTAGTAAGCTTAATAAAATCTCTTCTTCTTCTTCCGTCAGGTCGTTTGCAATGTAGGCAGTCTAGGCTCTTCTGCTGGTTCGACCAAATCTATCTTTTTTGCATTTTTAGGTCCTTCGTAGGACGCGCCCTGTTTTCTTAGTTCCCTGATAGGTTGCTCAACTATAATCTTTCGCTCTTGGAGAGTATGTTTCTTGTAATGGGATGGAACACTCATTACATCTTTATCCTCTTCCTCAATTGTTTCGATTTCCGTGGTATACATCTCCTTTAGAGCTTTCTTCAACTCTTGATACTTCTTTTCTCGTTCAACTCGTGTCATGGTTGAATCCTTGTCCTGGTATTTAGGTTTTACTTGAGTTTCTTTTCTCGTTTTTCTCGATTCTTTTGATATTTCTTGCTTTTCGTCTGAAGGATATCTACCCATGATTTTGTCTTTGACACAATCATGTGCATCTATCTGCATCGGAAACTGTGTTCTACCAGAAATTGATGGCATAGGTTTAGATTTCAAGTTTTTAGTGTCTCTTTTTCTTCAATACCATTTCTGTCTTCTCAATTTCTCGTTTGGAAAGTCAAAAAACTTTTCCTTCCCTCCTTTCATGAGTAGTTTAGCTCTCACATGTTCTTTTTCTGACCCTGAATCATCTGAGGTAGCTGAATGTTCTTCTAGCTCGTCTATTGCATCATAGTAGAGGTCTGAAAAGATGTATTGAGCTTTCATTAAGTCCTTGGGTTCTTGAAATTTTTCTTCAATGTGAAGGGTTGAAATCATTTGTATGGAATTATGTCATATCCATCCTCATTGCAAAATTGAGTAGGTATAGACGTATTTATACACACATTCATTGTTTGCCAAAATTTGAGTCCACTCAAATGGATCAAACAAATGCTCCGGAAGGGTTCAGGTATATAAGCTTCATCAATGCAATTCCTCTCTAAGATACATTCTTCTCGTTTTAAGCTCTTGTTTCTGAGGCTCTACACATCCAAATGGGTGTGTCTTTGTTTAACCAAGATGGAAGCTTTGTTTCAACCGAAGAGACTCAGTCAAATTCTTGTATGGGAATTTTCATAACATCTCTATAAGTGTGATATTTTATATTAACCCTTGTTATTGATCCCACTTGCTGCAAGTAGAGGTAGTTGTTTTCCCACCAATCCTGGATGAGTTGTACTTGTCACATGAAAGGTCTTCCCAAGATGATTTCATAATTGGGTTTCTTTCTAAAGTCCACTATTGCAAAATTATGTCAATAATCAATTCCAGAGAGCTAACTATCACTTTTTCAAGCAGTCCTAAGGGTTTTTTGATGTATCCATCAGCAAATTGCAATTTCATTCGAGTTTCTCTAATGGTTGGTTTTTCCTATAATTCCTATACTGCTTTCGTGTCTATGGCTATGCCTGCCCCACTATCCAGTATTTCCATGGTTTCTATGTCATTAAATCTCACTTGAAGGGTTATGTTTCCTTCTTTCCCTTCGTAGTATTCTTCGACTTTTTTCATTGGGACGGATCTAATCTCTTTGTTATTCAATCGTGTTTCAATTTTCCCAAATTTTTCATGATTAGCCTTGTTATCCCCACCTTCTCTAGAGTTTTTTGTACATCATTCCATAAATATGGTTTGATTTTTAGTGGTTCTCCTAAAGTAAGAGTGCATTGAATGGGTGTAGACATGATTGAATGAATGTTTTCTACCTCTAAGGTTTGTTCCGCTCTTTTTATCTGAGTGGTTTTATACACTATGGATTCGTCTTCGTTATCTCCCAAGTAAGAGGGTAGTATTTTCAGAGTCATTGGTTTAGACATTCCTAAAGCTTCAGAGCTGCAATCCCCATACAAGGATTGTATATACATGTCCATATCAAGAGGTAAATTGTCTAACCAAACTTCCTCTATAGGAGCTGACTTCAAAGCTAGCCTCCCATCATTAATCTCTCTCACTTTTTCCCATAAGTGTCCTGGCCAGTCTTCTTCTACGAACGTAATTCCATCTAAGACATCTTCACTGTCAGGCACTATGAGTTTTGGCTCTTTAATTTCAAGGTGGGGTTCTACCACCACTTTGGATTTCCCTTTACTGATTCCTACCACAAGATCCTCAAGTTTTGCTATACTCTCAAGCTCGGGTTTCTCGTTTTCCAGCATCTCTTGAGTAATTCTTACCAGATTCTGATAAGCTTCAAGTATAGCTGCTTCCATATCTAGAGAATGATAGTTTTTCCATTTGTTTTCCATATTTTGGCCCGCTTGGTAAGCTTCCAAGGCTGCATTGATCTGCTAAAAAAAAAATTCTACCAAAATTGATCCTTCAAATTTCACTGTGGTTTCCTTGATTTCACTTCCAATTTCTTTCATTTTTTTCTAGAATAGTTTCTTGGCTTTCTCCTCGATTTCAGCCCTTTGCTTCTATTTTCTCGTCTCATACCTCTGGCTTCTTATTCTCTTGGTTTTTTGAGAGGAAATTTTAGTATTCTCTGAGACATCCGAGGAGTTATGTTTCTTTTTCTTAGCCTGGGATCTAGTTATTACCTTGATTGGAACAATAGGTTCACTCTTTGATGAGCTACTAGGTATCACTTGGACTACGTTCACTACTGTTTTACCCTTGTTTAAAGGATTTTTTGGACAATCTTCAAGGAAGTGTCCTTCCTTTTTGCAACATTGTATACAAAAAGCTTCAATTGGCTTAATGATTTGTCAGGATCTGGGCATTCATTTTTCTAATGATCATCTGCCCCATAGTTATGGATGTTTCTAGTTCTTGGCTTAATCATGGGTCTTACCATTGGAGGTTTAACACCTTGATTAGCTACATAATACATCGGTGCAAGCTCTGGTGTAGCGTAAGTGACACGTTCTTCCATTGGCAGTGGATGTGAATTATACCACTCTCCTTCTACCATTACTATAGATGGACTAGTCTTGACATAGGGTGTAACAGGCACTAGTGCTTGTTCATCTATGATTCCCTCTGAATGCATGTACTTTACAGGCACTACGCTATGTCTAGGATATGGAGGTTGTTGACCCAACACGGGTTGAGGTCTTTCCATACCCATCGGTGGTCTTTGAGTTGGGTCCATATTAGGTTGATATCTATACATGGGTTGTCCTTGTGGCCTACTGAACATTCCATCATACTTTGGTCAGTTGTAGCACTCATTGGTCTCATGTTGGTCCATTTACCCTCAATTGCACACCATTTTTCTGGCCTAATTGGTTGTCACTATTGAGGTATCCCTTGCCCTAGTCCCCTCATAGGTGCTTTTTGCATGTTATTCATCATTTCATTCATCCTTTTGAGCATGTCTTCTATGGTTGTAAGCGGTGATGCTGCAGCCGTTCCCACTTGTGTTGATTTGGTGGATGTTGTCTTATCACTTTGAGTATCCTTAGGGACATCTTCTTCATTGGAAATATCACAATTGTCTCACAAGTCGATGGCATCCGATACACACTCTTCTAGGGTTGTATGCTTCTTGCTATACAGTATAGCATGAAGTTCTTTCTTTAGTAGTCCCTTTAGAAACAATGATACTAATCTTTCTTCCACAGGTGTTTCTAGTTATGGACATCTTGCAATGTATTGCTTCATTCTAGTTGCACAATCCCTAACATACTCACCTTGTTTCTATTTGAAGTTATAGATTTGAGCTACCGTAATATTGTTTATCCCCGTTTTGGAACATGCAGCTACAAATCCTTGAGCTAATGTATTGAAGTCCATGATTGACCTCGGTGGAATGTTTTGGAACCACGTCAGTGCTTTTCCTTCTAATGTCATTCCAAATTCCTCAAATTGAGTATAGAAATCAAATATGCATTTTGATCTTAGCACTTGCTTGAAACTTGCTAAGTGGTCATATGGATCCTCAGATCCACTGTATTTTTTGACCCATTTTTAAAAATCAGCTGGTCTGACACGTCTATTTGGTTCAACTTCAGGTCTCCTAGCAGTTGGTCTTGTCTTGAGTCCTTCAAACCAATCTGTTGGAAATAGTGACTCATGTAGCCCTGGACTGGCTTTAGTGTCACCTGGCTTTTTGTGCGACGTGGTAGGTTTGGATTTTTTAACATTGCTCTCAAAAGATCTCTCACAGAGTTTCTCTCTTGGTATAGTTTGTGGTCCTTGCCAAATATCCAATCTCTTATGGAGTACCCTTGGTATTTTGTTTGTTCCACCTCCTCAGGACTCATCATAAAAAAATTATTGCTGAACCTTGTCTTTTATTTTGAAGATATAGATGATCTTCATGAGTATTAATTGTTCTGATTTGGCATGAGAAGTCCATAGAAGATCCTTGACGTTTCTATCCCCCAAACAATAGACTCTGATCCTAGGATTATCCGTGTTAAGCTGTTTCAAAGGCTTCAAATCAACTTGATCATATCCCTCAAATTCTAAAGTCGGCGGTCCTTCTTTTGCTGCCATATCCGAAATGAGTGTATTCACCTCTAATCTCCATTTGTCTATCACATCAGGGTTTCCAACTTTTGAATACTGAGTTCCGTTTCTATGCATATACATTTTTCCTTCCTTATTTTTCCTCATTTCCTCTTCAAACTCTATATCATGGTCATCAATGCGAATAGCATACCCTTCATTAGGATCCAGGTAAACCTGAGCTCCATGGTTATTAGTCTTATAAAGTGTGAGTATGTGCTTATATCACACTGTCATTCCGGTTCATGAATGAGTCGAATAGGAAGAATTTTAGATGTTCATTCAAAAAAAGTGTCCGAGACTTCTTCAAAGATAGTATCCAAGTGATCACCTTGGTTCACACTCTATTCGGTGAATACTCTACTAGTGGTCTCTCCAAATATTCCTTGATTTGCTAGTATATGACCAGATCTAAGATTCATATGGACTTTTGTCCTTGACACAATCATTAGCATCTATCTGCATCAAGAATCGTGTTTTACTGGAGACTGATGGCATAGGTCGTGCTTTCACAATTGTAGTGTCTCTCTTTCTTCTATACCATTTTCGTCTTCTTGATTTCTGGTTTGTAAAGTCAAAAATATTTTCCTCCCCTCCCTTTAAGAGTAGCTGACCCTCGTATGTTCTTTTTTGATCCCGAATCTTTTGAGGTAGCTGAGTATTCATCTAACTCATCGATTGCATCGTAATAGAGGTAAGAAAATACTTGTTGAGCTTTCAGCAAGTCCTTTGTTTCCTCATCCTTGTTTTCAATGTTAAGGACTGACATCATTTGGATGGGAATTATGTCGTAGCCATCCTTATTGCAAAATTGAGTATTCACACATACATCCATTGTCGCTAAGATTTGAGTCCACCGAATGGTTTGAATAAATGTTCTGGAAAGTGTTCAGGTATGTAGGCTTCGTCTGTACAGTCTCTTTCTAGGATACATTCCTCTTGTCTCAAGCTTCCATTTTCTGAAGCTCCGCACATCCAAATAGGAGTGTCTTTGTTTAACCAAGATGAGAGTTTAGTTTCAGCCAAAGAGACTGAATCAAACTCTTGGATGGGTGTTTTCAAGACGTCTAGGTGTGATCTTTTAGATTGACCCTTGTTATAGTTCCCACTTGCTTCAAGTATAGATAGTCGTTTCCCCAATCTTGGATAAGTTGTACATCTCGCATGAAAGGTCTTCCCAATATGATTTCATAGTTGAGTTTTTTCTTGAAGTCTACTATGGTAAAAGTGTGTTGATATTCAATTCCACAGGAGTTGACTTTCACTTTTTCTAGTAGTACTAGTGGTCTTTCAATGTGTTTGTCAGCCAACTGCAATTTCATTCACGTTTGTCTAATGGCTACTTGTCTCCAGGATTCCCATACTGCTTTAGTGGCTATGGCTATGCCAGCTCCACTATCCAGTATTGCCATGGTTTGAATGTCATTATATTTCACTGGGAGGGTAGTGTTTCCTTCTTTTCATTCATAATATTCTCCGACCTTGTTCATAGGAACTGATCGAAACTCTTTGTTTTCCATTTCATTTTTCGAGTTTCCCATATTCTTAGAGATTAACCCCGTTATACCCACCTTCTCTAGGGTTTTCTGTAAATCATTCCATAAGTATGGCCTGAGTTTCAATAGTTCTCCCAAGGTAAGAGTGCATTGGATAGGTGTACACATGATTGAATGAATGTTGTCTACTTCTAGGGTCTATTTGGCTATTTTTACTTGAGTGGTCTTGCAAATGATAGATTCATCTTCGTTATCTCCCAAGTAAGAAGGTAATTTTTTTAATGTCATTGGTTTAGATATTCCTGAAGCCTCCAATCTGCAATCCCCGTATAAGGATTGTAAATCCATGTTCATATCAGGTGGTAGGTTATCTAACCAGACTTCCTCTATAGGATCTGACTTTAAAGTTAGGCTCCCATCATTGATCCCTCTTACCTTTTCCCATAAGTGTCCTGGCCAGTCTTCCTCTACGAATGGAATTTTGTCTAAGGCATCTTCGTTGTTTGGCACTATAAGCTCTGGTTCATTTATTTCAAGGTGGGGTTCTGCCACCATGTCGGATTTTGCTTTTGTTTCTTCTATCGCAAACTCTTCCGGTTTTGCAATACTTTCAAGCTTGGGTTTTTGTTTATCGAGCATTTCTTGCGTGATTCTCACCAAGTTTTAATAAGCTTCCAGTTTAGCTGCTTCCATGTCTGGAGATAGATAGTTTTTCCATTTGTTTTCCATGTTTTGTCCTGCTTTAAGTCTTGCTTGGTAGGCTTCCAAGGCGGCATTGATAGGCTCAAAAATTTTATCAACCAGAATGGATCCTCCAGATTTCACGGTTGTTTTCTTGAATTCATTGCCAGTTTCTTTTAACTCATCCTGGGCTAAAATTTTTGCTTTCTCTTCATTTTCAACCCGTTGTTTTTGTTTTCTCATCTCATATCTTTTGCTTCTGCTCCTTTTGATTCTTTGAGAAAAAACTTTCATGTTCATCGAATCATCAAAGGAATTGTGTTTCTTTTTCTTTGCTTGAGCTCTAGTGATTACCTCGATTGGAACAATCGGTTCGCTCTCTGATGAGCTACTAGGCATCACTTGGACTACGTTGACTACAATTTTTTCCTTGTTCAAAGGATTATTAGGAAAATCTTCCGGAAAATGTCCTCCCTTTTCGCAACATTGTATGCAATAGGCTTCAATTGGTTTGAGGTTTTTGTCAGGCGCTGAAAATTTGTTCTTCCAATGGTCATCAGCACCACAGTTATGACAGTTTCCTGTTCTGGGCTTCATCATGGGTCTTCCCATGGGAGGTCTGACACCTTGATTAGCTACATAGTACATTGGTGCAAGCTCTGGTGGAGCATAAGTCATGGATTGCTGTATTGGTGGTGGATGTGGACTATACCAATCTCCCTCTATCATTACTGTAGATGGACTAGGCTCTCCATAGGTGTAATAGGCACTAATGCTTATTCATCTATGACTCCTTCTGAGTGCATGTACTTTACAGGCACCACATTATGTCCTAGATAAGGAGGTTGTTGTCCCAACACAGGTTGAGGTCTCTCCATACCCATTGGTGGTCTTTGAAATTGAGCCATATTAGGCTGATATCTATACATGGGTTGTCCTTGGGGCCTCATGGGCACGTACTGAACATTCCCATCATACTTTGGTCTGAAGTAGCAATCGTAGGTCTTGTGGTTGGTCCATTTACCCTCGATTGCACACCATTTTTGTGGCCTAATTGGTTGTCCCTGTGGGGGTATCCCCTATCCTGGTCCTCTCATAGGTGCTTTTTGCATACTGTTCATCATGTCATTCATCCTTTTTAGCATATCTTCTATGGCTGAGAGTGATGCCGCAGCAACTGTTCCCACTTGTGTTGGTTTTGTGGATGATGTCTTCTTGCTTTGGTTATCCTTAGGGACATCCTCTTCATTGAAGATCTCACAATTGTCTCCTAGGTCAATAGCATCAGACACACACGTCTCTAGGGTTGTATGATTTTTACTATAGAGTATATCATGAAGTTCTTTGTTTAGCACTCCCTCCAGAAACAATGATACAAGTTGCTCTTCTGCAGGTATCTCCATCTATGGGCATCTGGCAATTTATTGTTGCATTTGAGTTGCACAATCCCTAGTTCAGACTCACCATGTTTCTGTTTAAAGCTGTAGATTTGAGTTACCGTATTATGTTTAATCCCCATTTTAGAACAAGTAGCTACAAATCCTTGAGCTAATGTGTTCAAGTCCATGATTGATCTTGGTGGAATGTTTTGGAACCATGTCAAAGCTTTTCCTTCTAATGTCATTCCAAACCCCTCGAATTGAGTATGGAAATCGAATATATGCTCTGCTCTTAGCACTTGCTTAAAGCTTGCTAACTGGTCTTGTGGATCCCCTGATCCATTGTATTTTCTGACCAATTTTTGAAAATTAGCTGGTCTGACACGTCTATTCGGTTCAACTCCAGGTCTTCTGGGAGTTGGTCCTGTTCCGAGTCTTTCAAACCAGTCTATCGGAAATAGTGACTCATGTAGCCCTAGACTGGCCTTAGTGTCACCCGATTTTCTACGTGATGAGGTGATTTCCGGTTTCTTCACATTACTCTCAGATGATCTCTCACGATGTTCATCTCTTGGAGTGGTTTCTGGTCCTTGACCCAATATCCAATCCCGTATGGAATACCCCTGGTATTTGGTTTGTTCTACCTCCTCAGGAGTCATCATAACAAAATTGTTGTTATAACAATCCCTAAACAACTAAGTTGGTAGACCTGCAGATCCCTTATCTTTGATCTTGAAGATATATATGATCTTCATGGCCGTTAATTATCCTGGTCTAGCATGAGAAGTCCACAAAAGGTCTTTTATGTTTCTATCTTCCCAACAATAGACTCCGATCCTAGGATTATCTGTACTAAGCCGTTTCAAAGGCTTCAAGTCTACTTGATCGTATCCCTTGAATTTCAAAGTTGGTGTTCCTTGTTTTGCTGACATATCTGGGATTATAGTGTTTACTTCTAATCCCCATTTGTCTACCACGTCAGGATTTTCGACTTGTACATATTGAGTTTCGTTTCGATCCATATACATTTTTCCTCGTTTGTTTGTCCTAACCTCTTCTTCGAACTCAATACCATGGTCATCAATGCGAATAGCATACTCTTCGTTAGGATCCAAGTAAACCTGGGCTCAAGGATGGTTAGTCTTGTAAAAAGAGAGTATATGCTTATAGCGCATTGTCGTTCCGGTTTCCGAGTGAGTTGAGTAAGAAGACACTTCGGATGTTGAATCTGAAAAAGTGTCAGAGACTTCTTCAGGAATTGTGTGCAAGGAATTGCTTTGATTCATGCTTTCTTTAGTGGATACTCTACTGGTGTTTTCTCCGAATAGGCCTTGATTTCCTATTACACGACCGGATCTAAGGTTCATATAGACTTACGAAGCCCTAGATTGACTTGTTGTCAATTTCCACTCAATTCAATTGTAACTTCATGTCAAGCCACTCATTCCTCGTCTGCAACCTGATTCCTGTACAAAATTAATCAACGTAGTTATTTTCTATAAGGACAGTAGAGCTCTTGAGAACCCTCGTACTTGGTCTGTGTATATCACTTCAAATCGTGCTATGGAAGTCAAAATTTTGATTTTCAAATTCAGCCTTAGCAAAATCAAAGGTCTAATTTGTAACCTGTACACTGAGTGTATCTGTACCAATTTTAATCCGATTGAATTCCAATTTTTCCTATGGCCTTATTTTATGCTGGTCTAACACTGTATAAGCCCAAAAGTCGAAATTGAAGTCTCTGGATAACAAAAGTAAATAATCACGATTATTTACTTTTGTCACCTTTTTGCACTTTTTGGATTGGTTTGGCAACTATACAACTTGTTAAAGCCCTTCGGCAAGTTTCAACAAGTTTGGACAAAATATGATCAAGTTTACCCACTGTTCCGTGTCCACAGACTCTAATTTCGAGAATCAGGCTTAAGTCTCGCTTTTGTGGTCCAAATTTCACCAAAATTGACTTGTGGAGTTTACTTGATGTTCTTGACCTTGTGGTATACTCAAATTTGCAAAATCAACAAGTTTTGAAGTAGAAGTAAATAATCGTGATTATTTACTTTTAACAATTTTTTGCAAATATTTGCCCCAACCTTGACATAGATCTGTTAAGCACCTTAATTTAAGGTCACTAGCCAATTTTCATCAAGTTTGGACAATTTTTGATCAAATGGTCATCAATTATCTGTCCGCAGACTAACTTTGCAATTTTACTCAAAATTTTCAATCCAATGATTTAAATCTTACCAAATTTGGTTTTGTGGGCTTATTACAACATGGTAAAGCTAGTGGTATGCCAAGTTGGTCAAAAAAGTTCAAAAACAAGGCAGATGTAAATAATCGCGATTATTCACATTTGCCAAAATTTTGCAAGTTTTTGGTCAATTGAGCATATACACATCTTTATCACATCAATATAAGCCTATGAATCAAGTTTAATCAAGTTTGGATAAATTTTTCCTCAATTCACACTCAAGATTCAAAAAGTTAGTACAAACTTTAGTTTTTACCTAGATTCTTACCAGTTTAGTGATCCAAATCTTTTGGGCCTTTACAAGAGTTTTTTGTACACATGCAATGAGTCAATGATATGAATCTTGGCCAATTTAGAGAAAAAAGTTAATAATCGTGATTATTAGCTTCAGGCTTGAAATGAGCACTTTTTTGCAATTTTTTCAAAGACAGTCTTTTTATGACGTTTTTTAAGCCTATAAATCAAGTCAAAGCTTAATTTGGCCTAAAATGTCAAGAAAAAGTAAATAATCTGAGTTTTGGTCAACTTCTTGAAATTTTTACCTCAAAGGGTCTTTGAGCTTACCCGCTGGTTCGGACAACTCTTAGGCTTACTTTCCGGTCGGATTGAGTGAATTCGAGTCTTTTCAAGCTATTTCTAGCCATAGACCTCAAATTTTGCAACTTTACATAACAACTCACACTTGATTCTTTCAGAGAGAGCAATGTTTTGAAATTCACCTTAGATCCTACTTACCCTACTCCTAGTTTCTCATGCAATGGGGTTGTGAAATGTGTCCACAACGCTCGTTTTCTTGTGTTTCTTATGTTTTCAGAGTCTTGATCTTAAGACTTGTCTCGTCTATCAATCATTCTCCAAATCCTAATCTAAATCTACAATCCTACAGTCCTAAAGGTACTCAACAAGTACGATTACTTCCAAGCTACCTCTACACAGAAAAAGACAACTTAAGCTATGCGGTTTTTAAAAGAAAGTTTTAAACTCTAGGAGAACCTAGAGGAAGTTAAAGGACAATTGCACAAGACGCTCGTGTTTTTCCCTAGTTTACGTCTCTTCGTTCCCCCGCAGCTGCGCCAAATGTGGGCTGCATGTCTAACCTCACCATCCTATCTTATTACAGTGTTAGCGAGAGCCACAATTAATTTGTCAAACCATGGGATGAAGCTGACTCGACTAGTGCATAGAGGCTACAAGAGGTTGTCAATCTCTTGGAAAACAACTAACAACTCGTATCTAACTCAAGCTACACTCAAGTGACTGAAATCACCAAAAGCCAATTACTCATCGGCAAGCAAATCATATCCGTTATAGCATCAAATGACATCCAAACGTAACTTAACTTCTAGGACAAGTTTATAAGACCTAAGCACACATGCCTATGGCCTCAAATTCCACTTTACGTCAAGTTCCAAAATCGCGATTTTTAACAACAGTGGATTTTTGACCTAGTCGTTTTCGACCCAGAATGCATCTAAATGTTTAGCAATGATGCCCCAATACCCCGCCTATGGTTAGTTTTCAATTTAAAAATGTAAATTCCTAGTTATGATGAAATTAGGTCGCGGTTTGGCGACGCCAAAAGCTACGAAATACTGTGAATGGCTTACATCAATGCGTAGAGCTCTTACCTGCGGTTGCAATGCAACAAATGGATTGGCAATGTGACAACCGGAGAGGGAGTAGAAAGCAGGAGAAGGAGAGAAGTGGGCACCGTTAGCTAACGCTGTGTATTTCTTATCCAAAAACTTACAAAAATTGGCTTTTATACCTTAGCCAAGTTTTTTGGGTGGTCAAAAGTAATAAGCTAGAGTTCTACCACAGCTGGGAATTGACTGGTTGATACAATCTGGAAGCTTGTAGCCCCGGCTCATTAATTACAAAGTTTACCAAGAAAATAGGAGTTACAATATTCCCGATTTATCAAAATAATAATTGTTTTACAAGGAGAATTCCAAAAAATGGTGTCCGCGTTTGCTTGCTGCTAACAAGTATCCTGGCTCCTTTCTTTAGCAAGTCAGTTAGTGGTGCAGCTTTAAGAGCATAGTCCTTAACAAAGATCATGTACCACCCTATGATACCTAAAAACCCTCTAGCTTCGGTTTGTAAAGTGGATTGAGGACATTCCACAATATTCTTAACTTTGCCAGGGTCACCAGAGACTCCTTCAAGTGAAATAATAAACCCTACTATATCAACCTTAGGGGTGAAGAAGATACTTTTGCTTTTCTTTGCATACAACTTATTTAGGCGTAAAAAGCTCTAACACTGTCCGTCATGCTCTTCCTCTAATTTGGAATAAATTAAGACATCATCAAAGAATAATGAATTCTCTAAAGATATCATGCATCAGACAATTGAAAGTTGCAGGAGCATTCGTAGGTCCGAAAGCCATCACTATAAATTCATAATGACCATAACAAGTATTGAAAGTTGTTATGGAGATATCATCCTCTTGGATTTGAATTTGATAATAGCCAGATCAAAGATTTATTTTTGTGAAAATTTTGGCTCCATGTAGTCTATCTAGCATCTCGTTAATACGAGGAATTGGATATTTATTATTGATGGTAACCTGATTTAATCCCCTATAATCTATGCAAAATTAAAGAGATCCATCCTTTTTCTTTTGGAAAAGAATACGTGCACCCCATGGAGATGTACTAGGTTGGATAAACCCTTGATCAATGAATTGCTTGAGCTGCTCCTTGAGCTCTAGAGCCTTTGGAAGTGACATCATGTACGGTGCTCTTGAGACATGTTCACTACCTGGAAAATTTTGATTTCATGGTCTACCTCCCTTGGTGGTGGTAGTTCAAAAAGTTATGCGGGGAAAACATCTAAAAATTCTTCTAGCCACATGATTGAGGGTTGAAGAAGATTTTTCTACTTTGTTTAGTTTGACTACAAAATTTTTTTATCCCTTGTGTAGCCCTTTCAAAAGACGATTAGCTTTGACCAAGTAAGCTTTTGGTCGTCCATTCTGGCCTTGAATAGTGACTTCCTGACCTTGGTTGTCCACAAAGGTAACACTTCCTTGGGCACGGTGGATATTGGCATTATGACTGGCTAACCAATCCATTCCAAGAATTTCATCATAGATTCCTATGGGTAAGGTTTGAAAAGTAGTAGAAGTAGAGTATTCTACCAACTTGAAATCTATTTTTTCCATAGTCTATTGAGATAACACCTCCTTTCCATTGGTGGATTCAACTCTCATCTTTCTTGTAGGGTGTTCATTAAGTCCTAACCTCCTTAAAAACATTTAGGTGATAAGAAAGAATGAGTATTTCCACAATCAATAAGAAGCTCAATTTTTTCACCTTGGTGATTTGCAGGTGTTTGAATGACAACATATTGTTGTCTTGCTGCCGGCTCATCAATTGCAGCATGTAGAGTTGCTCTTTCCTCTTGTTCTTCTCCCAATGTTGGTTCTCCTATGATAGCATTAGCTATGGCAGCTATTCTGCACCCTCAACCTCGTCCTCCATTTCTTCCTGCATGTTTTATTATATGACCTCTCCCTCTGGCTTGATTAGGTATATTTGTTGTAGAGACTCGCCTAGGACATACATTCCTAAAATGTCCTAGCTCGTTGCATTCATAGCATCCAAGATTTTCATTTCGAGATCTAGTTTGCTAAAGCTGCAACTATCGGATGAGTTTGGTGAACTGTGTGAACTAGCCTTTGGTTCCACATCATAGGTTGTCCTCTCCTTGCAGAATCCCTTATATTTCCATTCCATCCCCTTTGATAGTTTGACATCTCTTTAGCTAAGGGTTTAGCTCTTAAAAGAGAATCTTGTAAATTTATAGGCCTCATGGCTTCTAGACAATTGTTTAAAGGAGCATTTAGACCTTGGCAGAAACGGGCTACTTGTTGATCTGCGATCATTGGTGGAGCATAGCGCCTAAGAGTTACAAATTTGGAGTAGTATTCTTCCACTATAAGATAAAACTGATGCAATTCAAAGAATTCATTCATATTAAGAGATTCATGTGAAAATGGATGATAACGTCCTTTGAAAACATACTTAATGTCTTCCCAAGTTTGAGTGTTTTGAGCTACATGGTTATCTTTGTAGTGCTATCTCCACCACATCTTGGCATCCCCAGTGAGACGAAATATAGCCAACATTGCTTGGTTATAGGGAGTAGTACCAACAAAAACAAAATTATCCTCCATCTCTTTGAGCCACACTTCTGCATAGTGCTCAAGTAGAGTTCCTCCCCCCTTGAAAGAGGGAAGTTTAGCTTGCTTGAGAAGTAGCTTTTTCTCTTGAAGAGATGTGTACACTGCACTCTACGCAATATAGATTAAGTGGAACTTTATTTGATATAGTAATTTTAATCTACTGTAAAACAGGACTTGATCAAACAATAGTATAGGCAAAAGTCAATATTGATCCAAACTTTATTCATATACACAGTATTTGCTACCAAGGTTGGTAGTCTTTTGACTTACAAGGCTTTGAAATATTCCTATATTTTTACTTCAGCAATTACAAAAGGATAGGCTAAAGGATTAAAAAAATAATTATTTTTTTGACACTCAAAACTGAGGAGATACACACATGGGTCGAATACTACCACAATGGATAACTTTTGTAGCTTGGTTATAGACCCATTGAGTCCGAGATACCTTTTCTCCTCCAAAGGTAGTGGTAGCATCCTGATTCTTCGTACTAACGAAAAGATAAACTTCAATAAATTTTAATTCCTCTACCTATCAAAGTTTCTTGAGGTTGGTAGCCATGAACTATATCTTGTTAGCATCAATGGTATAGATTCCTCGAGATGGACTCCAGTCGATGCCCCATCCTCTATGCACCATTGGGATAGGTGGTGCAAGCATCTTATCAAAAATCTTCATCGCCAGTTTTTGAAACTGATAATTTGTGGATTGGAATGAATTTTTGAACATGATGGTGAACACTTGGAATTCCTGTTAGGCCGAATGAACCGTTTCCTATATCAAGAAAGTTCAATCCTCGATACCATACATACATTCAAAACAATTTCCTAGGTTTTTCTATTATTTCAAACATTTTCATCCTTCAACATCCAAACATCAATCTAAAAATCTCCCCAAGCTTTAACCTAGGCTCTGATACTAATATAAATTCCCTGCTCCCTTTCGAGAGGAGCAGAGTACCTTTGGTAGGTCTCCAATCCTGAGACATTGCCTTAGCTACTACGTAGCCATGGGCATGAACTGTTAATGAAGAATTGGTCCTATCTCGCTATGGTGGAGCGTGACCACCATAACCCTATCTAAACACTACATGTAATCAATTATACCTAAGAGTATAAACCTTAGAGTGACCAACCTGTGAGCTTTTCTCCCCATGTTTCAGAAGCACGACTGCCAAGGTTCATCTCTTTTAAGATTATGACTATAAAAAAGAAAACTTCTAGCATTGAAAAGTTACCCCACTCATTGGGTCCACACGTCCATAGAATGATACCCTCATGGTATCATTCTCCCACTTTCCACACCGACTCACCCTTCTGTTGTTACCAAATTACTACCACAATGTTTAAACATACATGTTCCTTTACCTTATTTATGATACTCGTTCGTTAAAACAACCCTTTAAACAATAATCAAACAAGAAGAAGCAGTCCATTTCGATACCAACGATTTTTGGATTAGGTTCAAATAAGAATCTTTACTTGTGCCATTAGGTCCGATCGGTATATACATTATTCATAAAATCCATGTCATCCGGAGTGTCCCATACCACTCGACAAGTACTCACTGTGCCAACCTGGGCGTACTCCCGCCACAGCAACAATGGTGCCAAACTGGGCTTCATCCTCACGCCATGGCAAAACATAACTGCAGTATCTAGCTGAGCCATTGTGGGTGTAGTCCCATTGGAGCATCAGCTGTGCCACCCTGGACGTCATCTCACACCTCGACAACTATCACTTGATGCGAGTGCTAATAAGTAGAGATTCTTGACGGAAACCATATCAAAAGTATTGGACATACATTCTTTCCTATTGAAAACAACTTAACCAAACAATATTTCCTACTTGTCATACATATACCGAGTTTCTTGGGGTTAAGCCCTTGGTTTCGGTCCGTGCTTTCCTTTCCTAAGGTGATTAATATATGTCTATGGTCCTACATATGCAATGATGCATAACTTGAAATTGTAATACTAATATGTACCATAGTCCGATTGGTCCGATTGCTGGAGACATAACATGTTCCACAGGAGTTTCCCCTGTTACTTTTACCGACTTCATGATCGTTAGCGCCTTGGATTTGAGAACGCTTTGGAACCATTTTTTTGTATTACACTTAGGTTATACACTTAGAACTTTAAAATGGTCAATTTCCCTAGAAATCTCCTTGAAATCTAAGGTCGTTTTTACGTATAAGTAACCTTATTTTTCTTGAATATTACTTTACTAAATTTTTCCAAAGAGAGTCTGTAATTTGAACCCTCATCAATTCAGAACCACTTAGTTTTACTACACTACACCTAATTTCTATATATCAAAATCTTTCCTAATCTTAATTAATCAAAAATTAAGTGTATAAACTACAAAATTGAAATTTTAGAAATGCATTACTTTTATGCATGACATTTCTAATCCAACTCTAACTTCAATTCCTATACTTCAACTGAATCAATTTTTAGTATTATTCAAAATACTAATTAATCTAATTGATAATAAAATTGGTGTATGTAAATTTCATCATGCATAATAAGAGTGTGATGAGTACTCTTATGTATTAACTTTCAATTAACTATGCATAAGTTAATAGTTAAGATGTACTAACTAGAGAGAGTAGGTATAACTAGAGAGATTAGGGTAAGGGAGAACACACACACATCCTTTCTAAAACTAATTGAATCTTACTAATACATTAGAGAGATTAGAGTAAGAGATAACACACACACATCCTTCCTAAAGCTAATTGAATCTTACTAATCCATTAGAGAGATGAAAGTAAAAGATAACACACACATATCCTTCCTAAAGCTAATTGAATTGTACTAATGCATTAGAGAGATTACAGTAAGAGATAACACACACATCCTTCCTTCCTGAAGCTAATTGAATCTTACTAATCCATTAGAGAGATTAGAGTCAGATGTAATAAGTAAGATGTAATACACACACATCTTTCCTAAAGCTAATTGAATACTACTAATCCATTAGAGAGACTAGAGTATGAGAGAATACACACATCATTTCTAAAGATAATTAAATTCTTAATTAATCCTCTATGACTTGCTGAATGTATTTCACGTATTTCTCTTGGAATGATGAATAGGAAACACAGAGATGTTTTCTTGGTTCCCTTCCATTGAAAAAAGCTGAATATAATCTCCAGCAGTAGCCAAACAATCCGCCTCTCCCATCTCCAATAAAATGCAGTAGCTCATTGATATTACAAAAGGGCCGTGACGCAATGTTCATTGGATCCCTAGGGTAGATATGGCCATCAACCCATAAGTTGATTGCCTTGCACCCAAGGTTCCGTAGTTGATCTCCATCATTGGGATTAGATGTGCCAAGTTGCACAATAGTGTACTCCTGCTCTAAATTAGTGTTTAATCGATAACATTTTGACTTGTTAGTAATGTCTTGTAGTGGTAGGGTATTGAATGACATTTGTGTTAGTTAATCAAGAAAATTAGAGAGAATGTGTAATGGTGACTGCTACAAGTAGGTGAAGGTGGCTATGGAGGAAAGAAGTGGGAAGTACTTAGAGATAGGAGAAAAGGATTATATTGTGGAGGGAAGAAAGAGATGGAGTACAACTTAAACTCCTCTGAATTCAAATTGTTGATCATGAGTGTAGAGAGAAAAATGTTGCTGCACACAGAGGTAATGGAGTTTTCCATTGCTCCCAGTTGAAGCTAGATTCAAGGATTTAATATTTATGTAATTACCAAAAACATTGTGTGATCACAAGGTCTTGTGGACATATTTACATAATCACAGCTAACATGATCACAAACAAGCCGGTTCAGAGCAACCTAGAAACCCACAAAAAGCCCGCCGGGATTCTGCGTTTTCCCGCCAGGCCCCGCCGCGGCTATGCATTTTCCCTACGGGTCCTCCGGGAAGACCCTATAGCCCGGTGGGCTGCAACTTAGTATCATAGAGTGCCCAAATCGGGCACGTTCGGTGTTTTTTGTTGAGACACACACACACACACACACACACACACACACACACACACAAAGAGAGAGAGAGAGAGAGAGAGAGAGAGAGAGAGAGAGAGAGAGAGAGAGATGACCATCTTTGTAGGTACGTTGAGAGGAGAGAGGGGGTCATGAGAGAGAGAGACAGAGAGAGAGAGAGAGAGAGAGAGAGATCAATGACTATCTTCGTTGTGGAGCTATGTGGTGTCGCCACAATTATAATGACTACTTGCACACAAAAAACAAACATCATTTGATACACTTACAACCACAAATAGCTCGTAGATGCGTTAGCACATGTGCTCCAATTTGCAAGGAATGCTTGGCATTGTTGTGTAGCTCTCTCCGAGCCAGAAAGCTCTCTCCTCCAAGTGTGACTAGTGGAAATGAGGTGATTTTGGGCTACCTTGGATATCGATAATCAGACTTTCCAAACTATTTTTCCCCAAATTCCCCTGTTAGTCCTACAAGGCCGTGAAATCTATGTTAGACTCAAAAATTTCTTCAATCCGATTCCATTAGCTCATTTTGCAAGAATTTGCGGCCTTGGCGGCCTAATTTAGGCTTCCCGGTTCCATCTGTCGATTCAATTGAAATTTTTTATGCATTTCTATTGGAATTAGGGTTGCAATGAAACGCACACATCTTGGAGAAGATGAGGGAAGCTCAAGGCACACAATAGAGATTGTATTACTTAGTGTGCAATGGAAAGATAGATAGCCCTAGAGTGATGGGCGTATATACAATGCACGGGGGAAAAAACCTCCTAAAGAGGGAAAAAATGCCCCGGCGGTCCTAGTGTGTTCACACACATGACTACCACATGTATATGGTAACAAATCCCCCCTGGAGTGATGCGATGAACGAGAGTTGACACATGAATAAAGGGAAGTGCCATGCCCTGAGGACATGATCAGTCCACAAAAGGGAGTAAGCCCAAAGCTTTGCGGAAAGCTTCAAGCTTCTCATGAGACAATGCCTTTGTGAAAAGATCTGCAAGGTTGTTCTGTGTTGGCACATAAGCCAAGTTGATCTCTCTTGCTAAGAGCCTCTCCCTGGCATAGTGGTAATGCACTTCAATGTGCTTTGTACGAGCATGAAAAATTGGGTTCCTCGCAACTGCCAATGCGCTCTGACTATTAGTGTAGATAGTGTTGACAGTGTCCTGTCCAACACCCGAATCAGCCATAAGGCGTTTGAGCCATACAGACTCAACCGTAGCTGTGAAGACTGCCCTGTAAGATGTAAAGTGCCACTAAGGTAGCGGAAAATCCTCTTGACAACCTACCAATTCTTAGACCCTGGGCTATGCATGAATCTGTTGACGTGTGAGATTGCAAACTGAATATCTGGCCTCATGTTGCATACATAAATGAGGCAGCCAACAACATTTTGGTGAAGAGTAACATCAGCAGGATTGCCAGCATCATGTAGACTCAAATTCAAACCTGTTTCGATGGGAGTGGCAATAGGTTTGCAATCCTCAAGTCCAAACTTACATAGCAATGTCTCTATGTAACTTTTCTGACACAAGGCAATACCACCATCCCACTGCTTAAACTGTATACCCAACTAATGATGCAACATCCCCAAATCTTTCATCTTGAAAGTAGCATTCAAATCAGCCTTAAATTCAACAATATGCCTCTCATTTGGTCCAGTGATCAACAAATCATCAACATAAAGAACCACAATGAGAAGTACATCACCCTCACGCTTTACATACAATGTGCTTTCTGTTGTACGAAAGCCTCATTTAACCAAATGAGTGTCAGCTTTCTCATACCAAGCACGAGGATATTGCTTCAACCCATACAAAGCCTTCTTACATTTGCACACTTTGTCCTCTTGTCCTTTTATGACAAGACTGCGAGGATGCGTTACGTAAACTTCCTCAAATATGTCACCATTCAAGAAAGCAGTAACAAATGTCTGATTGATGTACATCCCAACCAAAATGAGTTGCCAATGCACATGGAAAACGCACAGTAGTCATATGACAAGTGGGGGCAAAAGTCTCTTCATAATCTATGCCTTTTTGCTGTGCATAACCCTTTGCAACAAGTCGAGCCTTATGGTGATCGATCTCACCATCCGGCTTGCGTTTCAACTTGTAAACCCACTTTGTACCAGTGGCCCTTTTTCCAGGAGGAAAATCACATAAATTCCATGTGTCATTTTCTATAAGTGCATCATATTCTGATTGCATGACAGCTATTCAATTTTTTGAATTCTGTGCTTCATCAAAAGACAGAGCCTCCTGAACATCATGTAAACTAGACACAGCCAACGCATAACAATCCGATGCATAAGATGCATGGCGAGAGCCTGAACGATTATGACTACACAAAGGTTCATCCAATTTACTGTCATGCAAAGTGTGCACCAGCCATTTTGGCATACCTCTAGCCTGCTCATTTTCAGCCCTTTCCTCATCAAGTACATCATGTACATCTGCATCAGTAATAGGCCGATTTGTAAAATTTTCAGAAACCCCCATAGGTTGTACTTGAACGATTTTTGCATATTTAGGATTCATTGGGTAGGGTCGTTGCTAAACTCGTTTAGCCATGCTATTCATGGGGATTTGCCTCATTGGAAATTACATTCCTATTTCCACCACTGAAAAGAGGCAACAAAGTGTCATAAATGTCCTGTGAGCTTACATTACTGTCTCTAGTACATGACAGCAAGGGATGAACCGAATCTTCCACAAACACTACATCCCGTGAAACTAGAATACATTTTGTGTGCGGATGATACAACCTGGAACCTTTACTTTCAACACTATAACCAACAAAAATACATTTGACACCCTTATCATCCAATTTTTTGCGTTGTGTTTGTGGCACTAAAGCATATTATGCCAAACAGCCAAAAACACGCATGTGCTCAATAGAAGGCTTTCTATCATGCCATGCTTCATATGGAGAAATAGACTGCAAAGATTTCTTAGGACACCTGTTAAGTACGGAAGTGGCACACATGATGGCCTCAAGCCAAAAAGAATGCGGCAAAGCTTGACTTTTGACCATACATCGTGCCATTTTCGTAAGTGACCTGTTTTTCCTCTCAGCAACACCATTTTGTTGAGGTGTATAAGGCACTATACATTGGTGTTCTATCCCATGAATAGCCAAAAATGCATTAAATTCATGAGACATATACTCCCCCCCTCGATCGGACCGTAGGGTGTCCATAGTACATTTCGAGACATTTTCAGCCATAGCCAGAAATTTTTTAAAGCACATAAAAACTTAGGACTTCGCTTTAAGCGGAAATACCCATGCATGCCTGGAGTAATCATCAATGAAAGTCACGAAGTACAGGTAATTGCCCAAGGACGGAGTTGGCATGGGTCCACAAACATCACTATGCACAAGCTGCAACGTGCATGTGGCCCGAACTGAACCATCCTGTGGAAACTTAGAACGCTGCATCTTACCCAAAATACAGCCTTCACAAACATGTTTGACAGGTGCTTCAAGAGGCGGCAAAGAAGCAACCATATCAAATTTCTACAAACGCAACAAATTGGAAAAAATTCAGATGACCAAAACGTGCATGCCAAAGTTTTGCATCTGAAATAGCCCTTGAATCTAAAACAGCATTTGCAAAATTTTGTCCACTTGTCATACAAAGTGAGTGTATATAGCCCACGGCACAAAAGGCCAGATGCAACAATTTCATCACCAAAACTGAGATCATGAATTGTACATCTATCACCCACAAATTTTACTACAAGTCCAAGTCTAGCAAGTGTAGATACAGACAAGAGTCTCTTTTTGATCCCAGGTACATAAAGTGCATCAACAAGTGTGAAGGAACTGCTATTTGCAGCAGTAAGCACAATCTTTCCAACTCCCTGAACTGGATAAGAGGCATTTTTGGCACAAGTGAGAGAATTCCCATGAGGGACAGACTTGAGAAAGGTGAACAATTCACAATGTGAGGTAATGTGCTTTGTGGGAATGTGTTGTTTAAGGGAGTAAACTAAGACTAAGTCCCCTTTTTTGAAAATTTTTGTGACTAGATGGGAATCAAAAAGCTGTTTTTGTTTCCGCTTTTGTGCATAGATGTGAGCTACAGCTGTTAGCCTTTGCTTCTCAAGCTTTTCTAAATCTTCAAGCATCTCAGACAACTCATTTCTAGTCCACTCAAGATCCTTAGCTACCCTTAGTGTCGGCAATAAAAATTCTATCGACAGTGTGGCATCAAGACCATAAACAAGGTTAAAGGGTGTAGCATTTAAAGCGGTTTTGAATGAAACTCTATAAGCCCATAGAGCGGCATGGAGGTTCATTTTCCAATCAGTCCATCTTGAAGTAACCACATATCGAGCTAAGAATTGTATTCGTATGCTCAGATTGTCCATTTGCTTGTGGGTGATAGGGAGCCGACTTGTTATGGATTACCATAAATTCATTCAGCAGATACTCAATTACCTCATTGAGGAAATGAGTTCCCCTATCACTGACAATTTCTATTGGGAGTCCATATCTTGTGAAAACATTCTCATACAAGAATGAGGCTGTGGTTCTGGCATCATTCTTTTTAGTTGCCTTGGCCTCTGCCCACTTGGCCAATAGTTCGTAGCTACAATGATATATTGAGCTTGGGTTCTATAAGCCGATGGTTGTATTGGCCCAACAAAATCTATTCCCCATTTTGCAAATGCTCTAGCCCCCATCATCAGTCTTAAAGGCATGGTATCTACACGAGTTGGCATTTTTGCTGGTTGACATGCATCACACCTTCGAACATATTCCTTGTCATCTCCAAAAAGTTTTGGCCACCATATGCCTGCCATTAAGATTGCTCTAGTGGTGGTTTCACTAGAAAAGTGACCTTCAGCTAATCCAACATGTGCTTGTTCTATAATAGGAATATATTTGTCTTCATTTTCACAAAGATGCAAATGTTGATCCTTCCCTCTCTGATACAATTGGTTTTCAATAAGAGCATAGTCTCTGCTTCAATTTCAATTGCTCTCTGGCGGCGTTTACTCATATCCTCAGGAATTTTTTGGCTTGATAAGTAAGTAACTTGATAGTTACTCCACTTAGGAATGAGTGATATTTGGAACAATGTTGCATGAGGTATGGGTGATTGTTTCTGGCATTGAAGATAGTTTTTTACAACTGAGTGAACATCGCTTCTCATGGTTGGCCAATATACTCTTAGTCTTAAGATCCGCTTCATAGTGTGGTCTTCCATAAAATGAAGTGCTACTATGGTAATATGTACTTGACTTACATATTGGGTTTTCTTCTCAGGATTAATACACAAAAGCAATATTCGATAACGATTTCTTTTGTACAGCCTTCCAGCTAGTAATTCATACATAGCCGATTGCCCAATTAGTTTGGTTGTAATAGGAAGTGGTGTTTGCGAATCCACTTGAGCTATGGTCATCAATGATACCATATTTTACGACCATTGGGGTATCATTTTCATGGAAAACAGATATGCATCTGGCAGATCATCGTGTACCCCTTTTGGTGGTTCTCATGAAATAATCCTTGACAAATGATCTGCTCTTTGATGAGTAGTGCCCTTTTTCACAACTACAATGAAATAGAAAACCAAAATAATAATGAACCCTCTCACTATTCGTCCTGTGTTGCATGGCTTGTTGACCAAGTACAATAAGGCTTGGTGGTCCACAAAGAACACAAATTTGCTGGCTAATAGGTAATGTCTATACTTTTTTACGTCATAGATCATTCCTAACTCTTCTCTTTTAGTGGTTGTATAGTTTTTCTCTGCCATCTTCAACTGTCTACTAGCATCATTAGGAAAAAAATGGACTCTCCATGGGCCTTGTAAGAATCCCTAATTTCAAGGAAGCCTGCCAAGATTAAGGGGGACAAAGGCTTTGAATGGGGCTATTTTGGTAGGGTCTCCTCCACCTTTGACCCCTAAAAAGGTAGGGGGAAGGGGGGGGGGGGGATAACCATTTAAAAAGTAGGGAAGGGGGGGCTAAACCATTTGAAAAGTAGGGGGTCTTCTCTCTCTAGCTTTTTGGCCAACTTGTAAGTGGCCTCTTAACTTTCCCATGCCAGCTAAGCAAATCCGTGGGTCAAAGAGGTCAAAAAAATGACTTTTTTCAAAAACTTTCAAAAAAACTCTATTCCCCCCAAAAAAGTACCCCCAACATATATACATATTAAAAAAAATATTTTTAAGTTAAATTACTCATAATTCAACATTTTTTGACTCCCTCCAAAACTTTTAGGAAATTCCTCCCAAAATTGAAAACTTTCCCTCCTAATCTAAGCTCCTCTCCTACACCCATCCCCCTTGCACCTGCACCTGCTGCTGCAGCTACACACCCATCTCTCCATCCTTCAAGCTCCATCTCTCCATCCTACAAGCTCTATCTCTCCATCCTTCAAGCTCCATCTCTCCATCCTACAATGCCTCTTGACGACGTGACCAATGTCCCAGCAAGCTCTTCACGCGGTAGGTCTCCAGGGCTTTTCCTACGCCTACCTCAAGAGTATGTTCCGACAAAGAAAACATGCTTGGGTAGATTACCTTCAGCCAACAAACGCCGCGCTCAAGGGGAGAAGAATGTGGATCTCTGGACAGACGGATGCTTGTATCCAAAGGATCCTTCTCTCAATGTTCATCCGTCTTTTACAAACATTCCATCACTATTGCAATACGTTGGAAATGGAGAGCAAGGTTTGTTGGGCTACTGCAAGAGACTCAACAAACACGAGATTGCGCGGTCTGAGATCTACTTGCGTCATTGGCAGTTGCTCAATGGGAGTTTCCACAATCTTCAAGATCAGATGCAAACAGCTACTAGTGCGCTTGAGGAGGCAAAGAGCACCATCACAACCAAGGAAAATGTAATTAAAAAGCTTGAGGATACTCTTTCACACATGAAGAGTACTGCCATGGGAGGTAGGGTGAGGAAACGAGAGTTGTCCGAAATTCAGACTCTTGTACCACGTGGAGGTGCAAGAAAACGAAGGGTGACAACTATAAGGTAACATGTTCTGTCCCTCATGTTGTTTAAGTCTAATACCTCTCATCATTGTTGTTTTGGGCAATAGGAACTTCGTCCAAGAAATGTGCGGCGGGGAGAATGCGTCAGCTAGGGCTACTTTACTTCGTTCTTGTTTCAACAAAGAGGATTTTATTGGGATGCTTGATGCTCCAGAGGAAAAACACTTGAAAGACGCAATCACTAAGAGAGTTCTTAGTGATTTTTCTAATATTGTCCACTGATCTAGATGTTCAGGATATTTGTGATGCTGTTGGGATTAGTACGAAGGGCTATCAAGCAATACATCAAGTGTTAAAAGATGCATTAAGAAGTCGAGGAGTCACGAAAAACCTATTCCCACTTCCTCACAGAGTGGTGATTGCCAAGAAGGTGTCAAATGAAGATGTTGTTCACCGATTAGGGGACTACTTGTATATTGAAGACACGATGCCTCTTCAGCCGCTCCGTAGCAAATCACAAGGAAGGAAGGGCCGTGGGAAGGGAAGCGGTGCTGTTTCTAACAGTGTGTTGCGGACCGAAGGGTTTTTTTACACCAAATTCAGCAATATCTTTGTGGACTTGATATGATTGCAGCAGTCCATGGCTGCTTTCTACAATTTGAGTGATGCAGGTTAGTTAGAGTTGCCTACATGCTCTATGATGTGTCATAACATGCATTCTGAGGCTTTATATTGTTGGCAGTTCTTGAAGGCAAGCTTGTGTTCGTGCTGGAGTTGGATGAGTGTGTAATTGTTAAAGGTAGAAAGTTGGAGAGAATGCGCATCACGCTTATGAATGAAGCCCTAGCTTATGCCAAGCAATCTTGCAGTTCGAGTGAAGTGACAAAGCCCTCTTTTAGTGTGCAATCAGAGAAGGATATATGGTGGCTTGGTGCAATTGAAGTTCCGAAAGAGACACATGAAGTCCTTGCATGGATTTTCAGTAGAATCCCATGGGTCACAGAGGTCATTAAAGCTCAAATAAACGGTGAGAAGCTCATGGTTCCAGGACGTGGGGAGTTTGATGTTGAATGGCATTTAGGTGGTGATCTAAAGACCATAAAGTGCATGCTTGGATGCAAACAAGGTGCAAATTCTTTACTTCCCTGTCCATTCTGTACGAAAGGGCACAAGACAAGTCGAGCAACTCAAGTGGAAGGTCAGAACAAAGATAATGATGACCATATAAATAGGGAGTGGCAAACTTCGGTTCTTTCATGTGATATGTTGCAGGTGCCCAATAGGGATAGCAAAGATCCTAGGTGGAACCCCATAATTCCCTTCTCCCTCAACAATGTTCACTTTTGTACATTGCATGCGTTTATGCGAATATTTGATAGGATTCTAAAGCATCACATTGATTATGCTTTCACAATGAAGCCCCTTCAACGGTCAAAAGACTCCTTGCAGGGGGTGGAGACGCTCCTTAATGAGATTGGATGTCACCGATCAAGGGTGAACATTGTAGCAGAGACTTGTAGGGAGAAGACATATGAGGTGGCACAGAAGGTTTCCATGAATGGAGCCAAGGCACGTCGATTTTTCAAGAAGATGTCAAAGTCTCCAATGCACGTATCCAAGGCAAGTGTCGATCTAGCAAGTGAGAAGCGGTGGGAGTTGTGGAAAGATTTGTGTTCATGCAGGACGGACAAAGATCCCAATGTGGAGGTTGCTAACCAATGCAAGCTAGTATGGTCATCCTTTCAAAAGGTTGTGCAATTGATGAATCTTTCAAGCACCACCGTTGAGCAGCGAGAGGAGTTCAAGAAGGTGCTTTATGAATTCACAAAGGCCGCTAAGGACGGATGGTCTGAAAGCAATATTACACACTACATGGTTTGTTTTAATGGACTTAATACATATGCAATGTTTGAAAATGCAACTTTTCTATTGGCTTATCTCCTTTTTGGTTGTTTTAGCACATTCTCTATGCGCATGGTGCATACTTCATGGACCGCTATGGTTCACTTGATATATGGAGTACACAAGGCATGGAGAAGTCCCACTATCGAGAAAAAGGAGTCTACTTCAAGAATACTCGGCATGGTGGTGGTAGTTCACACTCCAACTACCTCCAAGAGATGTTTAACTGGTTTTTTAGGCACACCTTTGGGAGAACTCGTACTATTGAGAAAGCATCCGAGAAGTGGAAACGCAGCTAGCAAAGAAGTTACGCAACGCCTCCCATACTGCAGCATCCAAGAAGTGGAAACGCTCTCGAGCGTCCCTGGGCCATGAAGCTTGGCGTGCAACTAAGTATCGAAAAGGCAGCCTTTGGGCATCACGTCAGCCGTCCGCATGATCCAGGTTTAGTTGTTAAATTCAATTGGTTTATTTGAGTTTCACTCAATTGGCCGCATAGTGTGAAAGGGCCCAATTCTCAAAAAAAAACCTATTTAAAGGTTGAAGGCGCTCATTTTGTCATTTTCCCTGCTAGGTGCTACCATGGAAAGAACAAAACAAATGGCTAGGATTGCATATCCAGAGGGGCCGGATGGCCAACAACTCAAAGGTACAGCAACAGAAGCTGGAACTTCACAAGCTCAAGGTGAAGTCCACACACAAGAAGCAGGAGCTTCAAATCATCATGGCCAGTCCTCTACAGCTTCAAAAGAGAGAAGGAAGCATCGCCTTGTTGTCTATTCATCAGACTCCAAGGATTCTGATGGAAACAGGGAGGATGAGAGCGACCAAGGCAAAGAAACAAACAGCCAAAAGCAACCGTCAGAAGGCTCTGAAGAGACGCAAATGGATGAAGATGCCCCATGGGTTGGCGTCCAAATACAACCTTATCAGGCTCACATGTCTATTGGAGGTAAGACACTTCCTAAAGGGAGTGGACCTACACCATCACATCCTCTCAATAGTGAAGAGCACAAATCAGATGGAGAGTGGGTGGAATTAGATTATGAGGTGTTGGAAGTGCCTGTGTAGAAAAAAAAGAGAAAGAGAATTTTCTACAAGAAGAGGAAGCAAGCTGCCCCAGCTCGTGCCGAAAATGCACCTCCACGTCAACCTCAGAAGGTACGAAAGCGCAGCCGGGCTTTTGCGGAGATTCGACACTATCAAAAGAGCACCGAGCTCTTGATTCGGAGGGCCCCTTTTGCAAGGCTATGCAGGGAGGTTTTGCAATTGTACAACACTCAGTTTCGGATGGTGGGCGCCATGGCCATAGAGGCAGTCCAAGAGGCAGCAGAGCAATATAACTAGCATATTCAAGGATTCTAACCTCTATGCCATCCATGCAAAGCGTGTAACCAATATGCCCAAGGATATGCAGCTTGCTCACCGTTTGCGCCATGAGGAGTAGCTTGTAATTAGGCATCAAACCTTTTTGTATTTACGGAACTCCAAGATTGGGAAGAATTTGAATACACGCGTCTTTTGATTGTATACCCCACTCTGTGCATTGTATTGGGAAGAATTTGAATATAAGCGTCTTTTATTGTATACCCCACTGCACATTGTATTGTTTTAATTTTGTACCATGCGATGTAGCACTGGTCCAAGTTTTGTCTACCTTCTATTGTATGTATGTAGCCATTAGCTTGTTATTGTGAAAAATTGCCTACGTTTAGCACCTTGGCTAAGTGGGGTATGCACTTCCTGATGTATCCATGCTATGTGACTCACTATTGCATGGAAAAAGCATTTACAAAGTGTTGAAAATGGCTTGGAATGCCCCCAAACTGGCTGCCACAAGGGCGCGCATTTGGGGCTTCCAGAGGCCTATGGATGGACACAATGCGTGCCCTTGTGGCAGCCTTTTCTAGTGCTTTCCAAACACTTTCCAGTGGTTTCCAGACAATTTTGACAAGCAATAAGTATGTTTTGTTTGCTTCAATGCTTCAATTATCATAGATGCTTCTGGCAATCATCCCCCCTTAGTCCATGTTAGTCCTATACTCCAAAATGGGCTAGATATTGCCACATAGTTTACTCTTGTGGTTTGTTAATACAACTTTAGGTATCTGGGGCAAGATGGGCTTAAGGTTACCTGGGTATGTATGTCTTCCTGTTTTGCAGCTGGGTATTAATGTCTTGTCACTCTGTTTTGCACCTGGCTAGGCTCCTACATGGGTCCAAAATCATCTGCCACAAGGGCACGCATTTGTACACTTCATCTGCTGATGGAATGCCCCAATGCGCGCCCTTGTGGCAGCATATTTTAGGGACTTCCAAGCTCTTTACTAGGCACATCCATAACTTTGGAAGCCTAGATATAACAAAGTATGCATTTTATTAATTTTAATGCCTGCCAAACCCTTTAGTAGTCATAGCAGAAATTATGGTGCTTGTCATACACAATGGAAGCCCAACATATAAGAAATTCAAAACCTTGCAAGAAAGAGAGTCATAGACAACAAAAATTAGTTTCATTAAAGAAATAAATTCTTTACATGATATCCGGCTTTTGCTTTAGGATCTTTCGAATTACAATTTTCTGGCGCTTGGCCTTTTGGGGTGGCTCCCTGTTAAGTAAAGTGGTTGTGATTTCTTGGGTGTCATTAACCCCTACAGCTTGGTTCATGCCAACATGGGCAATAAGGCTCCTGCGAAAGTTAACACCAAAAGGGAATATTGCAAAATCTTTCTTTACAAGCACTACAAGGTTGGCTGTTTGGGCAAGTGTTGTTAAACACAACGCCTTGGAGAGTGAACGGAGAGTTAAAATGTTGTAGCGACCATTGGGAGAGTAGTCGGCATGGACAAACACCATGACACCAGTGGGAAGTGTGCCGAGGTAGTGAGCAAGTTCCGCTTGAGGTCCGAATGGCGTCCTTCTCCCCCCTGACCGTTGCGCCCAGGCGTCAACCTCCAAAACATTCTGCAAAACATAGGTTTTCTGAGATATGGCACAGAATTATGATATAACATTAACAAAATCATTTGTAACAATCAAATGTAAGTGAGCATCTATACCTCTTGTCTACGATCCTCCTCATCGGCATCCGGGTGCAAGTAAAGATCCACACTTGACTTCCCCTTTGGATCAAGCAGAACAGGTGTTGCACCAAATGGTGGTGAATCCAATCTTGCGCGTTTAGCCAAACACATGGCTTGCACGGCCACAAACTCCTCCTCAGAGACCTTGGCCTGCTCGGCCGCTGCCACCTCGGCTTGTGCGATCGCCACTGTGTCCGCCAAAGTATTCTCCATGGGAAGTAGGAGATCATCGTTATGGGAGGTGGTGGTATCAACCTCAAACTTGCCATGGGAATCGAGGATGGCGAAAAACTCATCCATGCGAAGCTCAAAGGATTTCTCCAGATCTTGCATAAAGACAAACTCCTCCCCACCCACCACAATGGAGGAGAAGCGGGTAATCTCTACCTCAGGGATGGCATCCCGAGTGGTGGTTCCTTCTGGCGGTCCCGAGGATGAACGGACAGATGAAGAGGCCTCCAAGAGGCCTTGAATCCCTACAGGGTAGGTCAAGGCAAGCGTCCTCTCTTCTGCGGATGATTCAATGGCCGCGGGCTTGGGGTCCTTCACATCAGCCAGTACCCCGCCGATCTGCAAGTGTGGTAGCACTACGTCAAGGCTTACTGGGCACTCGTGAAGGAGGAAGATCATTATGGCCTGAACAGAGAAAAAAGTGTTTCCGATCCTTCCCTTACGCATTGCTCGCACATCATCAGCTTCAAGCCGCACATATTGTCCGGCGGGTTGTGCTATGGTGGCAAAGCGTGCAAGCCGCTGATGAAATGGCCTGTCCCCTTGGTACATGTGGTGGAGAAGACCTTCAGGGACCCATTGCCCTGGCCGATTTGGTAACTCAACAATGAATCTCCCCATGCACCTGGAAATGTATGAAGTAATGTGCTCAAGAGATTGAGAGTGGAGGGTCAAGGTGGTTTCCAAATCGGGTTGGTTTGTGAAAAATGCTTGAAGCTCAGGGTGATTTGCATGCCCAACCTCAGTAAGGAATGCATCTAAAGCACTAGTAGCAGCCATTTCTTCTCTTTGCGTGATTGGGTATGCTAGGTCTCTCTGCACTGCTGGGATGAAAATGGTGAAATGAGGTGGTCCCCCTTATATAGACATATTCCATCTCGAAAAAAATAAAAAATATGCATTTAAAAAATAAATTTACACCACCTTAAAACTCAAGTACAACACCTTAAAACTTTTCAAAATCTTTAATAAAATATCCAATGTATAAACGATTAAAGTTACAAGCCAATTCACTTAGACAAGATGATTTCGTCTGTAGCCCAATCTTTGTAAACAAGCATAGTGGCCTCCATCCGCCTTCCAATCTATACAACCAAAAAATGGGCAATCAAAATACAAAAACCCACAAAAAATAAGAAAAGGTAGCTAAGCAAGCACAAAGCAAACCTTGCATTGTTCCAGTTTGAAACTTGCATTACCGACATCCTCGAATCCCATTATGACAAAGTGTTCCTGAAGATTGGCAAGAGTCCAATGCGGATTCAATGCAACCACCTCCACCTCATTATTGGGCATGCGGACAGGAATTTCAAAGGATTGAACCTCTTTGGCTCTCAACTGCAAGGGTATCCATGTGCCACGTGCTAAGTATGGAGCCTGATTTACCCTTGTAATTTTTTGTGGTAAAAGCGCACATTTGTAAGGCCCCCATTATGAGGAGAAGCCATCGTTCGTGAAGGAAAATCACTCACCGGAAACCAAAATTTTCACGGACAAGAATCAGGGGCAACTTTAGAGACCTCGGGGGCGGAGGCCCCTGAGACTTTTTTTCACCGGAATATTCCTTTTCGCCGGAATATTATGGCCGGCCAACGGCCGGAAAGTGGTCGGAAAACAACCGATCGGTTGGCCGGTGGCCGGTAGTCAATGGCCGATGGCCGGAAGTCAATGGCCGGTGGCCGGTGGCCGAATTCAAAAGCGGACTTGTCTTCTCAAGGGCGGCCACACATGGGCGGATTGGAGGGTCCGATTTGGACTTATTCGCACAAGGGCGGCTACACATGGCTGTCTCTCATAAGAGAGGGCAGCCCTTTTGGCCTATAAAAGGAGGCCATTTCTACACACATTTCATAGTGTGAAGTTCATGCAACAAGGTGAGTGTGAGGTGGTGAGAGTGAAGCAAGGCGGGAGCTCTATCAAGGGTTTAATCCCTTTGTAAACTACTTCTTCTTTTGAAGTGCTAAAGCCATTGAGTGGCTGCTTTCCCGTGGATGTAGCCCACATTGGGTGAACCACGTATATCGTGTGTACTCTCTCTCTCTCTCTCTCTCTCTCTCTCTCTCTCTCTCTCTCTCTCTACTCTATAATCTCTTGTGTGTGAAATCTATCTCTCTCCATTAAGTAATCTACTCAAAAATCTATTTAGCTATGTGTTATTTCCTAACACCACGTTTGTGCATCCACCTCTCGTAGCTAAACCGTGCATACAAGGTGCACCTTGCTTTCAAATACCGAAGGCAAAGCTGTGTGGGGGACACATTGTACTTATAACGGTCACCATCATGCAAACCGTCAACATAGCCCCAATTGACTCCTAGAATGGTGTCCATTGCATCTATGTCAACTTATTTGCAAACAAACATTGTTGGTGTTTCTACAATCGGCAGAGAGCGGAATGCATGTACAAACAAATGAATGGGACAATGCCAACTGAGACCCACCGATCTGGTTGCCTTACCAAACTTTAGGGACCCTTGGAAATATTGGAGCACCTTGCGCTTGAAAGAAAGCAAAGCCCAATGGTCTGGAGTTGGCCATTCTGCACTCTGCAATGAGGGTGTCTCCAAGGCTTCTAACCTACCATAGCTTTGGATTGACTTCGGCACCACGTACTCGTGGAAGTACATGAATATTCGTTGCTCGGTAAGTTTTTTCGATGAGACATTAGGAAACATAAGCTCCCCAATTTGAGCATGCACAACCATGAACGTGCCTGAGAGGCACTCAAGCGGCTGCTCCTCAACTAAGCCGGATGGAAAAACATCTTTAGAAATGTCCTTAGTTAAACATAATGATCACATAAACGTAAACATGACATATGCATGGGATAGCTAAACCATGAAAACTTACAATGAGGTGCAAATTGATTTGAAGCTCTCTTGAGGTGGATCTCAGCTGCACTGTAGACGTGTTGCACGATGGCCACCATTCCGGACTTGGTTTCTTTGAATGCCAATAGCCGACCCTTCCAATGACGTTCCAATACGCCTCGACACCGTAGGCGATGAGGTCCAGCACGTGACGGTTGCATGTAGACACATGCACCCTTCTTGAATACTTGTGGGATCCATACCCCCTCTGAGTTTTTTGTGTTGTGCAACACAATCTCCTCTATCTCTGGTTTGGGCCGTCTATGCGTGGACATGATTGGGAAGTTGGGCTTAGGAAGGGATTTGAAAGAGTTGAGTACTGTGGAGAGAGAATGAGGAGCTGAGGGGAGGGTGAGGTGAGCTGCCTATGGTGGCTATGGTGGCTTTGACATTGGAGATAGAGAAAGAGGGGAGGAGTGAGAGGTAGAGAGGTAGAGAGGATAGTAGAGCTGTGGGCTATGGAGTTTGGGATTGTAGAGGGTTGATGGAGGTGTGAGAGAAGGGGGAGCTATGGAGAGAGAGGAAGAGAGTGGTGGAAAGCTTTTGGCTATGGCTTCCTTGACTATAGAGAGAGAATGTGAGGAGGGAGAAGAGGGAGAGTGTGGGAGAGAAAATTAATGAGGGAGAGAGAGAAAAGTGGATTTTGGGGGGGAAAATTGATTTTTTTAAGTTAGTTTATGTTTTGGGGCAGTTTTGGAGGCAAATGGGTGAACTTTGAAACTTTTTAAAAAAAATTCAATTTTTAGGGTTTTTAAGCATGCGCGTTTTTTTTTTGGCGGTCCCTCCCTCTTTTATGACACCTCTCTCCTCCTATTTACCCCCCCCCCCCCCCAGCCTACCTCCCACCTCTCTCTAAGAACCAAGCATTGAAGAGGGAGACAATTAGGCTGCACCCCTACCATTCCTCCCCCTCTAGGTGATATCCCAAGAGCCTTCTCATTGGTTCTCCCTTAAGCCTTCACTAATCAAAAAGGCCCAAGGAGAGTCCATATTTTTCTTAATGATAAGAAATAGGAAAATCAAATTTTCCGTCTCCTGGTTGAGCTAGTATACACCCAATGGCAAAATTGGAAGCATATACATGTATGTGGAATATCTTATTCCAATCTGTTGCTTTCAATATTGGGTCTGAAGTGAGAGCTTGCTTTAGCTTCATGAAGGATTCTTCACACTCGTTAGTCCATTCAAAGAGTGTGATCAAACTATACATGGGTTTTGCAATTATAGCATACATGTAAATGAATCATCTCTAATATCCACAATGTCCCATGAAAGCTTGAACACCTTTGACTGTTGTCGGTTTAGGAAATTCAGCAATAACATGAATTTTATCCATATCAGTAGCTATGCCATTTTTAGACACTATATGTCCAAGAATTTTTCCTTGTCTACCCATAAGTGTGCACTTTTCAGGATTTAAGCAAATCCTATAAAGTCTACATTTTTCGAATATCTTTTTGAGGTTTTCAAAATGATACTTCCAAGAAATTTTGAAGATATTCTTTAAAATCATGGCTCATCAATCTTTGAAAGGTGGTAGGAGCATTAGTTAACCAAAAAGGCATAACCCGATAGGCAAAAATACCCCATTCAGTTGCAAAGGTAGTTTTATGTTGATCTTTGGGGTCAACCAAAAAGTTGATTGTATCCCAAAAAGCCATCTAAAAATCTATAAGCTTCTTTTCCTGCAGCTCGTTCTAAAACATGCTCAGTGATTGGAAGAGGAAGGTTGTCTCTAATGGTGGCTATGTTCACTTTCTTGAGATTGACACACACCCTTAATTTTCCATCTTTCTTGGGTACTACCACAATTGGAGACACCCAATCTATGTGTTCAATTCCATAAATGATTCGGCTTCATTTAGTTTTTCTCTCTCTTATTTGATCTTTCTGGCAAAGGTTTCATTATAAGTATATGGCCTTTGTCTGCTTGGTTTCGGATCATCTCACATAGGTATGGTATGTTGATAGATTTTTGGATCAACACCCTTGATATCCTTGTAAGACCAAGCAAAGATATCTCAGTATTCTTTTAGTAAGCTTAATAAAATCTCTTCTTCTTCTTCCGTCAGGTCGTTTGCAATGTAGGCAGTCTAGGCTCTTCTGCTGGTTCGACCAAATCTATCTTTTTTGCATTTTTAGGTCCTTCGTAGGACGCGCCTTGTTTTCTTAGTTCCTTGATAGGTTGCTCAACTATAATCTTTCACTCTTGGAGAGTATGTTTCTTGTAATGGGATGGAACACTCATTACATCTTTATCCTCTTCCTCAATTGTTTCGATTTCCGTGGTATACATCTCCTTTAGAGCTTTCTTCAACTCTTGATACTTCTTTTCTCGTTCAACTCGTGTCATGGTTGAATCCTTGTCCTGGTATTTAGGTTTTTCTTGAGTTTCTTTTCTCGTTTTTCTCGATTCTTTTGATATTTCTTGCTTTTCGTCTGAAGGATATCTACCCATGATTTTGTCTTTGACACAATCATGTGCATCTATCTGCATCGGAAACTGTGTTCTACTAGAAACTGATGGCATAGGTTTAGATTTCAAGTTTTTAGTGTCTCTTTTTCTTCAATACCATTTCTGTCTTCTCAATTTCTCGTTTGGAAAGTCATAAAACTTTTCCTTCCCTCCTTTCATGAGTAGTTTAGCTCTCACATGTTCTTTTTCTGACCCTGAATCATCTGAGGTAGCTGAATGTTCTTCTAGCTCGTCTATTGCATCATAGTAGAGGTCTGAAAAGATGTATTGAGCTTTCATTAAGTCCTTGGGTTCTTGAAATTTTTCTTCAATGTGAAGGGTTGAAATCATTTGTATGGAATTATGTCATATCCATCCTCATTGCAAAATTGAGTAGGTATAGACGTATTTATACACAGATTCATTGTTTGCCAAAATTTGAGTCCACTCAAATGGCTCAAACAAATGCTCCGGAAGGGTTCAGGTATATAAGCTTCATCAATGCAATCCCTCTCTAAGATACATTCTTCTCGTTTTAAGCTCTTGTTTCTGAGGCTCTACACATCCAAATGGGTGTGTCTTTGTTTAACCAAGATGGAAGCTTTGTTTCAACCGAAGAGACTCAGTCAAATTCTTGTATGGGAATTTTCATAACATCTCTATAAGTGTGATATTTTATATTAACCCTTGTTATTGATCCCACTTGCTGCAAGTAGAGGTAGTTGTTTTCCCACCAATCCTGGATGAGTTGTACTTGTCGCATGAAAGGTCTTCCCAAGATGATTTCATAATTGAGTTTCTTTCTAAAGTCCACTATTGCAAAATTATGTCAATAATCAATTCCAGAGAGCTAACTATCACTTTTTCAAGCAGTCCTAAGGGTTTTTTCATGTATCCATCAGCAAATTGCAATTTCATTCGAGTTTTTCTAATGGTTGGTTTTTCCTGTAATTCCTATACTGCTTTCGTGTCTATGGCTATGCCTGCCCCACTATCCAGTATTTCCATGGTTTCTATGTCATTAAATCTCACTTGAAGGGTTATGTTTCCTTATTTACCTTCGTAGTATTCTTTGACTTTTTTCATTGGGACGGATCTAATCTCTTTGTTATTCAATCGTGTTTCAATTTTCCCAAATTTTTCATGATTAGCCTTGTTATCCCCACCTTCTCTAGAGTTTTTTGTACATCATTCCATAAATATGGTTTGATTTTTAGTGGTTCTCCTAAAGTAAGAGTGCATTGAATGGGTGTAGACATGATTGAATGAATGTTTTCTACCTCTAAGGTTTGTTCCGCTCTTTTTATCTGAGTGGTTTTATACACTATGGATTCGTATTCGTTATCTCCCAAGTAAGAGGGTAGTATTTTCAGAGTCATTGGTTTAGACATTCCTGAAGCTTCAGAGCTGCAATACCCATACAAGGATTGTATATCCATGTCCATATCAGGAGGTAAATTGTCTAACCAAACTTCCTCTATAGGAGCTGACTTCAAAGCTAGCCTCCCATCATTAATCTCTCTCACTTTTACCCATAAGTGTCCTGGCCAGTCTTCTTCTACGAACGTAATTCCATCTAAGACATCTTCCCTGTCAGGCACTATGAGTTTTGGCTCTTTAATTTCAAGGTGGGGTTCTACCACCACTTTGGATTTCCCTTTACTGATTCCTACCACAAGATCCTCAGGTTTTGCTATACTCTCAAGCTCGGGTTTCTCGTTTTCCAGCATCTCTTGAGTAATTCTTACCAGATTCTGATAAGCTTCAAGTATAGCTGCTTCCATATCTAGAGAATGATAGTTTTTCCATTTGTTTTCCATATTTTGGCCCGCTTGGTAAGCTTCCAAGGCTGCATTGATCTGCTAAAAAATTTTGTCTACCAAAATTGATCCTCCAAATTTCACTGTGGTTTCCTTGATTTCACTTCCAATTTCTTTCATTTTTTTCTAGAATAGTTTCTTGGCTTTCTCCTCGATTTCAACCCTTTGCTTCTATTTTCTCGTCTCATACCTCTCGTTTCTTATTCTCTTGGTTTTTTGAGAGGAAATTTTAGTATTCTCTGAGACATCCGAGGAGATATGTTTCTTTTTCTTAGCCTGGGATCTAGTTATTACCTTGATTGGAACAATAGGTTCACTCTCTGATGAGCTACTAGGTATCACTTGGACTACGTTCACTACTGTTTTACCCTTGTTTAAAGGATTTTTTCGACAATCTTCAAGGAAGTGTCCTTCCTTTTTGCAACATTGTATACAAAAAGCTTCAACTGGCTTAATGATTTGTAAGGATCTGGGCATTCATTTTTCTAATGATCATATGCCCCATAGTTATGGATGTTTCTAGTTCTTGGCTTAATCATGGGTCTTACCATTGGAGTTCTAACACCTTGATTAGCTACATAATACATCGGTGCAAGCTCTGGTGTAGCGTAAGTGACACGTTCTTCCATTGGCGGTGGATGTGAATTATACCACTCTCCTTCTACCATTACTATAGATGGACTAGTCTTAACATAGGGTGTAACAGGCACTAGTGCTTGTTCATCTATGATTCCCTCTGAATGCATGTACTTTACAGGCACTGCGTTATGTCTAGGATATGGAGGTTGTTGACCCAACACGGGTTGAGGTCTTTCCATACCCATCGATGGTCTTTGAGTTGGGTCCATATTAGGCTGATATCTATACATGGGTTGTCCTTGTGGCCTACTGAACATTTCCATCGTACTTTGGTCAGTAGTAGCACTCATTGGTCTCATGGTTGGTCCATTTACCCTCAATTGCACACCATTTTTCTGGCCTAATTGGTTGTACCTATTGAGGTATCCCTTGCCCTAGTCCCCTCATAGGTGCTTTTTGCATGTTATTCATCATTTCATTCATCCTTTTGAGCATGTCTTCTATGGTTGTAAGCGGTGATGCTGCAGCCGTTCCCACTTGTGTTGATTTGGTGGATGTTGTCTTATCACTTTGAGTATCCTTAGGGACATCTTCTTCATTGGAAATATCACAATTGTCTCACAAGTCGATGGCATCCAATACACACTCTTCTAGGGTTGTATGCTTCTTGCTATACAGTATAGCATGAAGTTCTTTCTTTAGTAGTCCCTTTAGAAACAATGATACTAATCTTTCTTCCACAGGTGTTTCTAGTTATGGACATCTTGCAATGTATTGCTTCATTCTAGTTGCACAATCTCTAACATACTCACCTTGTTTCTATTTGAAGTTATAGATTTGAGCTACCGTATTATTTTTTATCCCCGTTTTGGAACATGCAGCTACAAATTCTTGAGCTAATGTATTTAAGTCCATGATTGACCTCAGTGGAATGTTTTGGAACCACGTCAGTGCTTTTCCTTCTAATGTCATTCCAAATTCCTCAAATTGAGTATGGAAATCAAATATGCATTTTGATCTTAGCACTTGCTTGAAACTTGCTAAGTGGTCATACGGATCCCCAGATCCACTGTATTTTTTGACCCATTTTTAAAAATCAGCTGGTCTGACACGTCTATTTGGTTCAACTTCAGGTCTCCTAGCAGTTGGTCTTGTCTTGAGTCCTTCAAACCAATCTGTTGGAAATAGTGACTCATGTAGCCCTGGACTGGCTTTAGTGTCACCCGGCTTTTTGTGCGACGTGGTAGGTTTGGATTTTTTAACATTGCTCCCAAAAGATCTCTTACAGAGTTCCTCTCTTGGTATAGTTTCTGGTCCTTGCCAAATATCCAACCTCTTATGGAGTACCCTTGGTATTTTGTTTGTTCCACCTCCTCAGGACTCATCATAACAGAATTATTGCTATAACAATCCCTAAATAGGTAGGTTGGTAGATCTGTTGAACCTTGTCTTTGATTTTGAAGATATAGATGATCTTCATGAGTATTAATTGTTCTGATTTGGCATGAGAAGTCCATAGAAGATCCTTGACGTTTCTATCCCCCAAACAATAGACTCTGATCCTAGGATTATCCGTGTTAAGCTGTTTCAAAGGCTTCAAATCAACTTGATCATATCCCTCAAATTCTAAAGTCGGTGGTCCTTCTTTTGCTGCCATATCCGGAATGAGTGTATTCACCTCTAATCTCCATTTGTCTATCACATCAGGGTTTCCAACTTTTGAATACTGAGTTCCGTTTCTATGCATATACATTTTTCCTTCCTTATTTTTCCTCATTTCCTCTTCAAACTCTATATCATGGTCATCAATGCGAATAGCATACCCTTCATTAGGATCCAGGTAAACTTGAGCTCCATGGTTATTAGTCTTATAAAGTGTGAGTATGTGCTTATATCACACTGTCATTCGGGTTCCTGAATGAGTCGAATAGGAAGAATTTTAGATGTTGATTCAAAAAAAGTGTCCGAGACTTCTTCAAAGATAGTATCCAAGTGATCACCTTGGTTCACACTCTGTTCGGTGAATACTTTACTAGTGGTCTCTCCAAATATTCCTTGATTTGCTAGTATATGACCAGATCTAAGATTCATATGGACTTGTGAAGCCCTGAAGAGAGTATTTACAGTCTGATTGACTTGTTATCAGTCTCTTCCACTTGACTTGAGTGCAATTTCTGTCAAGATTTCAATTCCTTGTCTGTAAACTAATTCCAATATCAGTTTTAATCAAGTTAGCTATTCTTTCACAAATTGTATAATTTTTTGCCAACTATTTGTGACTGGTCTATGTATATCACTTGAGTTTGAGCTAAGTGAGTCAGCAGTTCAGACTTTCAGATTCTACTTTTGCAAAAAGCCAAAGGACTAATATGCAAACTGGAAATTGAGTGAACATGTACTAATTTGGATCCGATTGACCCAAAAATTGACTGGTGGCCTTGTATTAGGTTGTTCTAACATTGTACAAGCTCAAAAGTCCAAAATTTTTTCTCTGTGCATCAGAAGTAAATAATCGTGTTTATTTACTTTTCTCAGTTTTTTGCACTTTTTGACTTGTTTTGCCAAGTAATCAACTTGTTATGGTCTCTGGACAAGTTTCATTGAGTTTGAACAAAAATTGTCCAAGTTATCAATTGTTTCGTGTCCGCAGACTCACCTTTGTGATCCAAATTTCATCAAATTTGATTTGTGTGATCGACTTGATATGCTTGACCTTGTGGTATACTCAAATGTGAAAATTTGTCCAATTTTGAAACAAAAGTAAATAATCATGATTATTTACTCCTGGTAGTTTTGTGCAACTTTTTGCCCAATTGTTTACACAGATTTGTTAAGCAGCTTAACTTAAGCTCCCTAGCCAAGTTTCATCAGGTTTGAAAATCCTGTTCAAATGGTCAACAGTTTTGTGTCTACAGTCTAACTTTACAAATTTCAATGATCCAAATCTTACCAAATTTGATTTGTGGGCTTAATATAACATGCTAAAACTAGTGGTAAGCTGGGTTGGTCAAAAAATTTTAGAAATGGGACAAAAGTAAATAATCACGATATTTACTTCTGGCAAATTTTTTGCATCTTTTTTGTCAACTGAGCTTGTACACTTGTTTAACACTTCAATATAAGCCTCTTAGTCAAGCTTCACTAAATTTGAACAAGATTTTCTCAATTCACACTCAAGTTCTCGACAATCAATAAAGATTTCAATTTTTTTCAAGGTTTTGGTCAGTTTGGTGATCCAAATTCTCTGAGCCTTTACAAAAGATGTTTGTACACATGCATAGAGTCTTTGGTATCAACCTTGGCCACTTTTGAGCTAAAAGTAAATAATCATGAGTATTTACTTTTGGCCTAAAATGAGCACTTTTTTTTAGCTTTTTCAGTGGATAGTCTTTTTATGATCTACTTTAAGCCTGTGCGTCAAGTCAAAACTTAATTTGGCCAAAAATATCAAGAAAAAGTAAATAATCTGAGTTTTTGCAAAATCTTGAAAATTTACCTCAAATGCGTCCTTAAGCTTACCCACCATTAGTTCATACAACTTTTAAAGCATAATTTCTAGCCGAATTCAGTGATTGACAGTCTTTTGGTGTTGTTTCAAGCTGTAGACCTGAGATTCTATAGCTTCACATAAACAACTCACAACTGATTCTTCTAAAGAGAGCAATGTTATGAGATCCCACCTTGGACTCTATTTACCCTACTCCTAGATTGTACTGCAATGGGCCTGTGGTGGAAAGTGTCCACAAACACTCGTTTTCTTGTTTTTTATGGTTTTTTGAGCCTTGATCTTAAGACTTGTCTTGTCCATCAATCATTCTCAAGATCCTAATCTAATCCTACAATCCTACTATCCTAAAAGGTACTTAGCAAGTACACTTACTTCCAAGCTACCTCTACACAACAAAAGACGACAATCTTAAGCTATGCGGTTTTAAAAAGAAAGTTTTGACTCTAGGTGCTCCTAGAGGAAGTTAAAGGACAACTACACAATACGCTCCTGTTTTTCTCTAGTTTAGGTCTCTTCAATCACCGACAACGGCGCCAAATGTGGGATGGGTGTCTAACCTCACTCTTATCTTATTGTAAACATAGCGAGAACCACGAATATAATTGTCAATCCATGGGATGACGTTGACTTGACTAGCGCATAGAGGCTACAAGAGGTTGTCAATATCTTGGAAAACAATAGACAACTCACATCTAACTCAAGCTACACTCAAATGAATGAAATCACCAAAAGCTAGTCATTAATCGACAAACAAATCATAACCGTTATAGCATCAAACGACATCCAAACATTACAAAACTTCTAGGACATGTTTATAAGACCTAAGCACACATGCTTATGGTCTCAAAGATCACTTTAGTTCAAGTGCAAAAATTGTGATTATTAACAGCAGTGATTTTTTGACCTAGTCGTTTTCAACCCAGAATGCATCTAAATCCTTAGCAATGATGTCCCAATACCTCGCCTATACTTATTTTATGATTTTTAAGCTTAAATTCCTACTTATGATAAAATTAAGCCGTGGGTCGGCGACGGCAAAAGCTACGGATTACCATGAAATGCTTATGTCAACGCGTAGAGCTCTTACCTACGGTTGCAACGCAACAGACGACATTGCAATGTGACAACAGGGGAGGGAGTAGGAAGCGTGAGAAAGAGAGAAGTGAGCATCGTTAGCTCATATTGTGTTCTATTATCCAAAAACTTGCAAAATACTTATAAAAATTGGCTTTTATACCTTAGCCAAGGTTTCTATGGTCAAAACTAATAATCTGGGAGCTCTAACTAAAGATAGGTTGATACAACCTAGAAGCTTGTAGCCGTGTCTCATCAATTACATTGTTTAGCTGGAAAGTAGGAGTTACAACATTCTCGAATTATCAAAATAATAAGTGTTTTTACCATAAAAGCTCCGAAAAATGTTATCCGAGTTAGCTTGCTGCTAAGAGCAGATGTGTATGCCATTGTGTGCGTGCGTATAGTCCACTTGAATAGAGAGAGGGAGAGTACTTCTCTGTAGCCAATAAAGAAAGAGAGAGAGAGAGAGAGAGAGAGAAAGTATCTCTTTGTAACAACAAATCAAAGAGAGAGATTACAGGAGAGAGAGAGAGAGAGAGAGAGGTTTGCATGTGGGACCGAGCTTGGTCAAACCAAAGGTTGAGGGAGAGCATGGAGGGCATTGGGGAGAGAACCCCTGTATGGGGTTGTTGTAGATAGCGAGGGTTGTCGATTTGGAGAGTCGCCAAGGGCTGCCATGCTGACTAACGGTATGAGGCCATAGCCATGCTGAATAGCGAGGGAAGCAAGAGAATTGCTAGGAGATCCAGGTGCTTGGGACCCTAGAGATGGGCCTGGCCCTATTGTATATTGAGATAGAGAGAGAGAGAGATTTACCTTGTGTGGAGAAACAAGAATGAGAGAGAGGCTTTGGCTGTGATGGTTGACGAGAGAGATAGAGATAGAGAGAGAGAGAGAGAGTGATTGAGGGGCTCTCCTATTTGGAATCAAAACCACAAAGAGGGAGTGTTGGGGATTCTTTCTTTGAAATCGAGTCCAGGGAGAGAGAAAGTCAACCTCCATGGGCCACTAATTCTTTGAAATAAAAAAAGAGAGTAACTATTTAATCCCTCTTAATGGAGGATCCCCATAGGCAAGGAAAAGAGAGAGCCAAAACCTCTCTGAGTGGGTTAGAGAGAAAGAGAAAAGTAGAGAGAGATCTACCCTTCTTGCATAAGTTAGGATATTGAAAGTGAGATTCTCCTATACAGAAAAGGAGGGAGAGCCTATACGGAAAAGGAGAGAGAGAGAGAGAGAGAGAGAGAGAGAGAGAGAGAGAGAGAGAGAGAGAGAGAGAGAGAGAGAGTTTCTCTCGTTGAAACCCACGTGAGGTTCATGATGAGAGAAAGATGAGACCTGATTGAGCGAGAGAAGCTCTTGCTAGAGGATTGAGAGAGAGAAAGTCCTTGAAGGCTATTGGAAGCATGAAGAGAGAGAGAGAGAGAGAAATATTGTTCAATCTCTCTCTCTCTCTCTCTCTCTCTCTCGTTGAGTGGTGAAGTGATCACTTTGTTTTTGGTTATTTGTTGGTGAGATCTGACACTAGAGCTGCATTGCCCATTCCTTTGCAGCGGATTTTAGTAGCACTTTCTAGCCATAGTTCTTTGTTGGTGGGCTTGGGTTGGGAGTTTGAGTATTAGCTTTTGCTTGGTTTTTCTTGTTTGGGTCTGTTGGGAGCAAAGTGTTGAGAGAGAGAGTGTGTGTCTCTTTATGAGAGCATTTGGGATAAGTTTTGGGCCAGTCTAATTGATGATGCCACGTTTAATCAATGTCTTATTCAGGAGGAGAATGTTGATCTACCTCTTGTTCTTTCCCACCCTCCACCCTTTTTTAGGAGGTGTTGTATGGCAGGTTTATCGCTTCTTTTGACCATATTGATGATGAGATGCAACCTTTGGAAAGGGTGGCATTTGGTGCTAGCAATTAAGCCATTTGTTGCAATCATCCCTTTTGAAGAAGACGTTCTTATTGACGATGTTCTTGATGCTTCTAGTTTTATTTCTCTTGATGTTTTTGATGATCATATGGTTACCATTGAAAAAATTCCTTTGAAAGAGCTGCTTGATCCCCCTCCTATTATTCTCCAAGCTAGGGAGAGACCTATTGATCAATGGATTGTCAAGTTGATACCCTATGATAGAGTTGGGGCTGATGCCGTCGATTTTCATTTATTGCAATTGGTGAAGCTTGTTGGATTGAGAGTTATGACAATCCTAAAGACCTCATGCGGTTCTTTCCTACCTTTTTGACTAGAATAGCTAGGCAGTTGGATCATAGTATGTTGGGAGATTCTCCACATTTGATGCAGACGGGATGGAATGGATAGAGATTTTGTTGCTAGATTTTCCCCTATTTGGCCTTCAAATTTAGCCTTTGGGAACCTATTAAACTTCTTCCAAGGGGAGAGTGAGTCAATTGATGAGTATGTTGGTTGTTTTCAAAGTTTCAAGAAGAATCATTGTGACCCCTATTGTTTTGATGAGAGGGTTTTATTCAAAAGTTTTCTTAAGGGTATGTTGAGGTATATTCAACTCCACGTGAGGTTGTCAGTTTCAAAAACATGTGAGGATTCATATGCACGAGCTAAGGTCATGAGGGACGCCTTTGAACCTACCACCCTAGCTATCCAATGGAAGGTAACCTTGGAAGCTTATTTGAATTCTATGGCATGTGCTCCTATGGTTCCTATTCCACCATCCCTCACCCCAACACCTTTGCAAGCTAATGAGTCACCTCCTTGGAGTTATCAATTTACCTACTCCACCTTGGGTACCACATGTGCCAAAGAGTGAGTTTGTTTCCCATCCAAGGGGGTTATGGCAAGATAAAGGGAAGAGAAAAGTAATAGAAAAAGGGTAAAATTTAAACGGAAGGAAAAAGAGAAGCCCAATGGATAAGGCATCGGTCTAACCAATAATTTTGGGTTCACACTCGTAGGCTAGTTTTACCTGCAGGACGCCATTGTTACACTTTTATTTGGCCAAGGGCATGGGGATTTTGACAGAGAAAGAGAACATTTGCATGAGATATTGAGCACTTGAAGCGAGATTGAAAGGTTGTTTTATTATAAATTTCCAAGATGATCACTTGATTTTCCTTGAGGAGTTGTTTTGACAAATTATGACATGCTTGGAAATATTGTTATAAAGCCCTCGACCTTGACGACTAAAGATCGAGATTGATCACTGCTCGAAGCGTACCAGCAGACAAGGCTTTGAAGAGGATGGTCGCCAATGGCCATTTATTGTTTTTTGCATATCATCTATGATTTTATCATATTGTGCAAGTGCGAGAGTGTGTGTGTTTGTGAAAGGAGTTCAGAGAATCCTTTGTTGAATATTAAAAAAAGGTGCCTTAATATGTTTGTTTAATGTGTTGAGGGGAGCGTGTTGAACGTGACGAGGGGTGTCTAAGGTATGCATGACGAGATGAAGGGGAGAGTGTGAATAGGAGGTTAAGGGGGATTTGTGTTAATAAAAGAAAAAGAAGGGTTTTAATTTTTTAAAATAAACTATGGACAGGTTACAAAGGGTGACGAGCAGGCATTGCATCAAAAAAAGGTGTCGATTCAGAGCTGTAGGGCGCATGTTGCAGAGGATTAGTGTGAGAGAGAGAGCATGACAAGAGCCGCAGTCTGCATGCAGTGAAAGAGAGAGAGAGAGAGAGAGAGAGAGAGAGAGAGAGAGAGAGAGAGAGAGAGAGAGAGAGAGAGAGAGAGAGAGAGAGAGAGAGAGAGAGAGAGAGAGAGAGAGAGAGAGAGAGAGAGAGAGAAACAAGGGCTTATGGAATCCATACCGAGCAGGCCACTGTGAGAAGAGGAGAAGGAGAGCGCAGAGAGAAGGCTATTAAGCCAGAGACAAAGATACGTAGGGAAAGAGAGACAAGGCGTTAGCCAAGGCGATAGGCAATGCGCTGTATTGATTGATCTAGAGTGGTAGTTATATACACAAGAATGGGCCGTTATAGGCTAGTTACAGATGTCATATGAGGTTCCTAGGAAGTTGGGTAGTTGTGCCTATTAGGAGTGCCTATTAGGATGCGGACTATGTGATGATGTGGATTAATTATTCCCACACGCCCCGTAAGACACATCGTCCATACAGAGGCATGTGTAGGTGCATAGTGTGAGATTTAATCTACATGCTTTGGGTAGATAGAATATGCGTATGCAATTATTCCTAGTGTGACTTCTGAGGTCTTGAACCTGGATCAAGGTCCGACTTCGTAACGAAGAAGATTAGCAACTCTGATTGCTGCTTTGGTCGAGCTTTGAAAGGATTCTTCAGATCAGTAGCATGTATGATTTCACGAGCTTGGTCATTGCACATTCGCCCCCCCAAGTGAAATGAAAGCATGAGTTTATGACTGGCTGAATGAACCGCAAGAGAGCCAAGGTAGGGTTTCAGCATCCTTTTAGGGTGTGGTTGAGGCATCAGTTGAGAGTGTGGCAGGGTGGGTTGTGCCGACATGGAGGAGCTGACCATCAATCTCTAGCATACAAGGCTGGAGAGATGATGAGTCTGCAAGAAGGGGTTGTGCATCAAAGGCGGCGGGCCATTTTTTTGGGTACCGCCCGAGTGGGAAAGCTCTGCAGACGGCATGGCAAGCTCATCGCAAGGCAGCTAGGAGAACCATGGCGAGGTTCTTTTCCCATAGCTGCAGGAGAGGCGCATGTGAGTGCATGGTGGGGCTCTGCACAGAGGAGGTAGGATCTTCTAGTTACTGCGATGATACCAAGTGAGAAGAGGAGAAGGAGAGCGCAGAGAGAAATAAACAAAAATTCAATAAAGTCGTCGAGAGGGGGCTCTCCCATAGGGAGGAAGAGGCCAAAACCAAAGAGAGAGCAAGACTCTCTCTACAAAATGGCATGAGAAGAGGTCGTGAATGCATAGAGAGAGAGAGAGAGTGAGAGAGATTTGCTCTCTAGTTAAGAGAGAGAATCAAGAAGAAGAAAGAGAGAAAGAGAGAGAGATTATCTCTCATCGTTGAGTTTACATAGCCAATGAAAGCAGAGAGAGAGAATGTGGGAACTTGCTTGGGATGCTGAATGACATGGAGAGAGAGGTCTTGTGATAGACCCTACAGAGAGAGAGGATATTTTGTTGTGTGTGTGTGTGTGTGTGTGTGTGTGTGTGTGTGTGTGTGTGTGTGTGTGTGTGTGTGTGTGAGAGAGAGAGAGAGAGAGAGAGCATTTGGAGCTACTAATCAATTGACCACGCTGCCCTATAGGGTGTAAGCCCAAATTGACCGCGTTGCCCTATAGGGTGCAAGCCAAAAGAATTGTTGCACTGTTCTATAGGGTGTATGCCTTAAATTGCTGCCATCACAAAGCTTGGAGCCTATGAAGCTGCCTCAACAAAAGGTTTTCACACCAAAGATAAGTTTTTGTTAAATTATTGTGAAAATAATTTCAATATTCATAATTACACAATATTCACAGTGTCGTGTGCTCATCTTGTCTTTCTTTCTCTCTTGTGAAATAAAGACAACATTGAACTCTTCTTCTCTCTCTCTTTTGACGAATGGTGAAGTGATCGTCTTTGTGGATAGTCATTGATCGGATCTGACACTGAGACTGCATTGCACATTCCTTGGCAGCAGATTTCAGTACCACATCTTCAGCCATAGTTCCTTGTTAGTGGGCTTGGGTTGGGGGTTTGAGTATTATCTTTGCTTGGTTTTTCTTGTCTGGGTTTTCTCCATGGCCTAGGCCTAGAAAAATATCCATCACCTAGCTACTCTTTCAGATCTTTTACATTAGCTCCTAGGCCACCCTTTGTCCCTAGGGCCATAAGCTGCCTTCTATTCTAATGAGGGATCATATGGCGCATAGGGCCATAGTGTGCCAATGTATAAAGTCAAGGGCCATAGGTTAACCTTTATTGTAATGAAAGATTCTATGGCCTTAGGGTGATGGGGATCAAGGTCCAAAGAGTTTCCTCTATTCTAATGAGAGATCATATGGCCCTAGGGCCCTATGGTTCCAATGTATAAGCTCAATGACCATAAGTTCCCCTCTACTATAAGAGATATCCTATGGCCCTAGGGCCCTAGGGCTGCCATGGTGATCATGTAGGCACACTAGAATGGTCTCAATGCTTTTAAAGAGGTTCTACATTGACACCTAGGCCACCTTCTATCCCTAGGGCCATAGGATGCCCTCTATTCTAATCAATGATCATATGGACCTAGGGTCATAGGGTGCCAATGTATAAGCTCAAGGGCCATTTGTTGATGTCTATTGTAATGAGAGATCATTTGACCCAGAGCCATAGGGCTCAAGTGCTTTAGGTTTCCCTCATTTCAAAAAAGATATTATATGGCCCTACGGTGCCAATGCATAATTTCAAGTGCATAGGCTTCCCTTTGTTCCACTAAGAGATCCTATGGTCATAGGGCCATAGGGCTACCATGGTGCCCATGTAGGTGTCTTTGAATGGTTTAAATGCTCTTGGAGAGTTGTTAGATTGATATCCTATATTGTTTGGGACACATGATGTTAATCATAAGTTTCTCTAGGAGTTTGCAAAAGCCTATAATACACCTTTTCATAGTTTATGGCTATATGGATATGATTTTTTTATAGATATAAAATGGAGATAAGTTTATATTCTTAGGTCTATAGGATGCATCTCTATATTTTCACCATGTGGCCCAAGGGCTAGAGGATTTCCCTAGAGAGGAAGGTATGATAATAAGTTTCTTCATGAAAACCATATTTCATCCTATGGCTCTTTTTAGGTGTCTTTAAGAATCTATGAGAGACTATAAGGCCAAAGGACATGTAGATAGTCCACAACCTCAGAATTGTAGGGTACTTTTTGTAGGTATAGAATACAGAAAACTCTGTAGCCTCACCATTGTAGGGTACTTTTTGCTTGTAGCACCCTATGGCTCTAGGGCCATAGGGTGATCTTTGCATGTACCATTGTATAGCGCTAGATCTAGCCAAATGGTGCTCTTTGTAGGTATTTTTAAGACTCTCTGAAAGACAAAAATATGCCTTTCTATGGAACTAGGACCATATGAAAAGGGTTTCTTATAGGTATCAAAGAAGAGGAAACTATAGTCCTAAGATTTTAGAATAACTTATATATGTACCACCCTATAGCCAAAGAGGACCTATATGGTACCATATAGAGAACTAGCAAAAATGTATAGCCTTTGGACATAGGATACCTTTTGGTGATCTCACCACAAACCCTTGATGTTTTTAGTCAACGTAACAAAGATCACAGTGTCAAAGGGTTCCCTCTATTCTAGTTAAACAACCCTATGGACTTATGGGCATAGGGTGGCACACGGAAATAGGGTGCCCTTTGTATGGTTTTATGACCATATCATGGTATGCTTTGATACAAGGGTGTTGATAATAGGTTTTAGAAGAAACCCACATTTTAGCCTATGGCCCAATGGCCATAGGATGCTCTTTGTAGACATTATACAATCATTTCTTTGCAATAAACCTTGATACAATGTTCCCATTGCTACATGACAAGCTAAAAAATTATACTAGTCCTAGCTTCCCTCTATTAAAAAAAATTCAAGATACCCATTTCAATTATTTGCATCATCTAAAAGAAAAACAAAATCATAGTTCGAACCAAAATACTTGCACTTTATATCTTCAAATAAAATCTTGCTGCAATTGAAGTACTAGATCTTCACACAATCCAAAGGACAAATGCTTCATAAACCATTTGTACTTTGATACTTGATGTTCAGTGCCAAAGCAAGTAATTGGTATTTACCAAAAATGTTTAATCTAGTTATTTGCAATACAAAGATAATTATTTCAAATGCTTACACCATCAATTCACAATAGAACCAAAAATGATAATAAATCAGCTATTCACACTCTCATTTTGGAATCTTGAGGACTAAAAGCTTTTGCGTTTTTTCTAGCTTATTTCATTCTCAATAGAATATTAAACCTTAATCACAACCTAAGCAATAAATGTCCCTATGTTTATGAATTCTATAATTCCAAGGTAATAAGTTGACATATCTTCTCCCATATATTCTTCCATAAGTTTGGTTTGGAATTTCGCATACTATGACCCTAAGATCTTCAACAAGATAGTAAGACCACAAAAACATGTTTTTGAGACACTTAAAGAGTCTTTAGGTGACCTAGAATAACCACTCTATGGCCTAAAGGCCACAGGGTGTCATGTGATATTTTATAAGATGTGTCCATAGAGAGCTAAGTGATTTGCATCCATGGGGTGGTTTAAGTGCCCCTGTGGAGATTCTATGTCAACACCCTATTTCCTAAGGCCTTAGAGTATCCCAAATGATCTTGGTTAGCTTACGTTTTCTTCTAGAGATTTTATGTTGACACCCTATGGCCCTAAGGCTATAGCTTAGCCCAAATGCTTATGTGCACTTTTAGAGACTCTATGTAATCAACCTATGTACGTAAGATTGTAGAGTAGCCCAGATGCTTTTGGGGGATTCTATGTTGACACCATATGGTCCTAAGGGTGTAAAGTAACCCAAATGCTTATGTGTCCTTTTAGAGACTCTATGTAATCACCCTATGTCCGTAAGTTTGTAGGGTATCCCATTTGCTTTTGGGGGATTCTATGGCCCTAGGGCCATAGGGTGCCATGGCTACAAAGAACTCTATGATCCTCAAGTCATAGGGTTCTTCCCAAACCTCATATGATCACTTAACTTTAAAGTATTACATAATATATCTTATGACCGCATATATATAGAATTCTATTTTCCACAACATGTCCATATAATATCAAACACTTAAGTCTAATTCATTTATTGTGAGAAACTCAAACTCACAAGCTCACATTGTTTCAAAGAAAATAAATTGAGAAAAATAACAAACCCAATATCAATGTTTTTAACATCATGGGTGGATTTGATATGGGAAATATAAAACAAAATGATAAAAATAATAATCTAAATATCAGTGATGTAATATCATGGGTGGCTAGCTTAACTTGTTTTCTGTAGAATTTTTAGAATGGCATCAGCACTTGCATCCAATGGTTCATTAATTTCTTCTTTCTCTGACTCCTTGGCATTGAATTTCTCTGTGGTATCCACACCTGTCCACCTTCTAAGATCAAGGTCTTCTTCCACTATGCAATGGAAAAGAACTTCCAATTGCGTCATTTGATCACTAGTACATGCATTTAATATCACCTTTCTTTGTTGTTGTAGTGCCTCTTTAGTCCCATAGCCTAATGAGAAGATGTCTATTACTTGATTATCTTCTTTGACACAGTTGAATTTGATTGCCCAACATAGCAAAAAGGATTTGTCCGTGGTCACAGCATCATACTCGTCTTTGTTGATGCAGAGAATATGCATTGGCTCCAACAATGACTCTTTAACACTAGAGTAGTTGGTGTACTGCTCTTCTTGATTGAAGGATGCCAAAACCCCAAAAACTAATTTTCAAAGAGCACATGTTTGGATGGTCTCTGATCCCATTAAGGATCTCAAAGGTAGAATATGCATTTCATACCACCTAGCTTTTTTAGAAATTTCCTTCTCTAGAGAAGCAACATCATGATACTTGACTAAGCCGGTAATTAAACTCTATGGTTGATGTGCTACCCCACATAATCCATCAATTACTTTACCAAATTAGATAACACTCCAACCACTAGATGTAAGAATTTTTTGTGTTGTGTCTGTGATGCGAACACCAACACAAATTGTAGATCTATTCTCACTACACAGAAACTCAATGCCTTCCAAATTCTTTCCAACACACTTGAATTTTCATGGTAAAATGTATTGCAAATTAGAAGTGACATTCTTTTGTGCAATAATCCACTGGACATATCCCCTAGTGATCTCACAAATTGGCTCTTTGTCCTTTGCGTTTTCTAGCAAGAGATTTAGCCATTATGTAAAGCTCATAAAGAGAGATTTGTAGATCTCATCTGTAATGTTATAATGAGACTTAAATTCTTTTGACCATGAAGTAACTACTGTTGCTGATGGATCTCTCTCTTTAAATGCCATCAACATTTGAGGATCAAAAACCCTGGTCTGCTTTAAGTTCGTTGCATGCGTAGCGAGGTCGAGCATGCCCGCTTGATGTGATTGCTTCACTAAGAAGATCTTCTCTTCTATCAACTCCTGTTGTAGTAAGTTGACATCATTATCTTCTAAAACATTTAGGCATCTAAAGGTTGTTATGCTTGGTTGTTTCCCACGAGCAGCTGGCTATCTGATGCTTCTCCACTCTCCAACATGTTTATCCATTGGTTGTAGATTTCATCATTGTACATGACCATGCGTGCTTCTTATGGTTGAACATGATGCTTGTCACATTTACAAAGGTCTTCAAAATAAATAAAAGTAAATTAACTTTATTTCTTAACTTTATTTCAAGACATATTTGTAACAAAAACGAGCATAGGTAATTGGAACTTACACCCCAAGGTGCTCGACTCGGATGACCAATAGGAACTCCTTCCTTGGGTTTTGTTGGTTTAGAATATGAAAGCCATTGACTACGACCATGCTTCAAGAGCTCCAAATAAGGTTGGTTCTTCATTGTTGTTATTCTCTCCATGTTCTCCAATTTGGATATTCAAACAACAACCTCTTTGGGAGAGTCTACCACTATCCTTGCAGTTCTAAACTTGTGGACCTCTTTTCTCAAAGCATACTTAGTGTTGTATTTATGCAAAAAATCTCTAGCCACTATGATGGAATGTTGACCAGAGAGAATCCACTAGTGGTATGTTGATAGCTTGTCTCCATGAACTTCATCTATTTGTAAAGGTATTTTTGTGATTGGATTATACGACATCAAGTCTGCTGCATTGGAGACTGGCCTAGAGTGCTGCCCAAATTACTTCAAGAGGTATTTCACATACACATCTCACAATGGTCTGCATTTATAGCCATCTGGTGCAATGTTGCATTGCTCAACTAGGATCAATTGGATAAACTGTACACCAAATTTAAAATAGTGTGCAATTCCAACGTATCCATCTAGCCCACTCTTGGAAGTTTAGGCAACTTCTTTATCAAGATCTTTTTCTTTAGGCTATATAATACAGTCCAACAGAGTTAAGGATACTAAGTCCACAACCACTGCCACACTAAGGGGGTTTCAACTGTTAGGGTTACAAGTCCACTAGAATATCCTACTTCTTGAATCTATAAAGGTATAATTGAAAGATTTTCTTTGGCCACATTTTTACTATTGTCTCCAAGTGAGGGAGTCTGAATCTCCTTGAGAGTCTTAGATTGTCTTGATTTACATGTGTCTTCATTTTCACTTCTTATTCTTCTTTGTGCAGCTCGATTTACCTAAATATTGAATGACTTTCTCAAAGCCCTCAATATATAAGTCTATGAAGTTCTCACTTGGAGTGTCATCTTGAAGCTCCACCCACCTTGCTTTTGTCATAGTCACTCCATCATAATCAATCTTAACCAAGTTTTGAGCAAAGGCCACATGCTCCAACAAGTAGGAGTCACCATTGAGTAGCTTTACTCCAAGGCATGGTGACATTTCAAAATCTTAACACTGTAATTTTATCTCCTTAACAATCCCACAGTCTTTAAAGGGAAATTGCTTTTTATCTTGAAGTAACAAGTGGACTTTCTCATCACTTCCACCATTTGATAAGTGAAAATCTAGATATCAAGAACTTGGTGTTGAGCCTGTTGCATCAACTAACTTTGACATTCTCTTCTGAGACATTTTCTATAAATAAAATGACATATATTTAGACAAGATGGATATTAATACACCCATATGGACCTAGGGCCATAGAGTCCCCTCTTTGTTAAACCCTATGGTCCTAGGTCCAAAGGGTGCCAACAAAATGGTTCTACAAGTGTACCTTAGCCACCCTACAATACTAGGATCACAAGATCTCTTATGAAATTAGAGGAACGTTGTGGCCATAGGTCCATAGGGGTACAAAGTAGTATCCCTTGAATGGCCTAAATTCCCCTTTAGAGACTCTACAGTAACACCCTATATGGCCCAAGGTCCATAGGGTTCCATCTAATCAAATCAAAGTTCTTATGTCCATGGTGCCCATTTGGGTGCACTTGAGTGGCCAAAATTCCTTTAGAGATTCTACAATGGCGACAAGGTGCACTCTAATCTAATGAGAGTTCCTTGTGTACATGGTTCCCATGTAGGTGCCATTGAGTGGCATAAATGTCCCCTTAGAGCTTCTACCTTATCACATTGTAAACTACCTCACATTCTCTAGCCATGCCTGATCCTTGTACACCTTGGTCTAGAGGTGCACGGTGTCAGAGGAGATGTGTTCAAAACGTGAGCCGGGAAGACGTCGAGCCTCTGGCTGTGGGAGGTGTGAAAGAGGGAGAACGAGAACAACAAATGAAAATTGCTCTAGCAATCACGGTAATGTTCGATTAATCAATTCAAGCTTTCAATACAATGTAGTCGATAGCCAAGGTGGCATGTTAATAGCACCAACACTTGGTTTAACTGGTAAATAGGAGTTTAAGCTCCCCTCATAGATTATTCAAGCCGCTAACGACATCGGGGTTTAATAAGATGATTAATTACTCTTCAGACTGATGACGGTGACGGAATTTTTTTCCTGTCGCTTTACCTGCTTCAACGGCCCTTGGATTCTACAAACTTAAGTTCTTCTCACTGCCTCAGTCTTCATGCTTTAGTTATTATCAATTATCCTGCAACTTCCTAATATGTGTGCTTTGCATTGGCTTTATTGCCGCTCACAAATTTTGACTTCTCCTCTAATCCACTTGCTCTGATTGCCTTTGGTGCTCCGCTTCAATCTTCTTCTTTCCTCATACCTTGCAAGCCTCCAGCCTCACTCTTTCGCTCAAGATGAAGAGAGAGAGAAAGCATAGTCGAGAAATTCCTCCCCGAGATCGAGAGGGAAAAATCCCTTGCTTCTTTGCCAAGAACGAGAGAAAATTTCTTCTCCCCTTCCTTGTCCGAGAGCGAGATCCAGAGATATGGTGTGGCTTCTTATTGCTTATGCATGAGAGTGCCCTTCTTCCCTCCTAATGCAACCCTTGAGTCCTTCGCCTCCCTTGCTTATCAAGCACTAGAGAGTCCTTCCTTTGCTTCCTTTGTTTTTCTAGCCGAGGATGAGAGAGAGAGAGAGAGAGAGAGAGAGAGAGAGAGAGAGAGAGAGAGAAAGCTCCATGCTTTGCCTCCTTCTTCTCCCCTTCAAGCTCTCAGATCCTCTCCTCCTCTATTGTAAGACTGCAACAACCTTACCTTTTTCTCCTCAATCTAACTTGATTAAGCAATGTGAGAGAGAGACACTACGAGAGACCACGAGAGAGAGAGAGAGAGCTCCTCATTCTTCCTTCCTTCGTCCTTGCTCCCCTCTTCTCTATCTCATGCACAGGAGAAAAAGAGAGTGCCCCTTCCTTGCCGACTCCTTGCTCCTTGCTCCTCATTCTTCCTTCCTTCGTCCTTGCTCCCCTCTTATCTATCTCATGCACAGGAGAAAGAGAGAGTGCCCCTTCCTTGCCGACTCCTTGCTCTGATAGTGCGAGGATGAGAGCGACAGAGAGAGAGAACTTTGCATCCATTTTGTTCTCCCTCCGAGCTTCCCTTCCCTTCACCCTAAAAAAAAATCCTTCGTTCATTCTCCTTGATTTATTCAACCTCCCCTCTTTCCCCCTAAGCAACGACGGCACCGTCGTTCCTAGGTGGGAAGGCCTCATGATGATGTGGCAGCGTCGGGTCCTGGGTGTGCAAAATCGGCCGACACTAGAGCCAAAGATGAGTTCCATGGCAAGCTGGTGACTTTATCCTTCATGCTTGACCTCGTTCAAGCTACACACGGCTGCACGCAAATGATTATTCCCCTGCCTTGTTGCCTGTGCCCTGCCTTCACGCCATCACCCCTTTGTTTTTTTCCACTCCTCTCACTATATACAATCCCCTTTTGACTTGGGTGGCCACTAAACCTATCTCCCTTGGGCGGCCTTATTCTCTTGCTTTGGGCGGCCGGACCTTTTAGTGGCACCACACTTAACATGCATATCTAGCAAAGCATTGCCAAGCATCTTTATCGAGTAGTCCTTGACTCGTTTACCTTGGGCAGTCTCCCCTCCTTGGACGACCAATAGCCCCTTTTTGGGCGGCCGATTCCTCTCAAGGAACACCACATTTGGCATACATCTCGGCCAAATCTTCTTAAAGGCTCTCATTAGCCCTAAATTGACAATATCATCATGATTTTGTTTTCCCCATGAGTGTCTCCTACCCTCGAGATGCAAGTACAGGTGATTGGCTTTGGAGAAAGGCCTTCCCTTTGCATTTGGTTAATTTCCCTAAAGTTTCCTTATCGCAACCAGGATGGGTATATCTTGCAATTATTATTCTGCATAAGATGACATTCCGAAACTTAGTCAAAGTCAAAAATTTGCAGATGGCACTCCGGTCGAGCGGACTAGACTAGTACGAAACCTGCCCCCGGTGGACTCTTTAATCGCCAATATCTTGGCAACCGTAACTTCGATCACTGAGCTAAAAAGACAGATGCGCTCCACAAAGTGAGCACTTTAGGCCCGTGCATTCACTTCATTTTTGTCCCCTCAGCTGCAGTTGCTTAATCTGGTATGCATCTACATCAACGTAAACTTCAAGTTGCCATAACTTTTGCACCGTAGCTCCAATCAATGAGTCATAAAGACAATCCGGTAGAGCACTTCAAGCTCTTTAGTTCTAGATCACAATCTCCCATCTGTGCTCACTTCAAGCATACTCCTTTTTAGCATCATTAAGGCAATAGTTGCCCATTTAAATCCGCATCTGGCATACATTAATCATCAAACCTTGCATGTTATCAAGCCCTGATCACTGGTAAATAATCAAGTACACTTCAATCAAGCACAATGTGCATACTTCTCATAAATTTTCCATCATGGAAGCAAAGGTGCACAACATCCACCCCCTCTGAACCTACACAGCTTCAGGTATGTGCCAACTGCACTTCAATCTACATCTGCTATAGGTACCTTAAGCTCTTTGCCATCATTAGACTCACGTATTAGTAAACATATGAATAAATAATATAAATCTTATACCCTATCATCAATGTTCTAGATTAATCATTAGGTAGCTACCCATTAGAAATCTTTGAACCGTATCTGCCGTAGCTCCAAAGCATTCAATTATGGAAACCTGTTTAGTAAACCCCGCCAAACTCAAGTGCTCTAGTTAATGATGCACACAGCTTGACCATTAAGCTCACTTTAGGGAACCCTGTCAAGATTAAGTATGCCTTACTCTGTTTGCACATGGAATGGCCGGTAAGTCCTTTACTTCAAGTTCTGGTAGCAAGATCAAATCAAAAGATGTGAAGATACTTCATCAATTGTCCAAAGAAGTCAACTGGAAGCCATCCATGCAATCTTATTGAATGCATAACCAAAAACTCTTCTGACTTATCATAATCTAGAAACCAAAACCTTGTACCATGCAACCTGCTACTACAACTGATAACTGGTACTCTTCAAATTTGTAACTTGCAGTTTAGCAGCCCCTCGGGATCAAACACAAAACCAATCATTTTCCCCACTCTGAGAATTCCCTTAAAAAAATTGTACCATCCTCCAGGATCATAGGAAATATACAAGAATTTCCAATCAATAGAGCATAAACCTGAATTAATCGTCGCAAATCTTCATGAAAACCGCCTCAATCATATGGCATATAAGTCAATTTCCTAGGACCATGGTAGCTCTAGGTCATAGAAACTTGTCAAAGAAGGAGTATGCACCCCCTCTAAACAAGCATCATCACATTCAAGGTCAGTTTTTCACTTTTGTAGTTGTGTGTCACAACAACTTGTCAATGAAGGAGTCTGCACCCCCTCTGATTCAACATTTTGTGGATCTTCAAGCACATACTCTTGCTTAACCAAGTCCTTAAAATATGTTATATCCAAATTTGGCAAATCTAGTATACCCAAATCCATGGTCCTACTGCTCTCCACAGCAGCCTTGGTGTGACCTATAACATGTGTATCATCAATCAACTCTATGGTAGAATCTGTACCATAAAAAATTTGCTCTAATTCCGAGTCAGTAGCAAAAGTATAATTTAAAACCAAATCTTCATGTATGTCTACTTGAATATGGCTGCACTCGTTCACCTGCACAATTTCTTATTGAGCTTTAGCCACTTGGTCGTTTTGATCCCTTGATTTCTTTTCCTCCTGTACTGCATGTATAGGTTCTTTGCAAAATTCATCCTGTGTATCCTGAACTGCACATGTAGATTCTTTGCCAAATTCACCCTGTGTATCCTGAGGATGTAGAGCCTCACCCTCAAAGACTTCTACTTCATGCACGGCATCTGCAAAACCCAAATTTTCATACACAGCTTCAACTATATCTTCATCATTAGCCTATAAGAAGGTAGCATCCTGTACAATACACTCATCAATCACAGCTTCTAATTTTGATTGTACTTGTCCTCGAATATATGTGTATCTTGGTAGACTTGAACTCTGTTCTTGATAGCTTTCATAATGCTCATAACTTACCTGTACAATAGTTTATTTGAAATATTCTAGTTGTCATTGCACGCTTTGGTAACCTCTTGAATCTGCTCCTTCAAATCTGAACTCACTAATTGCTCAAAAGATGTGATTATTATCTCTTCTGGTATCCCTCTTACCTTGGTTCCCAGCTCATAGCACTCTAGGTAGCTTTCTGGATCATATCCATCAAAGACTCGCCTCTCGTCGTACACCGCATCTAAAGTTGCATCCAAAGCTTCATCCATTTGATTTCTCTTCTGTATGGTCTTCATTTGAAGCAAAGATCCTTGAACCAAATGAAGCATCTTTGAAAATATGGAACTGTTGCCTTATTACCAAAACCGTTTTCACTTAACTCTGCAATCATCTTCATCATTTGCTCTAAATTCTCCATCTTTACCTCCCATGCACCCCGGCCTGTTTTGCATTGGGCTCACAAAAGATGTCGAGGGATATGTGTTCAAAATGTGAGTAGGGAAGACCCCGGGCCTCTGGCTGTGGGAGGTGTGAAACAAAGAGAACGAGAAGAAAAAATGCAAATTGCTCTAGCAATCACCGTAGTCTTCAATTAATTAATTCAAGATTTCAATACAATGTATAAATAGCCAAGGTGGACTATTGGCAGCACCAACACTTGGTTTGATAGTTAAATATGAGTTTAAGCTCCCTTTACAGATTAATCGAGCCGTTAATGACACCGAGGTTTAATAAGATTATTAATTACTCTTCAGACAGATGATGATGAAGGAATTTTTTTCTTGTCGCTTTACCTGCTTCAACTGGCCTTGGATTCTGCAAACTTAACTTCTTCTCACTACCTCAGTCATCATGCTTCAGTAATTATAAATTATCTTGCAGCTTCATGCTCTGTGCGCTTTGCGCTATCTTTATTGCCGCTCACAAATTTTGACTTCTCCTCTAATCCACTTGCTATGATTTCCTTTGGTGCTCCACTTCAATCTTCTTCTTTCCTCATACCTTGCAAGCCTTGGGCCTCACCCTCTCGCTTCCTTAGTTGAGTTGAAGACTGAGAGAAACCATAGTCGAGAAGTTCCTCCCCGAGGTCGAGAGGGAAAATTCCCTTGCTTCTTTGCTTAGATCCAAGAACGAGAGAAATTTTCTTCTCCCCTTGCTTGTCCAAGAGTGAGATCCAGAGATATGGTGTGGCTTCTTCTTGGTCATGCACGACAGAGCCCTTCTTCCCTGCTCATGCAACCCTTGAGTCCTTCTCCTCCCTTGCTTATCAAGCACAAGAGAAAGAGAATCCTTCCTTTGCTTCCTTTGTTTTGCTAGCCAAGGACAAGAGCGAGAGAGAAAGCCCTATTCTTTGCTTCTTTCTTCTTCCCTTCGACCTCCCGGATCCTCTCCTCCTCTACAGTAAGACTACAACAACCTTACCTTTTTCTCCTCAATCTCCCTTGATTCAGCAGCGTGAGAGAGAGAGACCGAGAGAGAGAGAGAGAGAGAGAGAGAGAGAGAGAGAGAGAGAGAATAGAGATCCTCCTTCTTCCTTCCTTCGTCCTTGCTCCCCTCTTCTCTATCTCATGCACAATAGAAAGAGAGAGTGCCCCTTCCTTGCCGACTCCTTGCTCCCATAGTCCAAGGAGGAGAGGGAGAGAGAGAGAGATGCTTCCCTTAAGTTCTCCCTCCGAGATTCCCTTCTCTTCACCCTTAAAAAAAACCCTTTGTTCATTGTCCTCGCTTTATTAAACCCCCTCTCTTTCCCCGTAAGCAATGATGGTGCCGTCGTAGCCAGGTGGGAAGGCCTTATGATGACGTGGCAGTGTTGGATCTTGGGTGCACAAAAAAAGTCAACACCAGAGCCAAAGATGAGCGTCGTGGCAAGCCGGTGACTTTCTCCTTCATGCTCGAGCTACACACGGCTCTGCGCAAACGCTTCTTCCCCTCCTTCGCTGCCTTCACGCCATCGCCCCTTTGTTTTTTCCCCTCTTCACACTATATAGAAACCCCTTTTGACTTGGGCGGCCACTAAACCTATCTCCCTTGGGCGGCCTTATTCTCTTGTTGGCCCTTATAGTGGCACCACATTTAACATGCATATCTAGCAAAGCATTTCCAAGATTCTTTATCAAGCTGTCCTTGAATCCTTTACCTTGGGCAGTCTCCCCTCCTTGGACGGCCAATAGCTCCGTTTTCGGTGGTCGGTTCCCCTCAAAGAGCACCACATTTGGCATAGATCTTGACCAAATCTATGTAAATTCTCTCATTAGCCCTAAACTAACAATATCATCATGATTTCATTTTCCCCATCAGTGTCTCCTCGTCTCGAGATTCAAGTACAGGTGACTAGCTTTGAAGAAAGGCATTCCCTTCCCATTTGTTTAAATTCCCTAAAGTTTCCTTCCCGCAACCAGGCTGGGTATATCTTGCAATCATTGTTCTACATAAGATTACATTCCAGAACTTGGTCAAAGTAAAAAATTTCCAGATGGCACTCCGGCCGAGCGGACCAGACTAGTACGAAACTTGCCCCCGGTGAACTCTTTAATCGCCAATATCTTGGCAACCATAACTCCGATCACTGAGTTGAAAAGACCAATGCACTCCACAAAGTGAGCACTTTAGGCCCGTGCATTCGCTGCATTTTTTTCCCTTAGCTGCAATTGCCCAATCTGGTACGGATCTACGTCAACTTAAACTTCAAACTGCCATAACTTTTGCACCGTAGCTCCAATCAACGAGCCGTAAAGACAATCCGGTAGAGCACTTCAAGCACTGCAGTTCTAGATCACAATCTCCAATTTGTTCTCTGATATGTGCCAGCTGCACTTCAATCTACATCTGCTATAGGTACCTTAAGCTCTTTGCCACCATTAGACTCACGTATTAGTAAACATATGAATAAATAATATAAATTTTATACGCTATCATCAATGTTCTAGCTTAATCATTAGGTAGCTACCCATTATAAATATTTGAACCCTATCTGCCATAGATCCAAAGCATTCAATTATGGAAACCTGTTTAGTGAACCCGGCTAGACTCAAGTGCTCTAGTTAATGATGCACACAGCTTGACCATTAAGCTCGCTTTAGGGAACCCTGTCAAGATTAAGTATGCCTTTCTCTATCTGCACACGGAATGGCCGGTAAGTCCTTTACTTCAAGTTTTGATAGAAGCAGGATCAACTCAAAATATATGAAGATACTTCATTGATTGTCCAAAGAAGTCAACTGGAAGCCAGCCATGCAATCTTATTGAACGCATAACCAAAAACTCTTCTGACTTCTCATAATCTAGAAACAAAGATCTTGTACCATGCAACCTGCTACAACTGATAATTGGTACTCTTCAAATTTGTAACTTGCACTTTAGCAACCCCCCCAGATCAAACGGGAAACCAATCATTTTCCCCACTGTGAGAATTCCCTTAAAGAATTTGTACCATCCTCCAGGATCATAGGGAATATACAAGAATATCCAATCAATAGAACATAAACCTGAATTAATCCACAAATCTTCATGAAAACCGCCTGGATCATATGGCATATGCCTAGGACCATGCATATATCTGTCACCTCCTAGATCAAAAGCTAGCTCAAAATCTCCTACATCATAGGGTGACATAAGATCCCATATAGCATCAGGTATCACTAAATACTGCCATATCCCCTTTGCAAACAACTGGCTCATCCAATTGTCGATCATCAATCACAGGTAAAAGCAATGGTAGTGCACCTTCACTCTCACTAGTATTAGAATCCCAATCATGTATCTGAATACATCAAGTCTCTGGCAAACCTCTCTTCATTAGGCTTGCAAGATGCATCAGAAAACAATTCTCTATCTTGTAGAGGCTCAAAATCAAGTAGAGCATCATCCAACAACAACGTAAGGTCATTCATCAATTTCATCTAAATAAAATTGCTCATGCATGAATCTAGATTGATTAGTATCCTTAACATCTATATTTGAGAACCCTTCCAAAGCTTCATCCAATAAGCACATAAGATTTAGGCCCACCGCTTGAGAAGGTTCCTCCATATTGCACATCTCAAGCTACTGTAAACTAAGATTTTCACATATGACATGCATACTAAATACATCTGCTGTAAACTTATCTTCAAGTCTTTCACCTTCATCCAAATATCTTTGTACTTTTGTAGCACAAAGTTCAGCATGCACATTGAAAATTTCATCTATTGTCCTGTCTGTATCATAGGCACAATGAAACCAATCATATTCAACACCAAGAAATTTCACTTCACTATGCACCCCCTCTGAATCATGATCATCAAGTTCATGACCATTCTACCATAGTGTGAGCTCTGTGTCACAAATTCTTGATAGAGAAGAGGTTTGCTCCCCTTCTAAATCATCAACAAATTCAGGATCAGTTTGCCACATTGGTAGCTCTAGGTCATAGAAACTTGTCAAAGAAGGAGTATGCACCCCCTCTAAACCAGCATCATCACATTCAAGGTCAGTTTTACACTTTGGTAGTTGTGCGTCACAACAAATTTTCAATGAAGGAGTCTGCACCCCCTCTGAATCAACATTTTGCGGATCTTCAAGCACATACTCTTGCTTAATAAGACGATTAATTACTCTTGAGAGTGATGACGATGAAGGAAATTTGTTCCTGTCGCTTTACCTGCTTAAACTGCACTTCGATTCTGCAAACTTAACTTCTTCTCACTGCCTCAATCATCATGCTTCAGGTATTGTCAATTATCCTGTAGCTTCCTGCTCTGTGTGCTTTGCACTGGCTTTATTGCCGCTCACAAATTTTGACTTTTCCTCTAATCCACTTGCTCTGATCGCCTTTGGTGCTCCGCTTCAATCTTCTTCTTTCCTTGTACCTTGCAAGCCTTGGGCCTCACCCTCTCGCTTCCTTAGTCGAGATGAAGACACAGAGAAACCATAGTCACATCTAAGGCCCCTGTCACACTGGGCCGCATGCCCTTCGTGAGCTGGACCTCCATGACTACCCTGCTCGTGAAAGCATGTAGGATTGCACACCCTATTGGAAATGGTGTCGCACTGGAGCATGTGGGAGAAAATGAAAAAGTTGTTGCACATCCAATCAAATTGCACGTTTGATGCTTGGGCTGAGCTTGGACGGGCAGGCGAAGCCGGCACACTTTTGGGAAAAGCTGGTCACTGAGGTGGAGAGCCAGCTCAGCTATGTGACGGGGATCAACACGTGATTGGTGGCTGGCAGGAAAAAGCGTTTTCACTTGCCCGAATGTGATAACCGTTCAAAAAATCAAAAGCGTTTTCTAATGAGCTTGTGATGGCTTAGCAAATACTCAAAATCGTGTTTGTGAGTCCAAGTTAATTGATATCTTGGAACCTAATTTGCTTGAGTGATAATCTAGCCAACACACACTCATTTGTGTGCACGATGTTTATCTTTCATCCACCCTAGATAGCACGATCTCATTCTGATCACAAGTTAATAAAGAAATTGAGATCTTGATAGTGGTTGATGCATCCTATGAAATTATGATAATTACACACCTTACCACAATGGAGAGCAGATGCACGTGTTGTAGTTCACAATCAAAAAATGAGACAATCGCGTACATTTGCTCGTAGATCGCTAGGTGTGAGTCAAAGACGAATTACCAATCCATGATAAGATTACCACAAATGGTAGCTCTTGGCCTTACATGAGGGTTGGCCACCTTTCATACAGGAGGCACAAGGCCATAAGCTGTATAATTCGTTTTGATGTCTTCATGGGTTGAATCCCAAAGAGAGTTTATATGAAGGTCTTCGACATTGGCACATCTCCTGCCCACTGAAGGAGAATAGTCCTCGCAAATACAATATCAACCCGTGCATGCCCTTGCACTCCCCGAGAGACACATAATTAACATAAAAAAGGGAACTTCTTTCCTTCTTTGTACATGCCACACAAGTGTACATAGTATGTGACCATATGAATAAAGCTCGAGGATAATGTGTCCCTTGAAAGTAGACATGCGAAAGACTTCACCCACGAACCCTTTGATTTAAGGGCCAAATAGCCTTGTAACTAGCATACAAAGGGGTATATGCACCTCTGATTTAAAGGGTAGGCAGTCTCATTTCATAAGGGGTATACGAGCGTTAATCTTCAAAGGCTTTTGCCTATTCCTATACTCTAAAGCTCATGCACTTGTGTGAAGATCAAATCTTACACCCTCATTTGCTACATAACCATCCCGAGAAGCAAACTCACGAGTACACATTTTGTAACTAAAAGGAATGAAATCAAATATAGCTTAGTACCCACTCAAGCTTATGAGACAATTAACATGATTAAAGAAATTAACATGTACTGCGACTATAAAGAAGACCTGCTGATCACACAAAATAGGAGGCACACTCAGAATGTATTCATGCTTACCTAGAAAGATGGAGAATACACAACGATAAGCACAAAGCATTCTCTCTCTCTCTCTCTCTCTCTCTCTCTCTCTCTCTCTCTCTCTCTCTCTCTCTCTCTCTCTCTCTCTCTCTCTCTGTGTGTGTGACTGATAGACCTAAAATTCGGGTATCATCAAATTTTTATGCATCCAATGCTATTTTAATAACCGCATTTCACACACAGTTCTGGCACTGTGAATTTGTTGTACGTCCTTTTGGTCTCACCACTGCACTAGCAACATTCTCTTGCATGATGCAAAAAATATTTTTGAAGCACTTTGTCATTATTGTTTTTGATGATATTTTGATTTTCAATAAATAAAAAAAAGAACATGAACAACATTTGCATACTATCTTTGAGCTTTTATGTGACCATGATCTCTATGCTAACCCTGATAAGAGTCATTTGTTTCAGACAGAAATGGAGTATTTAGGTTACATCCTCTTTAAGGTATTAGCCCAAACCCCAAGAAGATAGAGACCATCTAAAATTGGCCAACCCCCAAGATCATACACGAAGTTAGATCACCTTTAGGTCTCTCTGGATTTTATTGTATATTTGTAAAGAATTACTCTCGCATTGCACTCCCTCTCACCCTTCTCACACGTAAGCATACGACTTTTCGCTGGGGTGAAAGTCAGCAAAAAGCATTTGACATGCACCTATTTTGCAATTGCTTGATTTCACACAACTTTTTCTTTGTTGTAATCATTGATGCTAGTGGATCTGGAATAGGTGCTGTGTTAATGCAAAATGACCACCCCATTGGATATGAAAGTAGGAAGCTTAAACCTAGTGAAGCCAACTACAATGTATATGTTAAGGAACTCCTCGCAGTAGTTCATGCATTAGAAACATTATCTTATGGGCTTCGAAATCCTCATTAAGACTTAACAACAGGCTATCAGGCACATCCTCTCTCAATCTACTATCTCTGATAGGTACATTAAGTAGGCTATCTTCATTCAAAACTTTCACCCAATGATACAGTACCAACCTGGGAAAGCCAATGTTGTAGTTGAAGCCCTTAGTTGTAGGCCAGAAGATGATGAGAAACCCTCTAATCTTCACTCTTACATGTTTTGATAGCATTCAAGAGGTGTATCTTAATCATCTTTTTGATGCTGAATATCAATCTTTTGATGTTAAGATTGATGCTTATGAAATAGATATGAATTTTTCACATGTCGGGTCTAATTTGGTCGCCAATATTTATTTACATTTCGGTGACTACTCTTTTGCAAATGGTTTTGTCTTTTATCATAAAAAACTTTGCATCACTGCACACGTTAGAGAACTCACTATTCACGAAATGCATGGACCAAAGTATGTGGGTCACCATGGCATTCAAAGCACTCTCTCTGCTTGCACCACTAACTACTTCTTTTGGCCTGACATGAAGCACGATGTTCTTGGGGGGTGCACTATGTGATCATGTTAATGTATAGCGTGAGTTCAAAAGGAGGGTTTTTAAATTGAAAAATTTTAGGCAATTTAATAGAGATACATTAAAATATGGGGTCATTTTATTCATTCAGACATGTTAAAAGAGGGATTTGTTTAATGCCCCACAAACGCATGTTATATAGGGGGTACTAAAGAATCACACACACACACACACACACACACACACACACACACATGCACACATTACCTTGATCTCAACAGAGCTCGGTGCCATTGGGGCGAGCATGATACCAAAATAAGAAAGTCATGGAGGTGTGAAGAGAGGCGATCTCCACCCTACGCCCATTGAGTGTGAAATACGTCAAAGTCCATGGAGCTCATTTTCCATTTGCATGAGCAAGCCTAGCAGTGAGAAGTGCAGGTTTTATGGCAGTGTTACCCACGTGTAGGGGAAAGGAGAAAAAGGTGAGGCAATGAGCGTTTTTGCACAGATTGCAATGTGAAGCATTATCGGTGACCTATCCATAATCTTGATTCCTCTTTAGGTGAGTTGGCACCTCCAAGCTTGTAAGTTGCAAACCATTGTTCGGTTGCCACGAGGCATGTGCCAAGGGATAGGGTCTATCCTCTCAATGACCCTAAGATTTCTACAAAGAGATTTTTTAAAACCACATTTAAACCAACCATATGGCACTACCAAGCCACCAACTCACTACCACATGTACATTGACACATGGCTCTCCTTCTTATATCAATTTGCACCACATCTAAGGCCCCTGTCACACTGGGCCGCATGCCCTTTGAGAGCTGGACCTCCATGACTACCCTGCTCGTGAAAGCATGTAGGATTGCACACCCTATTGGAAATGGTGTCGCACTGGAGCACGTGGGAGAAAATGAAAAAGTTGTTGCACGTCCAATCAAATTGCACGTTTGATGCTTGGGCTGAGCTTGGACGGGCAGGCGAAGCCGGCACACTTTTGGGAAAAGCTGGTGACTGAGGTGGAGAGCCAGCTCAGCTATGTGACGGGGATCAACACGTGATTGGTGGCTGGCAGGAAAAAGCGTTTTCACTTGCCCGACTGTGATAACCGTTCAAAAAATCAAAACCGTGCAACGTGGCAGCATTCTAGCGACACGGAGACACGCGTTACGTGGGCGCAAAGTTTGGGAAGCATTATATAAGAAGGTCTGAGCAACGGTCGGAGGAGGACACATTAGCTACTCGCGAAAACTCCAGTTACGCGCTCGCACACACACACGCACAGGGGAAGGAAGAGAGAGAGAGAGATCAGAGCGATTCTGAGTAGTGGTTGAAAGAATGGCTCATCTGGTGGGAAAGATTGAGGAGAAGGTGGATCACCTGACGCACAAGGTCACCGGCCATCATGCAGGCGGCCATCACCATCATCATGGCACAGGCGGCCCTCATATGGGCGGCGGCGGCCCCTACGCAGGTCCTCACATGGGCGGCCCCCCTGCAGGAGGTATGGGTATGGGTATGGGTGGACATCATGCAGGCCCACATATGCCACATATGCCTGGCGGCGGTCACCATATGCCGGGCGCTGCAGGAGGCCCTCATCCTCACCAACCCACAGGCGTTCTCCCAGGCGGTCACGGCCACGCCGGCCCAGGCGGACACCACCATGGCCACCACAATGGGCCCCTGAACAAAGTGGAGCATGGCGTCCCCAGATCACTGGCGGCAGATATTAGCTACTGTCATGCACTCCTGTGATCATATAGATATCTTTGTACATTGTGTCTGGCTTTTGGATCCCCGCAAACATTTCTGTACTTTACACTATACACCCTCAGCGAATTTCAAATTTAATAAAAAGAAATGCATCTTTTAAGATGCTGTTCTTCGCAAGTTGTGTATTGACACAAAAGTTGTGTACTGAGAGAGAGAGAGAGAGAGAGAGAGAGAGTTAATTAGTGTAATTCAAACAACCTACCGGCCGGTTTGTCCCGCTCCACCTTGAGAGAGAAGAGAGAGAGAGAGAGAGAGTGTGTTTGCATCTATCTAGAATTAATTAATGTAATTCAAACCAACCTACCGACCTGTTTGCCCTGCTCCACCTTGAGAGAGAGAGAGAGAGAGAGAAAAGGTTAATGTTTGCATCTTCCTTTTCCTTTCTATCATCCCCAACTTGAATTTTTATCTTTAGGAGTCGTGTGTGTACGGCGCGCACTTCGTTGGACACCTTTTACGAATAAGGGGAGGGGGCTTGCGAGTTTATTGTCCTTGTGGCATCTCACGCGCCACCTTCTTTTTGACATGTCCAAAGTGCGAAGGTTATAGAGATACTTTCTCTTTTTGTTCACTGAAATAGAAAAAAAAAGTGATGGTATATTCAAGTATTTTTTGATAGTTTAGAAATAAATTAAGCGATGGTTGGTCGAGTGTCCTCTCGCAAAGAAGAACCGAAAATATTGAGATGCCTCAAATCTCTTTTGCCCTTAGGGGGGATTTGCTACAATTTCAGAAGCCACGTTTCGAACCCACTCAATCATACGAAAAATTTCAATTTGTTCGACCTACCACTCGAGCAGCTCCGTTCACCTGCTGTAGATTGTGAGCTGCAAAGTATAAATAATTTACATGAAGCAACCGAAAATACTGAGATGCCTCAAATCTCTTTCTTGCCCCTTAGGGGGGATTTGCTACAAATTCAGAAGCCACGTTTCGAACCCACTCCATCAGAACGAAAAATTTTCAATTTGTTCGACCTACCACTCGAGCAGCTCCGTTCACCTGCTGTAGATTGTGAGCTGCGAAGTATAAATAATTTACATGCGCGTCTCTCGATCTTTTGTCGTCGCCCTCAAACTCTGCGCATGTCGCACTCATCTGTCCGTCGCATCGCTCCCACCAACTTGTAATTTCGTACTCTCTGCTTGTTGCATCGCTCGACAAATCTTGCTTGATGAACTTTTCTGCAAATTAACGCCAATCGGTAGGAGAGAGAGAGAGAGAGAGAGAGAGAGAGAGAGAGAGAGAGAGAGTCCTTGTAGATTTTACTGAATTTGTTTTTTAGAATTGGGTAACCCCTACTAGCAATGATTTTGAGATTTGTATGAATTTCGAACTACTTTCTTACATATTTTATCGGTTTTTTTTTCCCTTTACCATGGTTTACAAGTAGCTAGTCTCAATTTTCAATCGATTCAAGACTAAGATGAGGAAATCCCTTCTCAAACATTGATTCTAGTTAAACTCATTTTATCACATTCTTATTGTTTTAGAAAGCCATCGAAGTGACTACTGGCTCTACTTTTAGCTTCCATTACATAGAATCTTCCCAAGATGCTTTAGCATCTCCATTCAACTCACAATTCAAAATCAATCCTAATGGGTAGGATTTGACCTCAGCATGTAGGAGAACAAAGGCTCAACCTTAACCATTAGGCTACAAGCTTACGGCACCCTTGGAGGTGCCCTTACCAAGGGTGCCCTTAAGCACTAAAAAAAAACAATAAACCTCTCCCCCCCCCTCTTTCTCCTTTCCCTTTTTTTCCCCACCCTTCCCTTTTCCTTTCTTTTCCCCCCCTAAACTAATTAATGGTTTCTCAAAAAGTCGTTTCGGGGACCTACTGACTTATTTTATTAAATGTTGAAATTATTCTATTGGTTGCAATAGACTAAGATGAGGCAATCCTTTTTAGAACATTGATTCTAGTTTAACTCATTTTATCACTTTCTTATTGTTTTAGAAAGCCATCAAGGTGACCTGTGACCTTTTCACTTGTTTAATTAAATGTTGAAATTATTCTATTGGTTGGAATAGACAGTGAAGCATTTACTTAAGATACTAGTATGTGACCCGCACGTTGCCGCGATTACATGTGCATCAGTTGAAGCAACCATTGTTCTCCTTTCCTTCATAGGGAGGGCAAATGTGGGAAAATGCTTATGATTCTCATGTGAGCTTTTATAGCTCTTTAATACACTTGTGTATCAACCACCACTATAACTACTTTTTAGATGACAATGTATCACAACACACAAGGTGCCCTCCACATTCACACCAACCAAGCACAAATCTATTTTTTTTGGATCAACACTATGTCTACCTTTTCAAGTGTAAGATCGAACAACTAATAAAGTGTAGTTACTCTCCACATTATTGTGGATTGACCAAGGACAAATCTCCTTCTAGTTGTACATGCCAAGCTCCAACATACTCCTCCTAATCATGGCAAGTTTGTCCCTCCCCCCCTACCCCCCCTTCTCTCTATTCGTGTGTGTGTGTGTTGAGTCAAGAATTATCACGTCAATTTGAGGTCCATTGGGAATGAGTTAAGTAATGGGCTCCCTTTGCATGATGTCTTGTCTTAACATCCTATGTTTCTCTCTAAGCAGGCAATGAATTTGTGATTACGCTAGAGACGTCCCCCTCACACAATTGATATGGGACTCTGGTGAGTGGTAGTGGCCCTCTAAATAGAGAGAAATGAAGTGTTGCTACTCTCCACATTCTTGTGGATTGACCAAGGAAAAATCTCCTTCTAGTTGGTCATGCCAAGCTCCGACATACTCCTCCTAATCATGGCAAGTTTGTCCCCCCTCCCCCCCTTCTCTCTATCCATGTGTGTGTGTATGTGTGTTGAGTTCAAGAATTATCAGGTCAAATTGAGGTCTCTTGGGAATGAATTAAGTAATGGGCTCCCTTCACATGACGTCTTGTCTTAACATCCTATGTTTCTATCTAAGGAGGCAACGAATTTGCGATTAGGCTAGAGACGTCCCCCTCACACAATTAATATGGGACCCTCGTGAGTGGTAGTGGCTCTCTAAATAGACTAATAAAGAGTTGGTATCCTTCTTTAGATATAGTGTTTGCATTGAACGATGAATTCTTAGATGCGTTAGCATCCCCTCTCACCATCCTTACCAATCAAGGCATTGGTCATGATAGCAACTCTCCCATGCTTCTCTCGTGTAGTTTTGGTCTTGCATTTGGGGCATAAGAGTCAACTAAGTCATCAACTGCTATTTGTTGGCACTTAGGTTGCATGTACCAGCCATGACCCAACATGCCAACATTACACCACATAGTAGTAGACGAAACTTTGCCATTGGTATGCACAACTGATTTGGTGAGTAGTGTGTCGTTTGCTTCTCAAAGGCAGTATTCATGATGGGTGTGTGACCTGGGGGTGATTGCATAGCTATAGCAACTTTGTCTCTATATGTGGGTAAATTTCAAAATTTACAGGTTGGATTTCACTCAATCTAGCAAGCATGTACACTTGCATCTATCAAGACTCGTCACATGGATGTTGATGTCTCGTGAAATTGACCATAAGCATGTTAGTAATATAAGTCGCATATTGTTTTTTATGTACATTTGGGCACCATTGGCACCTCAAAATGTCAGTGCAATGAAAGTAAAAAAAGTTCACTCAATCATTTCTCTTTGCAAGAGTTTTGGGCATCATGCTAAAAGAAAGGGCGTGCTACAAAACACACACACACACACACACACACACACACACACACACACACACACACACACACACAACAAACATACACACATGCATGTTCTTCTTTGAGAGAGCAGACTGTATTCAACCATTCACATGGTTGCCCTTACCCATATTTTATACCATAGCATCCAATTGGCTTAGCTCCCACTCCCTTAAATGTGAGATAGAGCATTGAGGCACTACATGGAGGAGAGTATCTTTTTGTATGCGAATTATATCCCTTAACAATTTGAGAGTGCGATCATCATACCCTACATGAGTGCTTAGCTTTTGATCACATCAAACTTGCTTTACCCACATTTTAGCCCATACCATGGCTTACATACATTTCTCTCTTAGCCACCTCATGGATTCAACTTGTCCGTGGCCACCCTTATATCCATAGTCTTTGAGCATGGTCCATGTTGTACTCGGTCCCATAGGTCAATCTCACCTTTAGGGATGATCTCTCTCTCTCTCTCTCTCTCTCTCTCTCTCTCTCTCTCTCTCTCTCTCTCGTGTTACCCTTTGAGGTCATTGTGTCCCCCTCTCCTTGTATAAGTATGTGAGCATGCAAGCCCTTGAGTTCAAGAATCAATGTTCATCGGCTAATATTTTTAGGTCTGTTGTGATCTTCTTCTTCTTCTTCTTCTTCTTCTTCTCTCTCTCTCTCTCTCTCTCTCTCTCTCTCTCTCTCTCTCTCTTCTAACTTGCTATGCAACATACGACTTGTTGCTAACAATGTTTGGATTGGATAAGGTTTGCCTAAATTTAATAGTTGAGAGTCGAGATTAGTCGGTCTCAAGATTAACGGGTCTCAAACCACGTTAGTAGGAAGAAAAACGTCTTTGTGTGTGTGTGTGTGTGTGTGTGTGTGTGTGTGTGTGTGTTTAGTTTGTAGTATTAAAATGAATCATGTGAGAGGCGAAGAGCCTGGTCGTGTGTACTAGTGAGTCTACTTTCTACTCGGTCACGAGCCGGCTCTTTTCTCTCTACCTATCTACTTGTGGTGGTTAAGAGCTTTGAAACGGGCATAGCCTCTCACATGGTTGAATTTTGAGGCCCTCTCGGTTAGCAAGAACCTGCTCAAGATCTGTCTCATCACTCAATCAAATCAAGCATTTATCTTCGAAAAGCCACCAATTTTTTTGACTTGCAAACAAAGATGGAAGGCTATTTAGCCATTCCAAAGTGACCAGGCTCTAAATGTCAGCAAAATGACATGGAGGCAGTCCTATAATGGAGGCACGTGCACAAAGGTAGCCCTACAATAAGAGACTGGAGTCATCATTTCTAGGGGGAGGCCACATTAGGTATGTAACACCAAGGAGGATCCAAATGAGCAAACGATTGCTAACTCCAAGACCAAGGCCAATACCCTCGACTGGCACTGATCATCCTCTAATGCAATCACGTCAGTATTCTCGAAAAATCATTTTTCAAACGTACAAAACTGCTTTCCTTTAATTTTCCAAGAGAAAATTTAGAGAATTAGGTTTATTTTGGAGTTTTTTACACTATTTTTCTCTATTTTGGGGCAATGTTTTTGGAGTAGGTGGCTCATCAAGCGCTTGTGGCGAGTGGGACATGTATTGGATCCAGAGTCTTGGTGTCCCGGCCAGCAGAGGATTGAGGTTGTATAAGGGTGTGCGGCTTGTGGCGGATCAGCTGTTGGCAACCAGGGGTGTTGATAGAGGAGACTATATGAGGCCTATTGTAGCAATATTTGGGAAGTTATACATGAAGTAAATGGCGGGTTGTGTTCATGATTAAGTTTAAGGGGGGGAGCGGGGGGAGCATTCTCTGTCAAGCACCACGGCCAATCAATGGCACTCTCTCTCTCTCTTTTGAACAGAAATAGACATACACACTCCTCAGCATGACTAAATGGGATTGGCCCTCTCTCTCTCTCTCTCTCTCACACACACACACACACACACACACAAAGCTACAACAAATAATGAAGACGTCTCTCTCTCTCTCTCTCTCTCTCTCTCTCTCTCTCTCTCACACACACACACACACACACACACACACACACAGACCTGCGACACATACGAAAGTGCTATAGAAAATGAGACCTAATCTCTCTCTCTCTCTCTTAGACATGCGATGTGCCGCATCTCTCTCTCTCTCTCTCTCTCTCTCTCACACACACACACACACACACACACACACACACACACACATTCGAGGCGGACCAACTTATCGACGTATGACACAGCTCGTTGCTCGTTATTTTCCCAAGCTACAAAGTAGAGCCACCCTTTACAAAAACAAAAGTAATCACCCTTCAAAATTGAAAGGTGGAGTGAAACTCCATGGCCTTGCTAAAGACTTTAAAGAATATAAAAATATATATAGTACTAAGTATTGTGACTTTTTGACGGAAGAAATCAAAACTAAGTCTTTTCATTTTCGACCATTACTATACTTGCTATTTACCCTTCACTTTTACATTTCAAACCAAATGATTTTGATTTACCCTTCACTTTTACATTTCAAACCAATAAAAGTAAGTTCTTGAAAGGAAGGAGAGAATGACACATGGATGCCCTCTCTTTCCTTGAAAATTTTAAGCTCAATTATATATAGTATAGATGATAGTGAAGCATTTACTTAATATATGTGATGATGGGAACGGAAGGGATGAATAATAGAGTATTGATATTCATTCAGCTTGAGCCATGCATTAAGCAAGTATGTCTGAATCATTTTGAAACCATTTTTTTAATGGGAACAAGATCATATAAAGAGCGCATTCGTACGGGAGGGGGTTGACCCTAGTCGGACAAGTGTGAGTTGGATTTGCATGGGCGAAAGTTACATGGCATAGTTAACGAGGATTCGAGTCTTTAACTCTGTTGAAAATGGTAGAGTTGCTCTTCAGAAGCTTCGTTTATCGGTGGCATGAGGAGGGTCCACCTTGCCATGAAGCTGACACAGCGACACGAACTTGCGTAGCTTGGCAACCACTGGCCTGCAGGCAGTCACCTACATTGCCACGTGGCTTTCTAGTTGATCTTGCCAGGGAGCTTGGTTCACTTTCAGGGCTTCTCATACTCAACATTAGCAACAATAGCATCTCTAGAAGCCATCCAAAAGAGTATGGTAATCTTCACTTGCTTGAGACCGTAAATCTGAGCAGAAATTTTCTCACACGAATTATACTAGTAGAATATGGTAACATTGAATCTCTTATGTATATGTTGTTTCACACAAACCAGGTGCTCTCCCTACATATCTTGGCAACTAAAGCAACCCTCTTGAATTTTGAGCAGGCGAGATTGCTTTGTCGAGGACCATCCCACCTAAGTTGAGTGAGTGCAAAAGGTTGGAAGTTGAGAGAGAGAGAGATGGTAGTTTTACACATAGTGAACCCCTCGAGGGGGTAGCAAGAGCTGACCATATTGCAGTTGTAGTTGTTGCTTTCTCAATGGCTCCACTGAGACAGAGACACCCTCCCCGAAATCATGAAGGCTCTCCATGGAGGTCGCTAGTATTAGTGTCCTCGTCATGTGAGGTCATCCTCCACGCCACCAGTTTGAGTTTCATTTGAATCAATCTTTTTGGGCATTGCCACAATATAATATGATTGCTCTATCTAGCTACAACTCAAGATGCTTTCAAACCATTCTTTTGAGAAAACCTGTAACAACTAATCCTACTTGTGCTCTTTGTGGGAAAAGCCTTCTCCTTACAGCTAGTAACTCGTGGCGCAACCTCCTGGTGTTCTGCTTAGTCTTAACCTTACACTATTCCAATACCCCACTTTCACTTTCTAGGATGTACCGTACTCAACCTTCTAGAGTCTCATATGTCTTCTATTGAGTGATTCTTATGTCCCATCTATTGAGTGATTCTTCATTATTCTCATCTTATTGTCATTCTTCTTGATTCTATTGTTGGACAATGCTGTCTCTAGTACTAAGAGCGCCATGTGAGGAGCTCTTCCTCGAGGATGTGGCCTACTTGGAATGCATGTGTTATAACCTTCTATGGTGATGTAATCTTTTGCAATAGCATAAATAATATACTTTTTTGACATGTATTGATAAGTAAACAACTCGGTTGTTTTGTCCTGTAGATAGTCTCTTTTGTAACCTGGTGGGCAATGCCCATTTGAATACTTTGAAAATGCTAAGTGTTTTAAATTTTTTGACTATCGATCCAAAACTAGCTTGACTTGCAATGAAAACATTGAGGATAGAGAGTCATGTTTCCTTGCCATTTGAATGTCCCAAGATACATGTGCTTATTCCTTGTTTGCAGATTTAACATTGTGAACTTCATTGAATACCCTCAAGGTTTAGTCCCCCTCTCTTTGCATTTCTATTATGGTAAGAGCTAGCCAATTTCTTTTGTTTTAAACAGGGGGGGGGGGGGGGGGGGGGGTACATTTAAAGCTTTCCTAACTTTTAGGTTAATATTTGAATGGAAATTACTTTTTGGTTTCTTCAAGGCAAGCTTAGAATCTAGCCACATTTTTGCAAATGATTTAGCTAGTTAAAAATAAGATTTTTATTTGAAGCATTCTAAATTTTATCATATGACCAATATATCAATTATAGGAAGGCCTTGTGATTTTATCACTTGTTCAGTATTGAATAAAAAATGAACATGTATTAAAGGACATCGAGGTCCAAATTTTTAGTTTGCAAAATTTAAGCTGCAACTTGCTACCCATGAAGATCCTTCTTGGAGCTAAATATGTGAGTAATAACAATACGAAGAAGTGAGCTTTTGCCAATGGATTTACTACCGGCGTCAAGCACGATGATGGGCCATTGCACACTTGTGTTGCGGTTGCAGATGTACTACTTGCGAGTTCAATGCACAATGTCCAATTGACTTCTCTCTCTCTCTCTCTCTCTCTCTCTCTCTCTCTCTCTCTCTCTCTCTCTCTCTCTCTCTCTCTCTCTCTCTCTCTCAGCTTTCGCCAATTTCACCACATTAGCTATTCTTGCATGTCTTGCCCCAAGGGACTTGTGTGTTGTTGCCACCAAACGACCATAGTATCTACTTGCAATGTAACCTCTATCCATCATCTTAAAACTACAATTATCACCAATGATATTTACGACCATTAATGCATCCTCAAATGCACTCTGGAAGTAGTTGACTTTAAGGTATGAAGAGCTATAAAACTTTGCTTGCATTGCAATGTCGACATGCAAAGAAGAAAGAGGGAGGGAGGGAGATTGAAACCGATAGGTTTGTCAAAGACAACGAGTTTATGGTTTTGCACATGCCAACTCCATCCCTCCACAACAAACACCATGGCATCTCTTAGTATTATATGTGATAGTTAATTAAATCCACTTGAGAAATAATTCAATATCCGTTATGCTTTATAATTCAATATCGGTTATACTTTTCAATCAACTTGGCCACTTTTATCAATCCTGTTATTGGGTAATTCCACCACAGAAATGCTCATGGTATTCTCACGTCTTTGGAGTCTGGATTCTTGCAAATTGGAGGCGATGTCACCCTGGATGGCTGCCTATCTGGGATGTGAACCAATCAAAGGAAGAACGTGATGGTTTCTCAGTAATACGTTGGAAAGTATAAGGACCTAGCCAGTTTTTGCTCTCCCTATACCTAATCTACATACCTAGCCTGCACACACGTAAGCTCTAACATATATACACACACATATATTTATGTACATATACTCACATAAGTATGTATATACAAGCATAATTAGTGCTTGAAAACATGTATATACACACATGCACACTTACACATATACATACATACACACTTACTCATGTAGATACGTGTCTACATGCATACACATATACTATTAGACCTAAGTAGGGGCTAGTAGTGCCAATACTCTAGTGGCACCTCTTTGAATATCCTAACAATCTCATCATGATAAAACCAAGGGTACATTGCGATAATTTATACATGAATGGATTGAAGATCACAACGTCACCGATTAAAAAGGGGCTATACCCAAGAGAAAGTGTTTGACCATCGGGTGCTATGCTCCCTTGCTTAGTGTCTATATACATGCATAATACACAAATATACACATGTATACATAACTACATATATATGCATGCACACACACAAACACAGGTATATGTATACATAAGTACATATATATGCATGCACACACACAAACACACATATATGTATACATAAATACATAACTCTAGCTACCCCTCTTTCTATCTCTAAATTTCTCTTTCCCTCTTTCTCTCCATGTCTATCTCTCTCCCTCTTTCCCTCTATATTTCTCTCCCGTTCTTCCTCTCTATCTTTATCTCTCTCTATCTATCTCCCGCTTTCTAACCCTCTCTCTCTCTCTCTCTCTCTCTCTCTCTCTCTCTCTCTCTCTCTCTCTCTCTCGTTTTCTCTCTATCTTTTCTCCTTTGTTACAAACTGATTTATTCTTTTATTTTTATTTTTTAATAAAATGATTGAATTTTTTTAAACATTCGTCTAGACATCAATTCATGGTTATGTTTAATTTGTTTTAAAACTAAATCTATTTAATTTCACTCATTTCACTCAATTGAAACTCAAACGTACTATACTAATCATACAATCTCTCTCTCTCTCTCTCTCTCTCTCTCTCTCTCTCTCTCTCTCTCTCTCTCTCTCTCTCTCTCTCTCTCATGTCCCTCTCTCATACACATCAATTAGTCAAGCATTCTTTCATCCCTCTCACACACACTAATTGCACACATTGTTCACCTCGCTTCCATGTCCTCTCTCTCTCTCTCTCTCTCTCTCTCTCTCTCTCTCTCTCTCTCTCAAATCCAACTCCAAGCACAAATCTATCAAGGCAACAAAAGAGCACATAATACAAGAAAATCAATGCAAACAAATTAATTGGGGAGCAAACAAAAGGGTGCATAATGCAAACAGTGAGCATTTCAAACAATCTTTGCCCCTAGGCAATGGTGGTCTAGCCTACGAGCAAACGGCGAAGCTCCATGAAAAGCTTTAAGAGATTCCATTATGAAGCAGTTTTTGACTAGCGATGCCAAAGACAAAGTGCTCACCAAGTGGCGAAGCTTGAAGCTCTCTCCCTACGAATCTATTCACAAATACGTAGACAAGTTTTGGGATTTACATCTCAAAGCCACTGTCTACAAAAAGATAGACTTTGGAGAGAAAAAAAACAATTTTGTGCGGGTTTATATGAAGATATGGTGGATTATGTCAACTCCCAAAGGCCTTGCACTATTTTAGCGGTCATACACCATACTATGGTGGCTTCACGAATCAACTTCCAACAAGGGGCTAAGAAAAACCTTAAGCCCATGGAAATCAAAGATCGTAATGAGCCTAAGGGGGAGGACCATGTCCAAAAGTCTCCCAAGGGCAACTTCAACAACAACAAAGCTAAGGAGAAGTGAGTCTACAAAGGCAAAAATAGACTCTCTCTCCTAAAGAGCCAGAGCGTTATCACAAGGATAATCGTTGTTTTAAAATGTGGGGAGCAAGGGCATGCTTATCGTGCTTGCGCACAAAAGAACACACGGAATGCACCTCCTAGAGCTTCCAAAGTTGAAGTTCAAGAAGAAGATGCTCATGGCAAAGGATCTCCTCTATTCCATGCTTGGGGAAAGGTAAGAGAACATGATTCTTTCATTCTCTTCGACAATGTCTCTACTCACAATTTCATATCCACGGAGTTGGCCACTATGCTAGGCATCCAAGCCTTTAAGATGGGAGATACCCTACTAGCCGATGGTGCTTTCAAGGGAGAAGAAGTCTCAGTTACTCCCTTGATTAGGAAATTGAGGCTTCATGTCCAAAACTATGTAGACAAAGAGGATTTCTTCCTCTCTCCCCTTAAGCATGAGGATGTAATCCTAGGGTCACCATGGTTTGATCGCATGGCGGCCAACATCAAGTTCCCTGAAAGGAAAATTTACTTTAAGTAGAAGGACAAAGACATGTACATATATGCTAACGAATCAAGTAACACTATACCCCTTGTACATAAGCAAGCTTTTGATAAGTCAATAAAGAGCTCTATTTTCGTGTACATGATATTTGTAGAAGACTCTCAAAATGATCCTAATGTTTTGTCAAATAAGAATAAAGGGAATAAAAAAGAATTAGGGTTATCTAATTTCCTTGATGAATTCCAAGATGTTTTTATTGATGACATCCCTAATGAATTGCCTCCAAAACGAGGGGATGATGACCATGCAATTGAGCTTCTTCCAAGAAGCTCACCGCCTAATAAACCTCCTTATCGAGTTTCTCAAGCTCAACAAGAGGAAATTATGCAGCAAGTGCATGAGTTGGTTGAAAAAGGAATGGTTAGCCCTAGTTCATCTCCATTTTGTTCACCCGTTTTATTAGTGCAAAAGAAAGATGGCACATATCGTATGTGTGTCGAGCACTAAATAGGATAACTGTCAAAAATAGGTTTCTCGTTCTGCGGGTATAAGACCTATTTGGTAAGCTACAAGGATCGACCTACTTCAGTAGGATTGAGCTAAAAAGTGGCTATCACCAAATAAGGATAGTGGATCAAGACATTGTAAAGACCACATTTTGCACTACGTTTGGTTTCTATGAATTCATTGTCATGCCTTTTGGCTTGACCAATGCACCAACTACATTCAATCGCATGATGGGGAAGCTCTTTAGGCCTCACCGCAGTTACACTACATTGTTCTTTGATGATATAATTATCTACTCCAGTTTCTTGGACGAACACAAACAACACCTCCAAGTAATTTTTCAAGTTCTGCGAAAGAATAGGCTTTACATAAATCACAAGAAATGTGAATTTTTCTTACAAGAGATTCAATATTTAGGTCATATTATCTCTAAAGATGGCATCCAAATAGATCCATCAAAGTTAGAAGTAATAAAAGCATGGCCTAATCCAAGGAATCTGTGTTAGTTAAGAAGCTTTATAGGTATGTGTGCATACTATAGATGCTTCATAGAAAAATTCTCACTCGTAGCAGGACCATTGCATGACCTAAAAAAAAAAGAACATTAAGTATGCATGGTCTACCAAGGAGAACACTGCTTTTGAAAAGCTTAAAGAGAAGCTTATCTCTCAACCCGTGCTTAAACTACCGGATCTCTCAAAGCCATTTGGTCCAATGTGACTCTTGTGGTGATTGCCTTGGAGCTGTTTTGCTCCAAGAATGGCATGCCATAGCCTATGAAAGCCGAAGGCTCAACCTCGTTGAGGAAGCTCTAGGGATATATGAAAAGGAACTCCTCGCAGTTCTACATGCCTTAGACACGTGGAAGCACTACTTATTGAGGACTCCTTTTATTTTGTGGACGGATCACCAAAGCCTCAAGTACTTCATGACACAGACCAAGCTCTCCGACAAAAACAAATGAGGTGGGAAAATTTCCTTTTGCAATTTAATTTTCATCTTGCTCACATTGCTGGCAAGCATAATCAAGTAGTCGATGCACTCTCAAGATGACTGAGAGTGAATGCGGTTTCCATAGCAACTCACAATGATCTATCTTCTATGATAGATGAGTATGCAATCGATCCTGATTTTAAAGATGTGATGTCAGGCCTTGCACTAGGGAATAAAGAGGAACCATTTACCCTACAAGGTCCATAGGAATTCACATAATTAAATTAGATATCTGAGATTTTACAAAAGGGGAAAAGGATGGACACTTGTCACAAGGCTCTTGACTGGGCGTCTCAAATGCTATTGGCTAAGCTTTTCAAGGGCCAATAGGAAGCCAACATGAGTAAATTGCAAGAGGGGTCGACCAAGATGAGAGAGGGGGCTGATTTGTGAAGGTATTATTCCACACACACTCACACAAGCTCATGTGTGAAGTAAAGAAAGTATATCTCCTTCTCAAGCTTTAATGGAAAGCTCTTCATCTACTCTAAGCTTGTGAGAAGGGAGGCCTACACCAACAAAATCTTGGCTTGTGATGCAAATCCAACCAAGAGACAAGCTCCAATGCATGCTCATCTCCTTTACCATGCTAATTACTAAGCTATGCTAAGATATTATGAGTGATTATGTCAGGAGAACTACTTCTTTCTCATAAGAATACTTCTTCCTCCTCTACATCTAGTCGCATACCCTACTAGCTCTCACCATGTTCAAAGGTGTGTGAGGTCTTGGGTCTGAGACCGCGAGAGAATTGATGTTATGTATTATCATGTGTAAGTTTGGTGCATGAAGCTTCCATCTTCATTGCACCAATGAGTTTTTACCAAGGAACACAAAGAATTGTATGGTACAAAGTCTCTCTTAATGGGAGAAGTTATAATACAAATGCCTAATGGAGGGGGGACTGGTCCATGTAAATCCGGTCTTCAATAGTTTTCAATTGTTCTATTTCTCTCCCTCTTTCAAGTATTGTTATGCCAAACTAATTAGGTGTTATGCTAATGCTGCTATCTCCAACCAAGCACTCTTCTATGCTCATTAGGAACTTGCTCTTAATGAAATGCTCACTATGTTAAGTTATTTTCCGCTATTTACAAGCTATTTAGACCATTAAATATTATCGAGATAATTTTCACACACAAGAGAGATTATAGAGTAGAGAGAGAGCACGCACAATATACTTGGATCACCCAACGTAAGCTACATCCACGGGAAAGCAGCCACTCAATGGCTTTAGTACTTTAAACTAGAAGGAGACTACAAAGGTATTATACCCTTAATGGATCTCCGAGACCTCACACACACCTCATTTCATCAACTTCACAATGCATTTGTGTGTAGAAGAGGCCTCCTTTTATAAGCCAAAAGGGATCCCCTCTCTCATAAGAGGCAACAATGTGTAGCCGCCCTTGTGTAGACAAGTCCGAGTTGAATTCTCCCATGTGTCCATGTGTGGTCACCCTCGAGTAGAGAAGTTTGCTTATAAATTGGCCACCAATCAAAGACTTCCACCCAACGGCCAACGGCCATTGACTACCATCCACTGGTCAACCAACCGACCGTTTTTTAATCACTTTCCGGCACCCGTCCGACCATAATATTCTGTCATGACTAGGCGTGGATTTTGGTTTTTCGGTGAGTGGTTTTTCTTACACACAATGGCTTCTCCTCATAATGGGGGCCTTACAAATGTGAGGTTTTGAGACTTAAAGTTACAAGGGGTAAATCAAGCTCCATACTTAACAAGTGTCACCAACTCTTTCTTACTTTCTTGTGAAGAAGCCATCCTCTATTGCCAAAACGCTCTCCCTTTGTGAAACTTTGTCTTCAATGACTTGCAGATAGAGACATTAAGGGGGCTAAATTTTGTATTGGTACTTTTTAGGTATGAGTGGGTAGAATGGTGATATCTATGCTTGGCGCATGAGCGGTAGCCATGAGATCCAATGAGATATGACTACCATGTCCATCTAAAATCAGAAGATGCCTATTTTGAAATCCAATGTCTTTGCATGATGGCATTCTCTAAGTGCTTTATCCATGCTCAAAAGAGTTCGTTCATCATCCATGCTTTTTTACATGGCCACTGCTGCTCATGCTTCACGATCTTCAACGTAGTTGCCATTAATTTGGATACATTTAGATATATAGTAAGAGGGAATATAATAACTAGCTGCATTTACACAACACATAATTGTCATCCATTCTCTTGAGTCACAAGTAAGACCATACACTGACTATGTCCCTTTCTTTGCTAAGATATTCATACCTTTGTCTCTCGAGTCTTGAAAACCAATTTTGTCGGCATTCTAGATGTTAGAGGGTGGATAGCTATTATCATTATAAAGCTTTTAGAGGTTCTCATGGAGATTCTTGACTATCTTAGGCCTGAATCTTGTAGCCCTTGATTGATCCACTCCTTAAGAAACACGGAACACAAGCTATGGGTTCTGCTTTCAAAATCCGTCCCACCAAATACTTCCAAGAATGCCATTAGTAAATAGTGTGTGCCATTTTCCACTTTGAGCTTAATGTACACAATTAAAACTTCATACCCAGAGTTGCACTTTAGGAGAATCCAGTGTAGAAGTGCTTCTTCTTCATCCATCATGAGTATGGCTACCGCAGGGTCTCTTTTCTTCCTTTGTGTATGTCCTTCTTCTCAATTTGTTATTGCAAATTTGCTATTGCCAAATTGTATTGAGCACTTCTGCAAAGATATACCTTGGCCACGGTTGGCCACAGACAAGAAGAGATTTGGTCATGTCTTCTTTAGTCCATAAAAACATTGATTTTTGTTGTACTGGTGGGCTATCCTCATTTTGATTGGCCAAGTTCTAGAGATTGGAATTTGGTGGTGAGGGTTTGAGAAATGTTGATTTTATTTGAAGAGCCAAAGGTGGTGTCCTTGCTATTTTGGTGTGAGGATTTCTTCTCTTCTTGATGCCATGAGTGCCTCAGAAAGAAGGTGAAGCAGCTGCGTATTGGTTCATTGTTTCATTATTCCCTTTTTTATTCCTCCTCGTTTTTGTAGGCTTCATCATTGCCTACATTCCAACTATAGGTTAGAGGGTTTGCTAACAATCCTAAACTATAAAAATTAGTGGAGGAATGTACTTCGAGTTTTAAAGCCTAGTCTTTGATGCCCTCAAGCATGTGTGAATATTGCTTCATTAAAAAAAAAAATAAAGGGGCTGGTGGAGGATTAGTAGGAGGGCTTGCAAGTCTCTTCTCAAGTGATGTTGCTGAGAGGTTGAGTAGTCAAAGATAAAGGTTTAGGAGTAATAAATGGTGCTTTCTTCCTTGGGATTTTGCATAGGAAAGATGGCATAGCATGCACATGACCACAACAATAGACACATCCTTCCGGGGGATTCACTCTATATACAAAATGGGACGCCACTTGTAAGCATACAACTTTGATAAAACCCTTATGTACAACTCATATTAGGGAATATGACCCCCATTCTATGCTCATACGACAATCAATGGAAAAAACTATCATACCCCTATCTTACATATAAAATTTAGGTCTCACATGATCTAACTATGTAAAACTATTCAAGTAGCATGTAGCATAATGGCTAGCAACGTGCTAAGGAACCACTTCTATTGATTGTACCCTCAATGTGCATTAGTTTGACTTTAAAACTATGTGCTCGTTCAGCCTACACTCTAGCTACTTGTCCAATTTTGACCCATCCAAATTACTCAAGAAACATGGGTATAAAGTCGTGCTAGGTTCTCCGTGTAAATTTGCATCTATACAAACTCTTTACAGCTTTCATCCCTCAACAAATTAACTATAATCACAAAACAAGCAATTGATACAAATCATTGTTAGTTCTTGCATGTATCTTTGTAGCTATTGACTCACAAGTTCTAGGGAAGACTCTTTTGGGAAGCCATGATTTTGAAACACAAAAACTTCTTCTCAATTTTCCCTTTTCTCACTTTTTCCATACCCCCTCCCCCCCATAAATATGATACCCCCTCCCTTATTTTTAAGCTTGAAAGATAAATTATTGGGGTCCTGCCCCTCGCTTATATGCTTATGTAACTTGTTTAAAAAACCCCTCCCTTGCACTTACGTGGTGCTATAAGTTTTCCATGGTGAATCCCCCGAGCACGTCCTCCATGCTTGTGCACTAGAAGAGAGGTGCACAAAGGTCTGGCGAGCTAAGGATGCCTTTCTAACAAGGAAGCCTTACACTTGAAAGGAGCCATTGAAGCCATAGAGATTTGATTGTATTTCTCTCAAGAGTGCATGATGGTAACAAGTGGGATATGCAACCTGTTTTTGTTAGAGCAAGATGACATTGTAATGAAAAGAATTTTGTGACACAGTTGGCTACACATGTGAGGTAGTAGTTAAGTTAGAGGTAGAAAAAACAAAGTGTTGGTTGAAATATGTAGGTACCAAACTATTCTGACATGAGGCAAATAGAAAGGCAAGTCAATTTTAAGAGTGACAAGGTGGAGGAATCATCTCAGCCATTGGCTTGTGTGTGTGATATCGACAATTGGATTGAACCTATGGAAAATTCATGATTGGTTCATTTTTTGGTCATCTAATGTCTAACAAATCTCAAACCTAAATGCAAGTTTCCAACGTAGTGTGAAGGGGAGAGTGTAGGTCATATAATGGGTTGTAATGGTTAGTTAATTTTTTGTATCATTTCTATAACAAGTACTATTCTATTTTGATTTTGGAAACTAGGATGCATGATTGTTGATATTGTTTCTCATGTTTCATGTGCAGGTGTGGTGCCAAAGAGGGACAAAAGAAGTGCTATTTTTGGGAAAGGAGTGGCGACAAATTTGAGAAAAGAAAGGGCTACCTTTGCTACATTTGCCACATTTAAAATTTCGCTTCTAGACTATCCACAAAACACTTCTTTTTAAACGAGAACTGACCTCTAATGTTTGCCTCTAAATTGGGCCATGCATTTTACTGGCACCTCTAGCCTTGAAGAACGCCTTTTGATACACAAGGCAAGTCATTGTTTGAAAGTCCCAATTAGTGCTCGAAATAAGGTGAAGGATCACGTGGGATTTCCAAGACATTATAAATTTTTAATTCTTTATGAAGACACCAAAAAGATATATTTAAACCTTTTTGGAAGGCCTCTCTTCTTTTTTTGGCATGTTAAAGCATGACACGGGCACTGTTTGCAGGTGGGTGTAGACACATCTAAAAACTCCCTTCTTCAGACGTGACCTTGATATGGGCTCTAGACGCATTGACAATGAGGATCTATTGACTAAAATTTTCATAGTAAGAGCTTTAGTATTGACGGTAGTATGGCAGTCTAGAAATGCATTACTTTTTCAAAAGAAGCGTGACCCTCTCGACACAAATTTTGTTATGGAGTCATGCTAGTGGAATCTCCTCTATAGAAGGAATAAAATTGCAAGCTTAACAAGTAAGAGAAGTTGTGGAGGTGCATCCTTTGTAATGTAGTTTTTATGGAGTTCCTTGTGCAAAGGATATGTCGGGGTTGTTTGTAAGTTTATGTGATTGATGCAATTCAAGCTCACATGAGCACTTAAAAAAAAAAACCATGACATAGACAAGAAGGGAGAAAAGAAAACACATTCTTGAATGCCTTTTTTTCACTACAACACTAATTGAAGATATCGACGCGCCTATATCGACGGCCATGCCTTTCCACGCGTATATCGATGACATTAGCGGGCATCGCTATACGCGTCGCTATACGCGTCACAATGTGCGTCGATATACGCGTGGAAAGGCATGGCCATCGATATAGGGGCGTCGATATCTTCATTTATTTGCCATGCGTATAGTGATGCGTATAGAGACGCGTATATCGACGCCAAAAAAATTGGGGGAAAAAAGCGAAACCCGCGCGTAGGGGCCATTTTCGCTTGCTCGGGTCTTGGCCGAAACCTGTTGCGTAGGTATTATGTCCATCTCCACCCTCCCCAACCCCTCTCTCTTGCTCTCTCTCTCTCTCTCTCTACCTCTACATCGTGTGTGTGTGTGTGTGTAGGAAAGAGAGAGAGAGAGAGAGAGAGAGAGAGAGAGAGAGAGAGAGAGAGAGAGAGGTGTGTGTAGGAAATAGAGAGAGAGAGAGCGGTGTGTGTGTGTGTGTAGGAAAGAGAGAGAGAGAGAGAGGTGTGTGTGTGTAGGAAAGAGAGAGAGAGAGAGAGAGAGAGAGAGAGAGAGAGAGAGAGAGAGAGAGAATGTGTGTGTGTGTGTGTGTGTGTGTAGGAAAGAGAGAGAGAGAGAGAGAGGGAGAGAGAGAGAGAGAAATGTGTGTGTGTGTGTAGGTAATCAAAGAGAGAGAGAGAGAGAGAGAGAGAGAGAGAGAGAATTAATGTATGCTTAGGAAATTAAAACTAAAGAAAAAAAAATTAAAGAGAGAAATGAAATGAAATGTTATATTAACGTCTTCGAAAGGCCAAAGTGACCTATGAGACATGAGACAAGAAAGTTACAATGTGATGGATCTGATACAAAGTCAGAGTAAGAAGATGACAAAATAAAATATTATGGAATCCTAAACTGCTGGGTGTGGACTAAACGGCTAAACGAGCTAGTTGGGATAGGTAGATCTCCTCCATGGTCAATACTCTGACCGGACGTTGTGCATGTCGAGCCAAAGTGACCTAGCTAGATCCTCTGATGCAGCCTCTGTCGATGTTGTGTAGTCCTCCGTAGTGGTGGGCGTCTACATCTCCCTAGATCAGTCGCTCGTTCGATCATTAGAGAGATAGGGAAGTAGAGAGTGAGAGAGAGAGAGAGAGGTAAGTAGAGAGAGAGAGAGAGAGAGAGAGAGAGAGAGAGAGAGAGAGAGAGAGGAAATAGAGAGATAGAGAAAGAGAGTTATATATATATATATATATATATATATATATATATATATATATATATATATATATATATATAGACAGAGAGAGAGAGAGAGATAGGGAAGTGGAGCTCCAGGAGTTATGGCAGAGAAATAGGAAAATAGAGAAATAGAGAGAGATCGAGAGAGAAAGAACGAGAGATAGGGTACGTAGACAGAGAAGAAACTATGGAACTAAAAGAGGCAAAGGGGTTTTGCCTGCTACATGCATTGCCATGTACACCTGGGAGTGCATGTATGTGTCTACCCATATAGGATTTGACCAATAAAAACGAGATTTTGACCCGGTGGTCCTGATCTCCGTACACCTCTGGACCGAGGTGTACGGAGATTGGGCAAGACTAGAGAATGCGAGGTAGTTTACATTGTGAGGAGTATATATATATATATATATTAAAACAACATTCATAATCATTGTAGATGGCAACGTCATCAACTAACATGGAGGAAAAGATTGCATGCTCGTGCACACTCTGCAAGTATCAAATCCTGCGCAAGCGTAAGATATGTAATGAGCATGTGCACAAGTACGGAGAGTTTGCTAGAGAAACCATACAGAATCTGCGATACGACTCCTACGGAACGGGCATTGATTTCCGCAACATAGCACCTACATCTAAGAGAGAGAGAAAAAATATTATGCGTGAAGGTCCGACCAATATAGAGCCATGGATGGAAGCATAAAAGGGCTTACAGACAGAAGACGACGACATGGAGGAGATGCTGGATGCCTTCTTCTAGGCAAGCGAGGAGAACGCGAACGAAGCTGCACCATAAGCCGTGCGCCTATCTCCTGAAGACATGTTGAGAAAGTTGGCACATCAACCAATCTATGAAGGCATCAAAATATCTGTGCTTCGTACTTGTCTGGCGTTTTTGAATCTTCAGTCAGTGTACAGGTGGTCAGATGCAAGCGTCACTTCTTTGTTTAGGTACGTAATTTACAAAAGAGATTTTCCGATTGCAACGGTGATGTGCTTGGAGAGCTTTAATTTTAACTTAATGTGGCTTAAACAGGTTATTGCGGGAGCAACTTCTCCCAGCTGGCAATGAAATGCCCCCCTCCAGGCCAGACGCAAAGCAACTTCTGACCTCAGTTGGCTTGGACTACAACAAGATTCATGCATGTCCAAATGATTGCATTCTTTTTTGCAATGAATTCGCAGATTGTCTGTCGTGTCCTAAGTGCGGAGCAATGCGCTACAAACAAGATGCAGTTGGCGATACAGTGCCAGCTAAAGTGTTGCGGCATTTCCCTATTATTCCTAGGATAAAAAGAATGTTTCGTTGTGGTTCCATTGCAAAGTTGATGCGGTGGCATTCTACGAATAGATCCACTGACGCAACATTTAGGGTGCCCGCTGATTCGAAGTCTTGGAGGCACATTGAAGATACCTGGCCACATTTTAAGAGTGAACCACGCAATTTGTGTTTGGGCATGGCAATGGATGGAGTCAATCCATTTGGCTTGAGAAGCTCGTCATGGAGCACTTGGCCTGTGTGCCTTATCAATTACAACCTCCCGCCGTGGCTTGCTATTAAGAAGGGTCATTTGATTTTAAGCTTGATTGTACCTGGTAAGTTCAAAGCAAAAAACATGGATGTTTATCTAGCTCCACTAGTTGAAGAGCTCTAGGAATTAGGGCATGGGATCGACATAGCAGATGCGGTTGAACCAGTAGGACAACAGCATGCAAGGATCCATGGACTTCTTATGTGGACTATGCATGATTGGCCAGGATACGGAGAAGCTTCTGGTAATGGTTATTGATTTACAAAATTCTCGCTATTCGCAAGCCCTTTGCCTTGGCCTGATTCATGCTTTGATATATGCAGGACTAACAACTTCGGGATACAATGCATGTCCAATTTGTGGGCAGTCTTTGGATGTGCGCTATTCTACCTCTCTTCGAAAGACAATTTATCAAGGCCACCACCGTTATCTTCCAGATAGCCATCACTTGCGCGAAGGCCATCTTGGTCGCGTCGAATGCCGTCCTATGCATGTATAAGAGTGGCGTCTCCGATGGGAGCAACATGAGGGCCAACCTATTCCAAGAATGCAACGTTTGTCCATTCTCCATACGTTGCCGTATTGGGGTGATCTACTAATTAACCATTTGCTGGATCCAATGCATATATTCAAGAATGTGGGAGAGCTCCTCTGGAAGACAATCATGGGAATGAAAGACAATCGAGCTTCACGAGATGATTTGCAGTCGGTTGGAACGATGCCAGAGCTGTGGCCTTTCACCAATGCAAGTGGTCTTTGTACCGGACCCTCGAGAGCGACAATGGTGGTTTGTGGTTCAGGTTGCTCCAAGAAATAAACAAGTATTTGAAGGGCAAGATCTCCTGGAGGAAAGTCAGCCAGACGATGTCCATACTACTGTGACATTAGATGAGATGGACGAAGGTATGGCAAAGGAAGCTGACAGATATACGAGGGATGACGTAGACGAGCCAGAATTGACACTTGTAGATAAAGATGCAATGGATGAAGAAAATCTGCCAGAACGAGTTGGGGCAGAGTTATGTTTGCAATTAGAGATAGACGATGATACGGTGCAAGATCTTATCGATGATGCCTCACTCGTCGAGGCCTAGGTCTGTAAGTGTTTGTGTGAAGACTTTGATTTAAAATTAAGCTTAAAGTTAATTTAAACAACTGTGTTCTAACGCTTTATTTTACTTTCTTTGTGCAGGACTTTAGTATGGCAGAGGAGATTCCAGATCCCGCTTCCATGAGTGCAAATGCATTCATGGGCTTCGTTACACGGATGACGCCTGCTCAGATGGCAGAGGCTTCTCAATACTGGGTAGCCAGAGGCACGGGTACTACGCCTCCGGGCTTCACACCCGAGGGTCCGACGCCTAGGGAGGGACGCCTACGGGGTTTAGGACGCCTATGGGTACGACGCCTTCTTCTCCCATCACGGCGGCTTCGACACCTAGGGGTGGGGCAGAGGCGGGTACGTCCTCATCTCCGCAGCACAGGCGCACTCGCCGATCTCGGCGATCGTCAGGTGGAGGTGGTGGTTGCTGTGGAGGAGGGTCCATAGATGCTTCGACCCCTCCTCGCTCACGACCCCCGTCTTACCCAGGCACACCTCTCGACACACCTCTTGGCACACCTCGGACACCTTGGGGGGCACACGATCCTAGTGCCTCCAAGCTCTATACTATACGGGGAGATGGTTCTGTTGACATGGATAGAGTCGGGACTGAGATGCGACAGCGGATTTGCCAGCTCGTGGAGCTGCAGTTTTCGATCAACATTCTGACGTCTTGGGATCAGCAAGAAAAGGAAAAAGTCACTTACATAGTGGAGACCATCCTGAGAGAGTACCAGCCTGCTCCAGGTTCTTCCGTTGTTTCGGCGCGGTGGATCAAGGGTGTTGCACGGGACACCATCAAACATCGACGATATGCAGCTCCGATGGCTTTCAGGACCAGCTCGCCGAAGCCTTCGGGCATCCAACACGAGATGTGGCTGCAGATCAGGGAGGATGAGCGGACAGCGGCCACGCGGCTCAGACAGCAGCGTGAGGCCGCGCAGGTACGACAGATGACTAGGGGGACATCTCATCTTGGCAGCGGAGGCTTCGACACCTTTCGCTATGAGTTTGTGAGTTTCCAATCCAATTTTAACTATGGTGTTTTTTAAAATGCGATGAATCATGTATTCTTATTACTTTGATTTTTGTATAAACGCAGAATCTTGCGATGCATTTAGCTCCATCACGCGAGGAGTCAGATAGATATCGCAGAGGTATCTATGAAGTACTGAATGATCTTGAAGCTTTAGGAGAGCCTGTAGACTGGGAGGCCTTACAGTCTCGCTGATCGCTTGAGGTGAGACGTTAATATGTGTGAGTTGATTTAATTAAGTCAGTATATGTGAAGTAATATCAATACTAATTTTGTGAGTTGTCCTATGTGCAGGTTGCGACGCCTATTCATTAGTGGACAAGATTTCATCTATATGCTTTGTGAGACACAGACACTCTTTTGTGTCTCTTTTTTGTACAAACAATTAGTGTTCATACAGTTATTGTTCAGACAGTTATTGTTTCCCTTATGGTTATGATTATTGTCATTGTCATTGTATAGACAGTTATTGTTTCTCTTTCTGGTTATGCTTATGGTTATTGTTAATTTTGTTTATGGTTATGGTTATCTGCATTATGGTTTTGATCAAAGTGCTTATAGCCGGTTATGGTTTTAAGTTATGGTTATGGTTTTAAGTTATGGTTATGGTTCGTTATGGTTATGCTTTTAAGTTATGGCTATGCTTTTCAATTGGTACGGTTGTCTTTCATTGGCCTTAAATCTCATGTGAGATCCTACATGGATAGCATGTAGGAGGCGTATACATTATATGGTTTTTTTTGAAAAGTTTATGTAAAAACAAAGGGAACTCTGCCGAAATTTCTGCGCGGGGGAGCATGGTTGATATTTTGGTGCTGCTCGCTTTCTTGGGCAGAGGGCAGGAAGTCTGGCTGTGGCTATGTCCATCTTTTAACTAGGCACAGGCCAGGCTACCTGCCCTCTGCCCAAGATTTTTTTTTTTGCTATGGTCGTCGCTATGTACGTCGCTATCCGCGTCGCTAATAGCGAGTGGTTTCACAGCGACGCGCATAGCGACGGGCCGCGTCGATATCTGCGTCGATAACACGTTTTTTGTTGTAGTGTTTTTGGCTTGCTAAAGGCCTTAGTATCCATATGGGTGAAGGTCGTTCAATTATAAGTGTTTGACATGTGTCCCTCAAAAGAGCTTCAAAAGTTTTTTTAAAACATATGCAAACACAATTTGTGAGTGGATTGTATTAAGCACAACAAAAGAATTTAAAAAACAACCTCAAGCTCAGGCTGAGCCTTGATGTGTTGAAGATTACAAAATGGATGTCTACCGCCTCTCACTGAGGCTAATCATAACCAGTGAACTATAGTTCTAGGTTTTTACTTCTTGTAGGTTGTCAACATAGCATGGATAGCCCTAGACCAATCTCTCGGGTCTTGCTTGCTTCCAAGCGTATAAATCATCACTCTATTTTCTTGTATAATCTCTGAGAAGTTTGCTACATCAAGGTCTCCCTCAAACACGCGGCAGTTCCTTGCATTGTTAGAAAATAGGACGTAGCTAAATAAATAGTAGAGTAACTTACTTAATAGAAAGAGAAAAATTTTCACACACAAGAGATTATAGAGTAGAGAGAGAGAGAGAGAGAGAGAGAGAGAGAGAGAGAGAGAGAGAGAGAGAGACAAACAGAGAGAGCACAAACAATATACGTGGTTTACCCAATGTGGGCTACATCCAAGGGAAAGCAACCACTCAATGGATTTAATACTTCAAACAAGAAGTAGGTTACAAAGGTATTATACCCTTAATAGAGCTCCCACCTTGCTTCACTCTCACCAACTCACACCCACCTTGTTGCATCAACTTGACACTCTAAAATGTGTGTATTAAAGGCCAAAAGATCTGCCCTCTCTCATGAGAGGAAACCGTGTGTAGCCGCCCTTGTGTAGACAAGTCCAAGTTGGACTCTCCAATCCGCCCATGTGTGGATGCCTTGAGAAGATAATTTAGTCTTGAATTCGGCCACTGGCCATTGACTTCCTTCCACCGACCAACCGGCCAACCGACTGAACTCTTTTAGACCACCTTTCGATCACCGTCCGACCATAATATTCTAGCAGAAAGGAATACTCTAGCCTTGAAAATTTTGGTTTTCGATGAGTGATTTTTCTTCATGCACGATGGCTTCTCCTCATAATGGGGGCCTTGAAAATGTGCGTTTTTAAACTTAAAAAGTTCCAACAGATAAATCAGGCTCCATACTTAACAATCTCCCACTTGGAGACTGATCTCCAAACCAAACCTGTGACTGCTTTCTATCATGGCTTCTTATCCTTGAATGCCAATTGAAGATGAACAAAAGCTCAACTTCTCCTTGTTGACCACCTTTGTAAACATGTCTGCAAGATTTTCACTTGTATGCACCTTTCCTAGCTTTAGTTGTCCCTCTTCCAAAAGAGTACGTATGAAGTCATGATATCTCACCTCAATGTGCTTTGTCCTTGAAAGACAGGCTGATTTCTCTGCACGATGAACGGCACTTTGACTGTCACTATACAAGACACAATTGTCTTGCTTGTATCCAAGGTCCTCCAAGAATTTGTGAAGCCACATAATCTCTTTCCTCGATTTTGTCATTGCTACATATTCTGATCCGTGGTTGAAAGTGAAACCACTTTTTGTAGCTTTGAAGCCCAACTTATTGTTGTGCCTCTAATTGTGAAGACATAGCCAGTAGTGCTCCTTCGAGTATCTTTGTCACCTGCCATATCTACATCAACATACCCTTGCAAGAAAATGTCAGTGCCTCCAAAATACAAAGCATTCGTGGCTGTCCCCTTTATATACCTAAATATCCACTTAATAGCTAGCCAATGCTCTTTACCTGGATTATCCATGAACCTACTTACAACTCTCATTTCATGTGCAATATGTGGCATTGTCTAGACCATAGCATACATTAGAGAACCTACTGGTGCATCATATGGAACTTTAGACGTATAGGCTATCTCTTCTTGTGTCTTTGGACACATATCCTTAGTTAGTTTAAAGTGACTAGCCAAAGGTGTAGAAATAGATTTTGCATCTTGCATTGCAAACCTTTCTAGTACCTTCTGATGTGATCCTCTTGAGATAGCTTTAGTGTCTTCTTTGTCTTGTCCCCCCTTGATATCTTCAAACCAAGTATCCTCTTTGCAGAACCTAAATCTTTCATTGAAAAAGATTTAGATAGCTCCTCTTTTAGGTCTTTAATGTCCTGCATGTTAACATTTGCAATCAGCATGTCATCAACATACAACATTAGGATGATGAAGTTCCCTTCTCCCAAATTCTTTGTGTAAATGTAGTGATCTTAGTTGTATCTTTTGAATTGGTTATCCAACATCCATCGATCGAACTTCAAGTACCATTGTATTGATGCTTGCTTTAAACCGTACAGGCTCTTCTTTAATCTGCAAAACATTTTCTCCTTAACTTTTACTTCATATCCCTTTGGTTGAAGCATGTAAATATCCTTCTCTAAGTCACCGTGAGGGAACACCGTATTTACATCCATTTGCTCAAGATTTAAATCATGAGCATCCACAAGGCTTAAGACAAGCCTAATTGAGTTCATTTTTACAACAGGAGAAAATATATCATTGAAGTCGATAACTTTGTTTTGAGAAAACCATTTTACCACAAGCCTGGACTTATACCTTTTCTTCTCACCTTCTTCTTCCTTCAGCTTATACACCCATTTGTTTTGCAATGACCGCTTACATTTAGTCAACTCAACCAGCTCCCATGTTTGGTTGTGATGTAATGAGTCCATCTCCACTTGCATGCTCTCCATCCATTCTTCTTTGGATTCGTGATGCATAGCTTCTTTGTATGGTTTCGGCTCTCTAGAATCTGAGATCAAGAGATGGTTGAAGGAAGGAACAAACCTTTTTAGAGGTCTACTTGCTCGTGTGGATCTTCGGGGAATATGTTAAGGCTCCTCATTTGGTTGACGTTGTTGCACGTTGTCACCGTTTGCACTCCTTGAGTCTTCACCATCCTCAAGATCCATGTATTTATCTCCTGTTTCTTTTGTTTGTTTTCTTTCCAAATCTTTGTACATATTTTATTCGTTGAAAATTACATCCCTACTTCTAAAGATTTTACCATCTTCAAGATTCCATAGGCGATACCCAAAGTCACCTTCTTCATAGCATATGAAGAAACACTTTTTGGACTTTGCATCTAGCTTTGACCTTAGGCTTCTATCTATGTGCATGAAAGCCTCACACCCAAACACTTTGGGAAATGCATAATTCACCGATTTACCTGTCTATGCCTCTTCTTGAACTTTCCCATCCAATGCCGTTGATGATGATCGATTGATCAAGTACACATACATACTTACTACTTCTGTGCAAAGATCAAGCGGTAAGCCTGCATGTAGCGACATAATTTGTGCTCGCTCCATGATTGTTCTGTTCATCCTTTTGGAAATACCATTTTGTTGAGGTGTCCTTGGGGTTACCTTTCAATGCCTTCGAATGCCATTTCTAGCACAAAACCTTTCAAAAGCTTGGCAGTAATATCATCCTACATTGTCGGATCTGAGGCATTTAACCTTGGTACCGGCTTCATTCTCCACAAAGGCTTTCCACATTTGAAATATGGAAAACACATCGGATTTATTCTTCATTACATAAACCCATGTTTTCCTAGTCGCATTGTCTATGAATGTTACATAGTACAATGAGCCACCAAGTGATGATGTACTTGCAGAACCCCAAATATCAGAATGAACCAACTCAACTTTTTTATTTTTCTTTCATTTTTGAAATTTTACCCTCTTTTGTTTGCCATGAACACAATCTTCACAGAAATTTAAGTCCACTTCTTTCAAACATGGTAGAAGCTTCTTTGATTGAAGTATTTTCATTGCTTTGGCACTCATATGCCTAGGCCAGTAGTGCCACACCGCATTGTTGTAGCTATTGCACAAGTTGAAGATTGTGTACTGAGAGTACACAAGTAAAGTATACCAACCCACCAAAGATCCCTTTGAGATCTTCCATCGTTTGTTTTTGAATGCAATGTTGTGATCTTCATCATCCACTTGTCCTGTAGAGATCAATTTTTTTGCAAAGAGAAGGAACATGCCTAACATCTTTAAGCTTCCATTCGTTTCAATTAGCAATTTTGACACAAACTGTACCTTTGCCAACAATTTCACAAGCTTCATCATCTCCCAACATACCCAAAATTACCTTTGGTGTAATCTTGGAAAAAGAAACCTTGACCAACGAGCAACATGTAAGATAATACTTGCCATAGAAGGACATGAGAGGGTGAAGGTGCCACCAGGGACTCCTCAGTTGCCATCAAAAGAGGCCATGTCATCATCTTCCTTGAGAAAAAGAACCAAGCAGAACTTTGATAGTACCCAAGCCAACGATCCCTAACCACCGGCTTTTCATGGGGAGCCAAGCCTTAGTGCAAAAAGCCACCAGGGTGCCTAGATTCGCAACCCAAGACAGTCAATCCATCGGTGCCACCATGAAGCACCGACCTCCCACGTCTGCACTTGATGCCGTACAACTGAAGACAAGTCTACTGACCGCTATGTTTCCCCCATTAGAGGGGTAGGAGGGCAGACTCACCCACATGCCAAAAATGGGGGGGGGGGGGACTCTACTGCGCGTCACAGAAAGGACTGTTGGGGCTCTCGAGGCAACCCCAACCCCTCAAGTTGAACCTCTTTCCCCACAATGCCTAAAGATCCAACTTTGCCGTGTGACACCCACTGTGTCACAGACCGCCGCCTTGTGCAAACCTCGTATGCTAGAGGGACAGAGGTAGGCTAGAGGGGCAGCGTAGAGAAGCTCCCCACAACCCTAGTTTTATTTTTACAAAGAAAATTGAAAGCTACTTTAAATTTAAAATAAAAATCATGCTACCCAAAAATATGCACCATAGAAAATTTCTATAGTCACATGAAAAAAAAAGTAAAATTCATACGCAATGCTTTAGAATCTGAGATGTGGCAAGATAGTGAGGCTGCATTTTGATCTAAAATTCAATAATAGAATTATAAAGACTAGTAAAATGGTGTTTCTTCCACTGGCGGCATGGCCCCTCTTACCCTCAAATCCCTTGCAAATTTCATATAGCAAATCAAGAAAAGTTCTTTCTCTCCCTCTCTCTCTTTCTTTACAACACTCACAATTTGTGAGTGCATTGTGTTAAGCACAACATAAAATTACAAAACAACCTCAAGCTCAGGCCGAGCCTTGAGGTGCTGAAGATTACAAGTTGGATGACTATCACCTCACATCAAGGCTTATCATCATCGGCTTAAAAAAGTAAGTGAACTTCTAGGCTTTACTTATCGCAGGTTGATATGACGTCACGGGTAGCACTAGACCAGTCTTTCGAGTCTTGCTTGCGTATGAGTGTATAGATTACCACTCTGCTTTCTTGTATAATCTCTGAGAAGCTTGCCATGCCAAGATCTCATTCAAACACACGGCGGTTTCTTGCCTGCCATATATGATGAAAGAATAAGTACCTCTAACAGTTTGAGTGTAGATGAGAAGAGCAGGACTTCCCAACTTTTTGCCACCAAGGAAGAGACCAGTCTTGAAGAATCTGATCTGCCATATCCTTTGAACCCACTTGCATATTCTCCCTACCAGGTCTATAATCGTGTGGCATTCCATGAATAGGAGGGCTAGATCCTCACTAGCTATCCTACACCCCAAACATTGATCTAACCCAATTCCTCTCTCTTGGATCTTCATGATCGTCAATAAATCTCTCCACATTACCTTCCATACAAATATCTTCATAAGCTACGGCCACTTTGGCTTCTAGATGTTCTTCATGACTTACTTGCACCGTTCTTCCAGCCATTGTTATTTCCATATTTTGCTAAGGGGTCAAGAAAAATTATTATCATGTATAAATGCATGATATATTCCTTTAGAATGGGGTTCCCATAACAAACTACTTTTGAGCCATCTCCACGCATTCCACTCAAATCCAAATTCACCGATTAGCATTACCACATGGTCAAGCTCTTTTATCACTATGTTGACTAATAATATCTTACAGCCATTTAGTGGATAATGTGTTGCTAGAAGGTCAGTGGTTTTTGAGCTCTTACAGTTATCATCCCAGAAGTGAGCTAGCTAGTTCAGACCCTTATTATTCACTTTCCTGGTAGTTTCTATCTAATAGGGGCTTTGCAGTGGCCTACAACATTAGATAGCGAGGGAGACCACAGCAAGATGGAGTTCTTGAAGTACCTGGTTTCTTTTCCCCACTCCAAAACCCTATATTGTCTTTTGCACTTCCTTACCAATTCCCCTAAGATGTCCTCAAACTAAGGTTAGACCATGAGGGGGCTAAGAGTTTGTCATGAAACTCTACTCCTTTTCACTTACCACCTTTCAAACCAATTTTAGCTACATCTAACATATCTTTGGTCATGATAGCCCAAGCTTGGTCCTGTTTGGCCAATGAGACCACAAATTTGATGCAACGGGCCTTACCATGGGCAACTGGGTTAAGAATTCCAAGACCTCCTTGGTCCATGAATAACTCCCATCTGGCCCACTGCCATGGTCTAGAGGATTTTATGTTGTTCTTCCATTTTAAAAAAATACTATTTTTAAGAACTCTTTCCAGTGACACTTAGCCATCTTGAGAAGTGGGCGGGTGAAGGAAATATATGGGAGCATAAATGAGGTTATCGCTTTAATCCGGCTTGAGAATAGGAGAATACAATACTCACCTTTTATTTTGTTCTGCCTCTTTCATGGACCCATTGGAATCTTGTTTGTGAGTTACATCCACCCCCAAGGGCCCCCCCAAGTGCTTGAATATATTCCCTTTTGAGACAATCTCACTTGACCAATTAAAAGGTTTGAAGGAGTCATTTTTTGATAGAAATACCAGCCTTGACTTCTCAATATTACATCTTGAACCCAAGCCCTTGACAAACGTTTGCAAAATTTGCAGAGCTTTCCTGACAACCTCAGGGCATGCCTTCATGAAGAGAAGTGGATCGTCTACCTTGTACAGTCAGACCTTGTAACTCCCCTCGCACAACACTATCTTTGAGCATCATGATGGGAGGATGGGCAATGGCAAAAAGCATGAGGCTAGGGGTCATCCCTGCTTAATATAACTTTTGACCTCAAAGGAACCCACAATTCTATCAATAAACATGAGCTCTGAATGGCTGCCAGTCCTCCCTAGTGTGCAAATGAGGTGACACGGGTGAGGCCCAAAGCCTAGAGTTTCCATGACATCTTCTATATATGACCATGTTATTCTATCATAAACCTTATCAAGGTCAAGCTATAGCAGAGTGCACTCTTTATTGGTGGATGTTGTATATTCAATGCCTAGCATTGCTGCCAAGATGTTGTCATAAATGGATCTTCCATTAATGAACCCATGTTGATGGGGAGAGATGATCCTATTCAGTAGGGGTGTTAGTCTGAAGGCTCCTGTCTTGGAAAAAATTTTGTAAGCTACTAAAATTATGGTAGTAGGGCACCAATGCTTAAATAGAGAGCAACAGACCTATTGGGGGATGGGTTTGCATCCACAACCCTTTGATAATGGCTTGCTTACCAACCATGTGACTAGGACCTTGAGATCATCCCAAAACTCTCTAAATAATTCAACTATCATCCCATCCCAATCGAGGGTCTTTTCCTTGCAAAGAGTTTGCAATGCTAGTGAGCATTTGTCTTCAGAGACTACCCCTTCTTGTCGGTTCGCTTCGGATTGGGGAACCTTCTTCTTGAAACTCTCAATAAAAGTCGCTCTGGCTTCATCCACTTTGTTGGACTGGTTGGCCAATAATCTCGCTTCAATAGTTCAACATTAGACCAGCCATCCCATCTTGGTGTTGAGCTGTAGTCCCTTTCTCATCATAGAGTGAGTTGAAGTAGCTCAGACTCTTCTTGACTTTCAAAGCCCTAAAAAAATATGCTTGATTACAAGCTTATGCCAGTTGTAGGAAAGTCTCCCTGGAGAGCAATCTTGCCTTCTTGATTTCCTCAAGCTATTCATTAGCCGTGATGGATTTAACTTTGAGCCATCGCTTGTGCTCATTCTCAGTAACTAGCCCAACAACCTTTCTTGAGGTTAGCAGAGCCACCTCTATTGTGTGAGATGCTTAAAGTGCACCTAACTGTCTTTTTTAATCTCAGGGCTTGAGCTTTTGGTCGCTTTTTTAATGCTTCAAGCGAATAGATCCCAAGCCTTAGGTTTATTGAGATCCACATCTCTCTTGAGCTTACCTAATGCTTTCTTGGTGAGACTTCTCAAAAGACGGTCTTTGAGCAAGTGTGACCCTGCTATATGAAGCCTTTTATCCCCTTTCGGGGTCTGCACCTCCCCTATCAAATTCTCAAGTTGTATTTGTAGGGGAATGTGATCCAAAGGTTGTTTGTGGAGATCGCCCTCATCTCTAGCATTGACGAGATCTAGTTAGCTTGGTGAGAGCAATAACATCTGCCAATCCTAGAGACGGTATGGGCATATTGGAGACTTGTGTAGGTAAACCCAGGCTTGATGTTCCAAGGGCCCACCTCCCACAAATAAACCATAGCCCACTTACCACACAAGCTCAACCATTTAGATTTTTCAAAGCCAGAGCATACAGGTGGAACCTATTCTATCCTTAATCTTCTCTACCATATTGAAATCCCCAACCATGAGCCACTCTCCTTTTATTGGAGTATCCCTAAGATTAATCCACAATCTATCTCTATTCTTTGCATTGCAAGGACCATATACATTCACAACAGTGTGGGGATGATCATCCCACTTGACTCTAACTCCAAGAACTCTATTGGAGGGGTGGTTAAAAACCATCTTTGGTTCGAATTCTCTCTCTACAATAAGTAGAACGCCATTGAATCCTTCACTTCCTTCCCCATAGAATACAAGATTTTTCCCTAAGGTCTATTTTCTCCTCCTATGGGTATCCAGGTGGTGTTCCTAGATGGACCAACAATTGACTTCTTTCTCCTTCTTAACTTCATCCTAGAAGAGGACACTCTTCTTCCTGTCTTCTCTCCAGTCACCACATCCTCAGTCCTAGGAGAATTCGGGGGTTCGGAATCAGGGGATTTATTTTCTTGAATAACTACAAAGGGGTTGTGAAGAGGAATGAATACGGACCCCCTTTTCTATTGTGCGAGGGGAGAGACAAAGACTTTCGCTTTCATAATTGACATGGTATACCTTTACCCTTTTGGACCTCCTCAAACCTAGGATTTTCATCGCCGACCTAGTTGTCACTGTCATAAACTTAGGTGTCGAAGGAAGAAAACAAAACGCACATTCATTGTGTGGGCATTTGGGGATTTACAGTGTGAGTTTTCTCTTTTCCAAAGTCTTCTCCTGCAGCTTGGTTCCCGCCTTGTCACAAATCATAGCCTCCTTTATGTCCCCTTATCTTGCCCCTTTGTTACTCTTTCCCTGATTCACACTCCCTTCCACCGTGGTTTCCTTACCATGGAAATGGTTTTTGTTCCATTTGCAGAAAACTTATGCTGCAGGATTGGTATTCAATTTAGCCTTCATGGGGTAATCCTTGGCAAAGTGTCCAAATTTTTTACACTCAAAACAAGCCCCAAAGTAGGTCCCAAAATTGAGGGGAATAGTTATCAGCCCAGCTCTGACATTGATCACCATGCTCGTAGGTGGTGTCTTAGAGACATTCCATCCTATACAGACCCTGTTAGAGGACCGACCTAGACCTCTCTTGTTAGGAACAAACAAGAGGGTGCCCAATTGTCTAGAAATCATCCTAATTTTGTTGAGTCAAACATGGTCTCCCATGGCACCACACAGATAGTAGTCTTGTTAAAAAAGAGGGGACCTTTATCCAAAATCTTCAAGACATTGGAGAATTCTTTGAATCTAATTGAATAAAAATCGTTGTCTAGGTAGGAGGTAAATACAATTGCTCGTCCATGCCCAAGAATTTGTGCTCCCTAGAGCCACTGAATTAGATCGTACTTGTTTGGGACTCTCCCACTGAATTGAAATACTAGTGTAAGCTTAGCTTGCATGGCCAGCTTCAAAGTTGGTAGAATTGCCACTGTAATATCCTCTGCAACCTCCTGGCTTCTACAACCGGGATTTCTTTAAAGCACTAAAGGCCCTATCCGCCATCCCATCTTCAAAAACCCCACTACTTTCAGCATGCGAGAATATTCTTTTGTTGCAGTGTGGCCAATCTCGGCTTTTGAAATTTCTGAGTGTTTCAAACTCAAGCTCCATCAATAAATTTAGAAGTGCTTACGACCAAATATTGCAAAGAGACACGTACATGTCTCTATCTTCATTCCATTACATGTGTATATATAATTCTTCCACAATGGAGAGGTTAGAAAGACAGAGACCATCCTCATGTGCAAGTTGAAAATCTGCCTTGATTTTTTGGATGACGCTTCGGATATTCAAGATTCTAAGGGAATTTTGTGCAAGGTGGACAAACAATCAATTGTGTGCAAGTGTATGATAGAACTACAAAACTTCATAGTTTCTTTCTGCTACATAAGGTGGCATCGAGTAAAAGGTCACTTGGTAGCTATGGACCAGGACAATGTATGTGATGATACTAGTAATCCCTTGAGGGTGATTGAAGTAATGTGTGAAAATGAGTTGGTGATAGTTGTAGCATTAGAAGTAATGCCACCCTAAGAAAGGTGCGGGAGGATTTGCTTAATGAGATCAGCCTCAACATGCCTACAGTTATTTTTTTCAAGTGCAACATGCAAAAGATACTATGCTGCACATCTACTAGTTATTGTGTCTATGTAATTTACGTTCTCATTGTGATGAAGTTGACTCAACTCTTCTGCCACTTGTTGTGCTACAAATATCCGAGAGAAAGAAAACTACAATAGTATGTGCACATATTGAAAATGGTAGACTGCACATTGTGTGTTGCATAGCTTGAAGAAAGACACAAATCGTTGTAACAAAGCACTTTACCCTAAACCAAAGAGGGCATATGAATGCCATTTTCTTAACAAGTTGTAGATAGCACATCTGTAAACATCATACAATGATCAATACAAGAAACTTTTTTGTCCAAGCTTTAATTCAACAAGTATGAATGAGTACATTCTAGTGAGTGTTTTATTGATATCCAACAAAAGGTGAGGAAGGGGCATGAGTAATAGAGGGTAAGGCAAGAGGGATGGTTGGTGTGGGGGTGGTGTTCGTTGGTGTGTAGAAGAGGTAGGGGCATCAACAGACATGGGTAGAGGGTGATGAGGGGGGCAAGGGCCTAGGAGAGGTATCTCAAGAAATGGTGATGGAGGCAGGCTACTGCATTGCTGGAGGAGATGGGGGGTATCTCCTAGGTTGAGGCCATGGAGTGGGCCTTGGTGTTGGCGAAACGAATGCATTGGGAACTCCTTTCGGGCATGTTGCTACAAGGTTGATCATGTTCTTGACCAATGTGGGAAGAACAAATCAACATGCACATCTGTAGAATCTGCTAGGTCTCTAGCTTGCAAAATCATTCAACCCCATACATTAGTTTAAGAATTTATTGAAAAGTCACAGATAGTGATGAACAAAAAGCATGTGCTTATGCTTCCATTCTCCTCCCCATACATGTACTCTAGCAAGAGCCCCATGTTCATTAACCCCTCCAGCCAACACAGGAATGACCATCTTGTTGTTTGGGGACCTTGCAACTTAAAATGGTCATGTCTTCACATATCTCCTCCTGGGTCGGTGCCTCTAGAGTAGTTACTAGCTTTCAAAAAGACCTCAAAAAATTGGAATTAAGTGTCATAACAATTTCACAAATAGCTCGTGACACTCAAGAAAGGACTCCAAAGCATGTGTGGGTTTTGCAAGGTAGCAACGCTTTCGCTCTAGGGCCACAACAACCAGGCTCCATTGGAAGTTGTTTTACCAAGTAAGTTCAAGTGAGATGCACGTTTTCAACATACATATAGAAGGTAGATTTTCAATAATGACAACTCTTTATCCTAATTGTAAGCTAGCAAAAAAATCTTTGTTGTCTCCATGTTGATGGTCTGAAACCAATCAAATACCTCCACCAGCTATGTATTCTCAGATGAGAGAACTATAGAAAGTTGGGAGCCGAGAACATCAACGTCACCCTGGACATTCCATGCAAGGTTTGAAACAACAAAGTTGTGAGAAATTATATATTCTATCATGAAAAATGCACAGTAAACTTTCAACCAACACAAGATGGGAAAAAAATCACTAACCACAAAAAATAGTTAATAATTGAGCTCGTCGGCTCCTTGTTTAGGTCCCCCAAAATGCAGATCTCATGGGGTCCAAAATTGAAATAGAGGACACGTCCCCATACCACAATGGCAATGTCAAAATGTGGGTAAAGACACTCAAGAGTGTCTTCATTAGCTTTGTGATGTGATATTGCCAATCGTTGCTCATGGAGGTCAATGTTACACGCTTCCTCCTCCGCTTGAAAGTTTAATTTTCGTGCTTCCTCTTTTCTTTGAAATTCCCATTTTTTATTTAGATGGGTGTTATATTGATGCATATATGAAGAAATATCAAGCACCTTGACCTTTCCTAGTGGCGGGATTCTCAAAATGTTGTCCATCTTTTTGTCGGATATACCCACAGGCATCAATTTTTTGTTGTACCTAAACCTAATGAGCCAAAGGGAGTTCAAATCCCGTAATCATAATGTAGCTGTTTTGAAATAGCTTGACAAAAAAATCCTCTGTCATTTCATGGAGGCAACCCTTGCATTGCGAGACGATTTGAAATTAACGTTGTTTTGGTCGTAGATTTCACCAAGAACTCTCTGAAAAGGTAGGTTTGGTATAGCCAGGGACACATGTTTTTGGATATTTTTGAAGCTCCAATAACACAATTTGATTCTGTTCGTTTCCTACTTCTCATGGTCATGCATAAACAAGGTAGCAGACTCTTTCCTGGAACACATGACATTGATGCTTGACCAACATCATACTAAGCCCTACAAGACTGTTACCATATACATGTGGTAATGATGTGTGTGAACACACTAGGACCGCCGGGGCATTTTTTCCCTCTTTAGGAGGTTTTTTCCCCCGTGCATTGTATATACGCCCATCACTCTAGGGCTATCTATCTTTCCATTGCACACTAAGTAACACACTCTCTATTGTGTGCCTTGAGATTCCTTCGTCTTCTCCAAGCTGTGTGTGTTTCTCTGCAACCCTAATTCCAACAATTGGTATCAAAGCAGGTCACGTCCTCCCGGGCTTAGTCGCCAGCTGCTCCAGCACACGCGTGCTCACTTTCTCCGATTTCAGTGAGCTTTGGCGAGCGTTCGCAGGTCGACAAATATTTTGGGCAAACTCATAGAGCCCGGTCTGCTCAGAATTTTGATTTGGGCTCATTTCGGCCTCCGTTTCCACTACAGGCAGTACTGCACAGGCTATTTCGTCATTTTGTGCAGATTTTCTGTCAGTTCCGTTTTCTGCATAACAAGTGCCTTATAGTCTTCTACGGTTTGTGCTATATAGCACAAGTTGTTCCCGCTCCATTTCTCCTATTTTCGGGCAGTTTTCACATCAGGTGCAGCATTTACCATGGCTGACAACAACAACACAGATGTGTTCAAGATGTTTGCTGCTGAGGACAGGTTGGATGGGGACAACTACCCTATGTGGGCTTATATGATGCAACATGTTCTTGTGTCAAAAGGTGTCTGGAACATTGTGCAGGGCATTGATGTACGTCCTGGTTCTGAAGATGTAGGCGATGTTGAGGATGTTGCAGGTCTTGCTGCAAGGATTGCAGCTGTTAGAGTTGTTTTGCCTACGGCAGAACAAGCTCGTTGGGATGTTAAGGATGCGCAGGCTCATGCATTGATTGCCTTGTCTGTGAAGCGCACCATTATTCCTCACATCCGTTCAGCAAAATCTGCAAAACAGGCTTGGGATATTCTAGCAGGTCTTTATGCAAGCCGCAATGAGGCTAAAATTGCTTTGCTGCGTAAAGAGCTAGAGTCGAAGATTATGCATGAGAAAGATGATATGGACACTTTCCTTGCTAGTGTCAAGGATATCAATGAGCAACTCATTTCTGCAGGTGAAGTCATTTCGGACTGTTCCCTTGTGCAGACTGTTCTTGATGCCTTACCAGATTTCTACCAGACTTTTGATAGTACTTGGAGACTGATGACCCAAGGAAATCCTGAAGTTGTCAAGTTTGATGCATTATGCACATTGATGTTGCAAGAGTCACTTTCTAGAAAAAAGAGGACAGGCAGCGTGCAGTTGAACAGGCTTTTATTGCTTCTCAAAGAAAGGGTGGTAACAGTAATGCAGCCACTTCTTATGGTTCTGCTGCGAGTGGCAAAAATTCTGCTCCTAATGCTTCTGCTGGCAGCACTTCGTCTGGCAATTCTGGTGATAAGGGCAAAAAGAAGATGCATTGCCATTATTGTAAAGCCAATGATCACTTGATCAAGTCGTGTCCTAAGTTGAAGGCCAAAGAGGCTAAGAAGAAAGAGGGTGGTTCCACTGCAAATGCTGGTTCCACTACAAATGCAGCCATTGTTGAGTCTTCTGTGAAAGGAGATTGTGATGCTGATGTTGATGCAGAATGGGCTTTTAGCGCAGAGTGCACTTACAATCCTGCTGTCCATGATGCATGCTTGTCAGTTGCTGCAGATTCGCATGTGTGGTATTTCGACAGTGGTGCTACAAAGCACATTACCTCACATTGTGAATTGTTTACCTCTCTCGAGTCTGTCCCTCATGGGAATTCAGTCACTTGTGCCAACAACGCCTCTTATCCAGTTCAGGGAGTTGGAAATATTGTGCTCACTGCTGCTAATGGCAGTTCCTTCACACTTGTTGATGCACTTTATGTACCTGGGATCAAGAAGAATCTCTTGTCTGTATCTGCACTTGCTAGACTTGGACTTGTAGTCAAATTTGTGGATGACAGATGTACAGTTCATGATCTCAGTTTTGGTGATGAAATTGTTGCATCTGGCCTTTTGTGCTGTGGGCTGTATAAGCTCACTTTGTATGACAAGTGTGGACAAAATTTTGCAAATGCTGTTGCAGATTCAAGGGCTATTTCAGATGCAAAACTTTGGCATGCACGTTTTGGTCATCTGAATTTTGCCAGTTTGCTGCGTTTGCAGAAATCTCATATGGTTGCTTCTTTGCCGCCTCTTGAAGCACCTGTCAAACATGTTTGTGAAGGCTGTATTCTGGGTAAAATGCAGCGTTCTAAGTTTCCAAAGGATGGTTCAGTTAGGGCCACATGCAGGTTGCAACTTGTGCATAGTGATGTTTGTGGGCCCATGCAAACTCCGTCCTTGGGCAATTACCTGTACTTCGTGACTTTCATTGATGATTACTCCAGGCATGCATGGGTATTTCCGCTTAAAGCGAAGTCCGAAGTTTTTATTTGCTTCAAACAATTTTTGGCTATGGCTGAAAATGTCTCAAAATGTACTATGGGCACCCTCCGTTCCGATCGAGGGGGGGAGTATATGTCTCATGAATTTAATGCATTTCTGGCTAGTCGTGGGATAAAACACCAATGTACAGTGCCTTATACACCTCAGCAAAATGGTGTTGCTGAGAGGAAAAACAGGTCACTAACGGAAATGGCACGATGTATGGTCAAAAGTCAAGCTTTGCCGCATTCTTTTTGGCTTGAGGCCATCATGTGTGCCACTTATGTACTTAACAGGTGTCCTACGAAAGCTTTGCAGTCTATTAGTCCATATGAAGCATGGCAGGATAGAAAGCCTTCTATTGAGCACATGCGTGTTTTTGGCTGTTTGGCATATGCTTTGGTGCCACAAGTGCAGCGCAGAAAATTGGATGATAAGGCTGTCAAATGTATTTTTGTTCGTTATAGTGCTGAAAGCAAAGGTTACAGGTTGTATCATCCGCAAACAAAATGTATTCTGGTTTCACAGGATGTAGTGTTTGTGGAAGACTCTGTTCAGCCCTTGCTGTCATGTACTAGAGACAGTAATGTAAGCTCACAGGACATTTATGACACTTTGTTGCCTCTTTTCAGTGGTGGAAATACGAATGTAAGTTCCAATGAGGCAAATGTACAGCCTATGGGGGTTTCTGAAAATGTTTTAGAACAGCCTATTACTGATGCAGATGTACATGATGTACTTGATGAGGAAAGGGCTGAAAATGAGCAGGCTAGAGGTATGCCAAAATGGCTGGTGCACACTTTGCGTGACAGTAAATTGGATGCACCTTTATCTAGTCATACTCGTTCAGGCTCTCGCCATGCATCTTATGCATCAGATTGTTATGCTTTGGCTGTGTCTAGTTTACATGATGTTGAGGAGCCTCTGTCTTTTGATGAAGCACAGAATTCAGAAAATCGGATTGCTGCCATGAAATCAGAATATGATGCACTTATAGAGAATGACACATGGACTTTATGTGATTTGCCTCCTGGAAAAAAGGCCATTGGTACGAAGTGGGTTTACAAGTTGAAACGCAAGCCGGATGGTGAGATCGATCGCCATAAGGCTCGACTTGTTGCAAAGGGTTATGCACAACAAAAAGGCATAGATTATGAAGAGACTTTTGCTCCCACTTGTCGTATGACTACTGTGCGTTTTCTATGTGCATTGGCAGCTCATTTTGGTTGGGATGTACATCAATCATACATTGTTACTGCTTTCTTGAATGGTGACATATTTGAGGAAGTTTATGTAACGCAGCCTCGCGGTTTTGTCATAAAAGGACAAGAGGACAAAGTGTGCAAATGTAAGAAGGCTTTGTATGGGTTGAAGCAATCTCCTCGTGCTTGGTATGAGAAAGCTGACACTCATTTGGTTAAGCGAGGCTTTCGTAACAGTCCAACAGAAAGCACATTGTATGTAAAGCCTGAGGATGATGTATTTCTCATTGTGGTTCTTTATGTTGATGATTTGCTGATCACTGGACCAAATGAGAGACATATTGCTGAATTTAAGGCTGATTTGAATGCTACTTTCAAGATGAAAGATTTGGGGCTGTTGCATCATTACTTGGGTATACAGTTTAAGCAGTGTGATGGTGGTATTGCCTTGTGTCAGAAAAGTTACATAGAGACATTGCTATGTAAGTTTGGACTTGAGGATTGCAAACCTATTGCCACTCCCATGGAAACAGGTTTGAAATTGAGTCTACATGATGCTGGCGATCCTGCTGATGTCACTCTTTACCAAACTGCTGTTGGCTGCCTCATTTATGTATGCAACACGAGGCCAGATATTCAATTTGCAGTCTCGCAGGTCAGCAGATTTATGCATAGCCCAGGGTCTAAGCATTGGCAGGCTGTCAAGAGGATTTTCCGCTACCTTAGTGGCACTTTACATCTTGGCTTGTTTTATCCCAAGGGGGGATCATTGCCGCCCGACTTACATGCTTTTTCGGACTCAGATTGGGCTGGTTATTTTGACACGCGAGTGTCCACAAGTGGTTTTTGTTTCATGCTTGGCAGTTCATGTATATCATGGTTGAGCAAGAAGCAACCTACTGTGGCCACTTCGAGTTGTGAGGCTGAGTACAGGGCAGTCTTCACAGCTACGGTTGAGTGTGTATGGCTCAGACGCCTTATGGACTTGGGTGTTGGACAGGACACTGCCAACACTATCTACACTGACAGTCAGAGCGCATTGGCAGTTGCGAGGAACCCAGTTTTTCATGCTCGCACAAAGCACATTGAGGTGCATTATCACTATGTCAGGGAGAGGCTCTCAGCAGGAGAGATCAGCTTGGCTTATGTGCCAACACAGGACAACCTTGCAGATCTTTTCACAAAGGCATTGTCTCGTGAGAAGCTTGAAGCTTTCCGCAAAGCTTTGGGCTTACTCCCCTTTGTGGACTGATCCTGTCCTCAGGGCATGGCACTTCCCTTTACTCATGTGCCAGCTCTCGTTCACCGCATCACTCCAGGGGGGATTTGTTACCATATACATGTGGTAGTGATGTGTGTGAACACGCTAGGACCGCCGGGGCATTTTTTCCCTCTTTAGGAGGTTTTTTCCCCCGTGCATTGTATATACGCCCATCACTCTAAGGCTATCTATCTTTCAATTGCACACTAAGTAACACACTCTCTATTGTGTGCCTTGAGCTTCCTTCGTCTTCTCCAAGCTGTGTGTGTTTCTCTGCAACCCTAATTCCAACAAAGACGATCCTTCACCTTGGTAAACCTTCCTGCTAGTCTGCTTAGTACGAGCCATCGGGGAACGACTAACAACACAAGAATCAGGGGGAGTGGAAAGAAACAACTCAAATGGGTTCCAAGATGTCAAATAAGATTGTGGGTGCTAAGAGAGAAAAGAGATCTTGAATAGCAAAAAATGCTTGACAAGAGTGAGCGGGACATGTTGTATTAAATAAATGCACATAATTATGCCATTGAGAGGATAGTTGATGTCATGATTATGCTCATAATTTCAAGTTGTGGTGCATTGGGATGTTCCTGACCGTATGTACTCACATACATATATATTTATGTGTGTGTTTTGTAAGGTTGCAGTGTAGAGCGAGTATGAGGTGATCAAAAAATGTACACAGGTCTCCTCACATTGTGCCGTGACAAGGAGTTGTGCTACAATGAGATGGGGTGTGAGATGTTAAACATACCCAAGGCCCCTTGCAATGTGGCACAACTGGTACATGTGGCAGTTGTGCCACAATGCGAGGAGCCATGTGTACATTTTTTTGGTCACCCTGTCCTTGCTTTGTACCACGAGATTGTTCATATTTTAACTGCAACCACGCTCTCGTGTTGTACCACGACCTTGCAATATACATGACACACAAATATTTACAGATATATATATATATATATATATATATATATATATATATATATATATATATATATATATATATATATATATATATATATATATATATACATACATATACATACACACACACACACGTTCTCATATATTTTAATATATGTATAGGTATATGTGCAGGCATTAATTGGAATCTACTCAAAGCAATGATGAAGGTGGTTTTCATGTTGTCAATGGCCATCATGATCTTTTGTGAAAAGCCAATAAATAAGAACCACCTATATGCCCATAGTCGTCTAAGTGAGTTGAGTGTTGTCGTACTGCTTTGCTTCCATGATGGGAAAAAGAGCCAAAGAAATGCAAGTTAAGCTTCTTTGAAACCTATATATTTATTGAGCAGTGACTAGGGCTTGATAACAGGCAAGGTTTGATGCTAAATTTATGCCATATGCGGCCTTTAAGGGCTAAAACCTATGTTTTTAATGCTAAAATTAGGTATGTTTGAAGGGATTAGAAATGGAAGTTTATAGATTAGAATTGCCGTTGCTCAAGGTGCTCTATAGGCCTCTCTATATGGCTTGTCAATAGGAGCTACTGTAAGGAAGATATGACAATTTCAACTTGGGATTGATACCATATCTGTACCGGATTGTCTAGCTGTAGATGAGGAACCAGGGATGAAGTGTATGCATGGGCCTCAAGTGCTCGTCTTGCGGAGCATGTTGGTCTTTTTAGATCTGCAATCAAATCTCTGGTTGCCAAGATATTGCCCGTTAATGTTTCAACAAGGGCCAGTTTCCTACCAATTTGGTTACCTCAGCTAGTGCGCCATCTCAAAGTTTTTGGGCTTCAAATAGGTTTTAGAATGCAGTGCACTTAATAGGGCAATAAGAAATCAAGGAGCATCTTGTCCAGAATGACATCTCACGTAGTGCATCGAAAGTGGGGTATGCTGCCATAGTAATGCTCAGTGATATGGTGGTCAACACGTAAGCCTAATGTGACGGTCATTGATGCTTTGGTCGGGATGTATGGCAAATGTGTTGTGTGACCCCTCAATAATCATCAAGTGGTGTTTAGAGAAAAAGAGAGAGGGAAACAACAGCACCGTCTTTCCCCCTCTTCAAAAGTATTTTTTATTTTGAGAGGTGACATGTCATGGAAAGTTAAGGGAGAGTGCCATGGGAAGAGAAAAGGAAAAGAAAGAAGAAGAAGAAGAGAAAGAAAATAAAGAAGAAGAGAGGAAGAAAGAAGAGGAAGGAAAAGAACGAAGAAGAAGGAAAATAGAGAAGAAGAAGGGAAAGAAAAAGGAGGAAGGGAGGGTTTTTTTGGTTCTCTCATTCTCTCTATCTCGAGCCTTCAAATCCGCTCTTTCTTGGAATAAGGATTAAACAAGACTAGAAGCCCGCACTCTTGCTCTCTCAATTGAAAGAAGGGAAAGAAAAAGGGCAATTGAAGCAAGATGAATACATGGCGAGGAGCTCCATGATTGTCACGGAAGCAAGCAAAGGAGAACTGAGGGAGCGATCACACTTTCTACAATCATCGACGTTACGATCACGATGCTCCTTTTCTCAGATAATTCAATCTCAATCATCAACTTAAACTTTGTTAATCTTATTGATAAGTCATGGTATCGTTAACGACCTGCTTAATCTTTGTAAAGGGAGCTTAAACTCCTAAGTTTTCAATTAGTCCAAGTGATGGCGTTGACGTTAACGACCATATTGGCTATTGATTATTAAGTTGTGCTGGAGGCTTTACTAAAACTAATTGATGTTTATGATGATTGCCAGAGCTATTAATGTATGTTGTTCTCTCTCTCACACACACCTCTCACAGCAAGAGGTCCTGCACCTTTTCGGATCATGTTTCAAACACATATCCCCCAGCAGCGTGCACCCCCATCTTTCACATCATATTTCTTAGTCAATCCCTACTTCTTATCACGTGCATTATCGTCCACAATGGACCCTTTCGAGAGCAAGATTAAAGAGGAGGTACCTTGCTCTTAGGAAATGCCAGACAACAAGCTATCTAATTTTCTACCCTATTGGCCTCCATCACCACCACGAGGTAGAAATCAGGCCAATGTTTTATCCAAAGTTCTTGTTGCAAGAATGGATAGCTGTTGGGCACAACTTCTTGCACAGGTTGAGCACACCTACTAGCAACAACTGCTAGTGAAACAATTGAGATGCAGGGAATATGCTTTGTGCATACAAAGGACATAAGTTTTGATCCCTCAAAGAAACACATCTTCTCTAGGATATGGTTGAAGCTTCTGACACATATGCGAAGAAATGACATCAAATGCATCCTACATAACCGCAAATGTCAGATGATTGGATACTATGTAGGTTTCATTCTATACTTGCACATTATTTTAGGAGAGCATGTGGATGCAACAGAGCAGGCATTGAGCGAGGTTCCATCTATCCGGGGTGATGATTTAGTTCCTCATTGAAGTGGATACTTACAAGTTTTGGAGGGTGTACAACTTTTTGAAGGTGCTTTACCTACACGTATCCTTTCTACCATTCAGATTGGTGAATTGCAGTATGTAGTGCTGCTCAACAATATCATGGAGCTTTTTGACTTGCAAGAGGACTATTTCCTCGCCATAGTGGCACAAAATTTAGAAGAGGATAATTCCATCATACACCATGAGCACAACAAGTACTTTGTGATAGATGCCCATGTGTCAGAAGGTGAGTTTATAGATCTAGCAAGTGCACTTACAATAATCTACAATGATGTAGCCAAGTGTGAGGCGACACTTCCAATGGGAGAGGAGTTCAAGGCAATTTAGGAAAAGCTAAGAATAAAAATCATGGGAAAACTAATTCATCGACATCCTCATTGGACTTAACAGGGCACCAAGCAAAGTGGATAGTGCCATTAACTTATGGACTCAGGCACTACTTGAGGAAGATGAAAATTAGAAGGTGAAATTTTCTTTTCTTTTTCAGTTGTATATGGATTAAAACTTCTTTTATATGCAGTAATCCTTACTATTAATTGCTTGCAATTGGTTGGTTATGACGATAACTTCATTGCTTGTCCTCGCGGGTGAGGCATGGAAGATTTAGGAAAGAATTCCTCCCTCGGCCAATATTTGAAGAATTTGAGCTATCCAAAGTTTTTGGTCTTCCATTCCTCCTTCTCTAATGATAACGCTGAGCTACCTCTGATGACCTTGAAGAACCCATCAAGATACCTAGGAGGTGCCCTCATCAGATGGAATATAGAAAAGATTATGCTTCTAGAGAAGCAAGCACAATTGACAATGTTCGATCAAGGCCCAGGTGTGTATGGCTTGTAGGGTCACTATTTTTAGACACAAGCAGCATATGGTCTAACATGTGGAATCACAGACCCTAGCCAAGTATTGGAGTATGACAAGTACACTCTATTTTGCAATAAGCGGCCAGTCATGGTGGCTACTACAGAAGAAACCCCCCATACTGAAATAGATACTGAGACAATCTAAATGTCTCTAACTTGTTCTTTGTGATGTGACATGTGCATAAGTTTGCGATAAGTCCATTGATTTAGTTCCTCCAATCTATTGACTTTTTTTGCACCACCTTCATGGGGGCAAGTGTGGCTAAAATAACTATATGAGCTTGATAGTGAGTTTTTGCCATGCCTTGTGTAGATCAGATACCCAAGCTGCCATACGGTCTAGCGAGCTAGGGCATGTGGTTGCATATAATGTGCTACATAGAAGACCAACACAAACTTCATATGAAAACATGTTTCCATAATATCAACAAATTACTAATTATACCATGTAATGAGTGATGTTCTGATTTCTCAATGCAAATATGAAAGACTTGTGGAAGGTCTCTAAAGCCTCTTCAAAATGTGTATAGTTAGCGTCGCTCCATGTATTGAGCTCACAAAACTTGAATATTGCATCCAAGATTTTCCACACATTTGCCTTGCAAGTCCTTGCTGCACTATTGTGTGCATGGTCAACCACTGCACTGTGGAGATTTTTCCACCTATTGTATCCCAATGCTTGCCCTTCTTGTGCACTTTGTCTTTTATGATATCTATCACTTATCGGCATCGACAAGAAGAGATGAGCTTTCACACCACCCATGGAGAGATTCTTTGGAACATCTCGACCATTTTTAGACCTCTTCTCATCTTGATCTATCTTTGCATGTCCTCCATGCACGCCCATGTTTGAAAACTATTTCTACAACCAAGATATCCTTTTGCTTTGAAGGTACGAGCCGAGTGGTCCAAGCAAAAAAAATTTAGAGGAACATGAGTTTCTCAATGATCTTGCAAAGTGCATGCATTGTGCATATGTGAACCCTAGCTAGTGGGATGTCCAACAATGGCTGGAAGTTAGGGTCTTGTAGGTACCTCTTTGGTGCTCTTCTTTAATACTATTTGAAAGGCTATGGACTCCTCCCATGCAGTACACAAGGGCTTTTCCTTATTGCTCCTTTGCAGAGGTTGTACATACGCTTCAAGGTATTCAGATCTCTAGCCATTTTCCACTCCACTGTGTAGGATCCCATGTTGTAAACATCAAGTGTCTTTCCATTTCTCTGCTTACTTGTTACTTCAGGGATGCTTATTTAATGAAAAACCCAATTTGGTATATCAAAGTTCTCCACAAGCACCTGCAATAGAGATATTTAGTGAGCTCAATTGTACATGCAAAAGTGAGATATCCAAGCTAATCATTCTGCCAACACACCTTAAATGTGGCAAGAAGAAATATATTATTTTCAGATTGCACACTAAAGTTTCTAGCATCATCAATTGTAATGCTTCCATACATTGTTGTGTTCATTAGTGTTATTGTGACTCTCTCAATTTTAGTCTCCTTCACAAGCTCACACTCATCTAGATTAATTACATGCATTCTTAGGGAGTAACTTCAAACAGTTGTACAATGTATGTGTGCAGAGCGATCAAATCATAAAAAATATTGTTGTACATGTTGTAAACCACTTTTTCTGCTGATGGTGATCTATATGTTGAATGAATGTGAAAAGGGCTCCCCAACATTTACAGAACCTCCTCATTGACCTATTGTCTTGTCTTCTAAGTGGAGAAAGGGTTCGGTAGCAGCGTGTGCTTCAAGTGAAACTTCTTACCTTGTTATTACTACATGGACCTAAAAAGGATAGATTTCAGTAAGTTGTGTTTCCTTATAGTGTGAGAGAGATGCAAATAATATTACATACATAAAATTTGCAGAATAGACTTTATTTAAAATACCAGCTTCATCCAAAAAAGATCGAACATCTCGTGTACGAAGTTGATTCTCTTTTAAAATATTGTCAAGCTATTTGGTGATGATCTTGCCATACCACTTGTCGGCTAATAGCCTAGCAACATTTTTTCGATTCAATATGAGGTTGTATTGAGCAAAGGAAGTGGGTTTGTTGCGCTCTACATACTGTTCGATGTGAAGAAACAATCTAGGCAAGCAAGTCAAGAGTAAGATACAAGACAAAGTCCATGTGGAACTAGATGAACCTACTTGACGGTGATAGCCATTTTTTGTCTCTCTGTATTTGCCATAGTAAGCCACCTCACCCAGGTAAAATCACTTTAACACTATGGATATCCTCACTTGTTCATATGTATATATGTGTGTGTTATGTGACCTATTATTCCATGGGAGAAACCTCAACTAGCTAGTTATCTAGTTGGGGGAGACACAAAAAATATATAGATAATTAACACGATCAAGTTTGTACATAATATTTCACCCTAATTTTGAACTAATTATAGTGTGTGTTTATGTAAGTATTTTACAAAGTTTTGTGTATACTTATATTGAAGTGTGGGTTTTTATCGAGCCTACATACGTCATCTTTTACCATTTTATCCTACATAATAATTTGTTATTTTTTCTTGTACATACATGTGTATACTTGTAGGAAAGATTGCAAATGATAATACCAAAATGGCTATAACTTAGCCTTGGTCGAACTCCACCCCAACACAAATCACAAAAACTAGTTTTATTTATGTGAATATATTTTTACTATTGCTATTTTTTCATTTCTCCAAATATTCTCCTTTTCACTCTCATAAATTAAAACACAAAAGATATATATCTTTTTACAGTAGCCTCATAATGAGAGAGATTTTTTTAAACTTGACCTCTTTATATTTTTTCTATCTATATTGTTTTTTAATTTTATTTTCACATGAACACCTCTTAATATTTGATTTACTAAGTTGTATTATTCATTTATATCATGAGCTTAGCAATATCTTCACTTAAAGACCCACAAAATAAGGTCAAGGACATTTGACGTGCATGCATGCATTATGGAGGGCTCACTCTTGGAGGCATTCAAAAGAATCATCCGAAGAGGCACCCCACAAAGACTCAGTGCAATGGACAAAGGTAGTCGATTTTGCAAAAATTTTAGTTTCCACTTCCTCTTTGAATTTGGAAAAGTGATATAGACAAGAATTGTAGCTTGTGAGCTAAAATTTGACCTCAATTGGTTTCATAATTTATGGACCTAGGAGCTGTGAGATATGATTTAATTGTTGGATCCTAGTCTGCCCATGCCATGCACCCACAATCCCTCTGCCACTCTATCATTTTTCTCTTTCACACACACCTCTCCACTCATCATCCCTATCTCTCTCACCTCTCCTCTCTGCTCCATACTCACCTCCTCCTCAACCTTGAAGAATAAGAGAAACCATAGTGAACTCATGCCTCTTACACACTCTTCTATTTTAAAATTGACCTCCTAGTTTTTCTCCTCCAAATTATCAATTTCTATTTAAAAAATCCACCAAAGTCAGCCTCTTCTCTTAAGGAATAGCATCATGGTGATGTCTTACTCATCTTCAATCACCTTGTCCCCCAAGAATGGAGAGAAATCGTGCCGTCAACGTTAGTGAACCATCAACAAACGTAAAGAATTGGCCTACTCAAGCTTCTTGGAGCATCAACATTGAAAGACATCCATCTTTTCTTACCTCTCAAGAATTTATCTTTCTTATTTGTATTCTACATGAATACTCTCATCCATCAACATTGAAAGACATCCATCTTTTCTTACCTCTCAAGCATTTATCTTTCTTATTTGTATCTTACATGGATACTCTCATTGTAAATATGAAAATCCATTCGTAAATCAATAAAAAGTACTTTACTAATCTACTAGCACTAACCCTACTATGTGAATTTCTATCACCTCCATTTCTCTCCTCTCTCTTTTATCTCTCTATCCCCACCACCTTCTTGAGAATTCTAATCAAGAAGATAGATAAAATGATAAAAATCTAACCCAACCACGATTAGAGAAGTAATCCTAGTCCTCAAAAATGCTATAAAAGGAGGGTGTAGCTAGCACAAAGGGAGAGAAGCCATAAGAAAGGCCACCATGCTATAGCTTTAGAAGCCAAGCTCAATCTCTTGAAAAGGAGATCTTGAGTGAAATCTCGTTAGCTTATGCACACGCATGTGTTGCACTTAGGGGTGTGGGTTTGGGTGTGTTTTTTTTTTGTTTTTTTCAACCCCCAACCCAATTGAGCAGCACAAGGCCTAAAAGGATTCTTAGAGTCCACTCTCCTTATTGCCCGTCCCAGACCGCGTCAATGTCTTGAACTCTTTTCTTAATTCTCTCAGAGTCAATCTTTAGTTGTTCGATGTATCATAGTCTTGTTTCTCTTTGCCATGGACCCAACATAGTTTCTTTTTCTCTAAGTGCCAAAGAATGCTTTGCCATAAAGCGTCTCCATGGTATCAACAAAGATAGATCATGCAAACGGTGGTTTGATAAAGAATGTCAAAATACTTGAAAGTCCTTGATAAAGCTTGATGCAACTATGGACAAAGATAACTATCAAAGTCATTTGCATACATACAAGGCATTGATTCAAAAGAAGAGAAGAATATGGGAAGTAAAGAAACAAATTTTTCAAGTCCAAGAAAAGGCACATTCATGTGGAAGATTTTGGAGAAACTTGAGGGGCAAGCGGGTTGAGAACTTTGGTAACTTGAGTCTTGTGGATATGTACACACATTGTAGGCAATTATATGAACAAGCAAATGCTGAAAAATGCCATTTTATGATTCACTCACATGTATGTCTTCTTTTTTAAATATTGAGGATATATGCGGTGGACTTGAAAAGTTGGCCACTCGTAAAGCGGGAGATCTTCAAAGAATCAAGCCGGAGATGATCAAATGGACGAGAGATTTTACCCATGAGTGGATGTGGGATATGTTTAGCCTTGCACTTCAACATTGTATGACTGGAGTACTAATTGGGTTAAGCCTTTGCATAAAAGAGGGGATGTAAATATTGTAAACAACTATCGGACTATAATGATTGGGTCTCTTATGGCAAAATTGTTTGGGTGCATAATGGAGATTAATTAACAAGAAAAAGGGAACTTCCTTCCTTCTTTGTACATGCCACACAAGTGTACATAGTATGTGACCATATGAATAAAGCTCAAGGATAATGTGTCCCTTGAAAGTAGACATGTGAAAGACTTCACCCACCAACCCTCTGATTTAAGGGCTAGACAACCTCAAAACTAGCATACAAAGGGGTATATGCACCTTTGATTTAAAGGGATAGGTAGTCTCATTTCATAAGGGCTATATGAGCGTTAATCTTCAAAGGCTTCTTCCTATTTCCTATACTCTAAAGCTCATGCACCCTCATTTGCTACATAACGATCCCGAGAAGCAATCAAATTTGTAACTAAAAGGAATGCAATCGAAATATAGCTTAGTACCCACTCAAGCTTATGACACAATTAACATGACAATGTATGTTAAAGAAATTAACATGTACTGCGACTATAAAGAAGACCTGCTGATCACACAAAACCTGAGGCACACTCAGAATGTGTTCATGCTTACCTAGAAAGATGGAGAATACACAACGATAAGCACAAAGCGCTCTCTCTCTCTCTCTCTCTCTCTCTCTCTCTCTCTCTCACACACACACACACACACACACACACACACACACACACACACAGATGCACACATTACCTTGATCGCAACTGAGCTCGGTGCCATTGGGGCGAGCATGATACCAAAATAAGAAAGTCATGGAGGTGTCAAGAGAGGCGGTCTCCACCCTACGCCCATTGAGTGTGAAACATGTCAAAGTCCATGGAGCTCATTTTCCATTTGCATGAGCAAGCCTAGCTGTGAGAAGTGCAGGTTTTATGGCAATGTTACCCACATGTAGGGGAAAGGAGAAAAAGGTGAGGCAATGAGCATTTTTGCACAGATTGCAATGTGAAGCATTATCGGTGACCTATCCATAATCATGATTCCTCTTTAGGTGAGTTGGCACCTCCAAACTTGTAAGTTGCAAACCATTATTCGGTTGCCACAAGGCATGTGCCAAGGGATAGGATCTATCCTCTCAATCACCCCAAGATTTCTACAAAGCTATTTTTAAAAACCACATTTAAACCAACCATATGGCACTACCAAGTCACCAACTCACTACCACATGTACATTGACACATGGCTCTCCTTCTTATATCAATTTGCACCACATCTAAGGCCTCTGTCACACTGGGCCGCATGCCCTTCGTGAGTTGGACCTCCATGACTACCCTGCTCGTGAAAGCACATAGGATTGCACACCCTATTGGAAATGGTGTCACATTGGAGCATGTGGGAGAAAATGAAAAAGTTGTTGCACATGCAATCAAATTGCACGTTTGACGCTTGGGCTGAGCTTGGGAAAAGCTGGTCACTGAGGTGGAGAGCCAGCTCAGCTATGTGACGGCGATCCGTGGGCGCAACACGTGATTGGTGGGTGGCAGGAAAAAGCGTTTTCACTTGCCCGAATTGGATAACCGTACAAAAAATCAAAACCGTGCAACGTGGCAGCGTTCTAGCTAGCGGCGAGATATGAAGACACGTGTTACGTGGCGCAAAGTTTGGGAAGCAATATACTGAGGAAACGGTCAGAGGAAGAACCTCGCACACACAATATTAGCTACTCGCGAAAACTCTAGTTACGCGCTCACACACACACACGCACCACAGAGGGGAAGAGAGAGAGAGAGAGAGAGAGAGAGAGAGATCAGAGCGATTCTGAGTAGTAGTTGAAAGAATGGCTCATCTGGTGGGAAAGATTGAGGAGAAGGTGGATCACCTGACGCACAAGGTCACCGGCCAGCATGGCCATCATGCAGGCGGCCCTCATATGGGCGGCGGTGGCCCCTACGCAGGTCCTCACATGGGCGGTCCCCCTGCAGGAGGTATGGGTATGGGTGGACATCATGCAGGCCCGCATATGCCTGGCAGCGGTCACCATATGCCGGGCGCTGCAGGAGGCCCTCATCCTCACCACCCCACAGGCGTTCTGTCTGGTGGCGGTCACCATATGCCAGGCGCTGCAGGACTAGGCCCTCATTCTCACCACCCCACAGGCGTTCTGCCAGGCGGTCACGGCCACGCCGGCCCAGGCGGACACCACAATGGGCCCCTGAACAAAGTGGAGCATGGCGTCCACCAGATCACTGGCGGCAGATATTAGCTACTGTCATGCACTCCTGTGATCATATAGATAATCTTTGTACATTGTGTCTGGTTTTTGGATCCCCGCAAACATTTCTGTACTTTACACTCACTCGCTGATACACCCTCAGCTAAGTTAAATTCTTAATAAAAAGAAATGCATATTTTAAGATTAAAAGATGCTGTTATTCGCAAGTTGTGCATTGACACCTTGTGTGAGAGAGAGAGAGAGAGAGAGAGAGAGAGAAAAGAGGGTTAATTAATTAGTGTAATTCAAACCAACCGAGAGAGAGAATTAATTAGTGTAATTCAAACCAACCTTTGCATATATATATATATAGAGAGAGAGAGAGAGAGAAAAGTTCAATGTTTGCATCTTCCTTCTCCTTCTCCTTTCTATCATCCCCAACTTAATTTTTATCCTTTTGAACACTTCGTTGGACACTTTTTACGAATAAGGGGAGGGCACTTTTTACGAATAAGGGACACTTTTTGAACACTTCGTTGGACACTTTTTACGAATAAGGGGAGGGCACTTTGGGATTGTTCCTCCACAACTTTATAGTTGTTTGTAACTTCTATAAACCCCATTGAGTCGATTTGGAGAAGCCTACTACTTGGAAGCAGTCTTGTGGGTTATTGTCCTTGCTGGCATCTCACGCGTCACCTTCTTTTTGGCATGACCAAAGGGCCAAGGTTATACAGATGCTTTCTCTTTTTGTTTGCTATAAAAAAAAAAAAAAAGTGATGGTTATTCAAGCATTTTTTGATAGATGAAAAATGAATTAAGCGATGGCTAATCAAATGTCCTCCTCGCAAAGAAGCAAACCGAAAACACAATGATTTTGAGATTTGTACGATTTTTGAACTTCCTCACATATTTTATCGTTTTTTTTTCCTTTACCATAGTTTACAACTGGCTACTCTCAATTTTCAATCGCTTCAAAACTAAGATGAGGCAATCCTTTCTCGAACATTGATTTTAGTTAAACTCATTTTATCGTTTTCTTACTCTTTTAGAAAGCCATCTCGGTGACCTTTTCACTTGTTTAATTAAATGTTGAAACTATTCTATTGGTTGCAATAGACGAAGATGAGGCAATCCTTTCTCGAACATTGAATTCAAGTTAATCTCATTTTATCACTTACTTATTTATTATTTTAGAAAGCCATCTTGACCTTTTCACTTGTTTAATTGAATATTGAAATTATTCTATTGGTTGCAATAGATAGTGAAGAATTTACTTAAGATATGTGATGATGGGAATGGAAGGGGTGAATAATAAATTATTGATATTAGCTTGAGCCATGCATTAAGCAAGTGTGTCCCATCATTTTGAAACCATTTTTTTTATGGGAACAAGATCATATAAAGAGCGCATTCGTACGGGAGGGGGTTGACCGTAGCCCGGACAAGTGCGAATTGGATTCGCATGGGTGCAAGTTGGATTCGCATGGGCGAAAGTTACACGGCATAGTTAACGAGGATTCGAGCCTTTAACTCTGTCGAAAATGGTACAATTGCTCTTCAGTAGCTTCGTTTACCAGTGGCATGAGGAGGGTCCACCTCGCCATGAAGCTGGCACGGCAACACGAACTTGCATATTATGGTGGCCACTGGCTGCAGACAGCCACCTACACTACCATGTAGCAAAACTTAATCCATGCGAACGCTCTATTTTTTACAGGCAACGTTGTCTGTCGATCGAGAGCCGAGTTGGGTAAAGTGCAACGAGCGGGGGTGCCATCTCTACGTGCAAACGTGCCCTAACGTTTGGGCAAAAGCTTGGACAAAACTAAAGGGAATGAATTCTCTCCCAATTGAGGGCATGAGTGATGCCTATGTTTTTTTCTTTGTGCGTGTTGATAGACTGGACGTATATATGACTCTCTCTCTCCCTACAAGCTTGGCAAAATTATGTCTTTGCAGGTTTTGGACCATTTCTGGCACTGATGTCTTTGTATACGAGTTCCATTCCATCCCTTTTCATGGCCTTTTCTACCCCTGGCCACTTGTGCACAGTCTACCTATATGGCTTCTCTAGCTCCCTGCTTGCCTACCGCAACTAGTTGAGTCTAGCTCCCTTATTTTTCTGGCTAGAATTATTTATAGAAAAAAAATTGGTGATGGCAATTATTAGATAAAGAAGATGTCGTGCAAATGATGGAGAGTGAGTGGTTGCACCGTTGAAGATCACTCTTGAGATGATGTGATCAAATACCAACTGCTTTAAGCGGACTAGCTCCATTGGCAGATTTGTGTGCTGAGGCATTCAAGGCTCCACCTTCTAAATTGATCATGCTTTCGTGGCTCCGCCTCCATGTAGGGATCTTACAAGTCTTGTCATAGTCTTGCAAGTCTTGTCATAGTCTTGCTTCTGGTGAATATTTATCTGCTACCTAATTAAGTACTTGGCTTAGTCATCTATATGCACGTGTGAGGGATCCATGGCCAAGAACTTGGCGAGAAGGCAAAGGGGTCGCAGGAGCCGACCATATTGCAGTTGTAGTTGTTGCTTTCTCACATTGAGACAGAGACACCCTCCCCGAAATCATGAAGGCTCTCCATGGAGGTTGCTAGTATTAGTGTCCTCGTCATGTGAGGTCATCCTCCACGCCACCAGTTTGAATTTCATTTCAATCAATCTTTTTGGGCATCGCCACAATATAATATGATTGCTCAAGATGCTGCCCCTTTGAAATCCCTTCTTTCAAACCATTCTTTTGAGAAAACCTGTAACAACTAATCCCACGTGCACTATTCCAATACCCCACTTTCACTTTCTAGGATGTACCATACACAACCTTCTAGAGGCTCATATGTCTTTCATTGAGTGATTCTTATGTCCCATCTATTGAGTTATTCTTTATTAATCTCAACATATTGTTATTCTTCTTGATTCTATTGTTGGACAATGTTGTCTCTAGTACTAAGAGCGCCATGTGAGGAGTTCTCCCTCGAGGATGTGGCCTACTTGGAATGCATGTGTTATAACCCTTCTATGGTGATGTAATCTTTTGCAATAGCATAAATAATATACTTTTTTGACATGTATTTATAAGTAAACAACTCGGTTGTTTTGTTCTGCAGATAGTCTCTTTTGTAACCTGGTGGGCAATGCCCATTTGGAACATTGAAAATGCTGAATGTTTTAAAATTTTTGACTATTAATCGAAAACTAGCGTGACTTGCAATGAAAACATTGAGGATAGACAGTCATGTTTCCTTGCCATTTGAATGTCCCAAGATACATGTGCTTATTCCTTGTTTGCAGATTTAACATTGTGAACTTCATTGAATACCCTCCAAGGTTTAGTCCGCCTCTCTTTGCATTTCTATTATGGTAAGAGCTAGCCAATTTCTTTTGTTTTGATCGTGGAAAAAAAGGGGTACGTTTAAAGCTTTCCTAACTTTTAGGTTAATATTTGATGGAAATTACTTTTTGGTTTCTTCAAGGCAAGCTTAGAATCTAGCCACAGTTTTGCAAATGATTTAGCTAGTTAAAAATAAGATTTTTATTTGAAGCATTCTAAATTTTATCATATGATCAATCTATCAATTATAGGCAGGCCTTGTGATTTTATCACTTTTTAAGTATTGAATAAAAAATGAACATGTATTAAACGACGTCGTCGAGGTCCAAATTTCTAGTTTGCAAAATTTAAGTTACAACTTGCTACCCATGAAGATCCTTCTTGGAGCTAAATATGTGAGTAATAACGATACGAAGAAGTGAGCTTTTGCCAATGACTTTACTACCGGCATCAAGCACGATGATGGGCCATTGCACACTTGTGTTGCGGTTGCAGATGTACTACTTGCGAGTTCAATGCACAATGTCCAATTGACCTCTCTCTCTCTCTCTCTCTCTCTCTCTCTCTCTCACACACACACACACACACACACACACACACACACACACACACACACACAGAGCTTTCGCCAATTTCACCACATTAGCTATTCTTGCATGTCTTGCCCCAAGGGACTTGTGTGTTGTTGCCACCAAACGACCATAGTATCTACTTGCAATGTAACTTCTATCCATCATCTTAAAACTACAATTATCACCAATGATATTTACGACCATTAATGCATCCTTAAATGCACTCTGGAAGTAGTTGACTTTAAGGTGTGAAGAGCTATAAAAATTTGCTTGCATCGCAATGTCGACATGCAAAGAAGAAAGAGGGAGGGAGGGAGACTGAAACGGATAGGTTTGTCAAAGACAACGAGTTTATGGTTTTGCACATGCCAACTCCATCCCTCCACAACAAACACCATAGCATCTCTTAGTATTATATGTGATAGCTAATTAAATCCACTCAAGAAATAATTCAATATCCGTTATGCTTTATAATTCAATATCGGTTATGCTTTTCAATCAACTTGTCCACTTTTATCAATCTTGTTATTGGGTAATTCCACCACAGAAATGCTCATGGTATTCTCACGTCTTTAGAGTTTGGATTCTTGCAAATTGGAGGCGATGTCACCCTGGATGGCTGCCTATCTGGGATGTGAACCAATCAAAGGAAGAATGTGATGGTTTCTCAGTAATACGTTGGAAAGTATAAGGACCTAGCCGGTTTTTGCTCTCCCTATACCTAATCTACATACCTAGCTTGCAGACACGTAAGCTCTAACATATATACACACACATATATTTATGTACATATACTCACATAAGTATGTATATACAAGCATAATTAGAGCTTGAAAACATGTATATACACACATGCACACTTACACATATACATACATACACACTTACTCACGTAGATATGTGTCTACATGCATACACATATACTATTAGACCTAAGTAGGGGCTAGTAGTGTCAATACTGTAGTGGCACCTCTTTAAATATCCTCACAATCTCATCGTGATAAAACCAAGGGTACGTTGCGATAATTTATACATGAGTGGATTGAAGATCACAACGTCACCGATTAAAAAGGGGCTATACCCAAGAGAAAGTGTTTGACCATCGGGTGCTATGCTCCCTTGCTTAGTGTCTATATACATGCATAATACACAAATATACACATGTATACATAACTACATATATATGCATGCACACACACACAAACACACGTATATGTATACATAACTACATATATATACATAACTATATAACTCTAGCTACCCCTCTTTCTATCTCTAAATTTCTCTTTCCCTCTTTCTCTCCATGTCTATCTCTCTCCCTCTTTCCTCTCTATCTCTTCCTCTTTCTCCATCTATCTCTCTATCTTGTTAGGAAATAAGACGTAGCTAAATAGATAATTGAGTAGATTACTTAATGGAGAGAGACCGATTTATATACACGAGATTATAGAGTAGAGAGAGAGAGAGAGAGAGAGAGTACACACGATATACGTGGTTCACCCAATGTGGGCTACGTCCACGGGAAAACAGCCACTCAATGGCTTTAGTACTTCAAAACAAGAAGTAGTTTACAAAGGGATTATACCCTTAATGGAGCTCCCGCCTTGCTTCACTCTCACCACCTCACACTCACCTTGTTGCATCAACTTCACACTATGAAATGTGTGTAGAAATGGCCTCCTTTTATAGGCCAAAAGGGTTGCCCTCTCTTATGAGAGACAGCCATGTGTAGCCGCCCTTGTGCGAATAAGTCCAAATCGGACCCTCCAATCCGCCCATGTGTGGCCGCCCTTGAGAAGACAAGTCCGCTTTTGAATTTGGCCACCGGCCACCGGCCATTGACTTCCGACCACCGGCCACCGGCCAACCGACCGGTTGTTTTCCGAACACTTTCCGGCCGCCGTCCGGCCATAATATTCCGGCGAAAAAAAGTCTCAGGGGCCTCCGCCCCCGAGGCCTTTAAAGTTGCCCTTGATTCTTGTCCGTGAAAATTTTGGTTTCCGGTGAGTGATTTTCCTTCACGCACGATGGCTTCTCCTCATAATGGGGGCCTTACAAATGTGCGCTTTTACCATAGAAAATTACAAGGGTAAATCAGGCTCCATACTTAACAATCTCCCACTTGGAGACTGATCTCCAAACCAAACCTGTGACTGCTTTCCATTCTGGCTTCTTATCCTTGAATGCTGATTGAAGATGAGCAAAAGCTCAACTTCTCCTTGTTGAACACCTTTGTAAACATGTCTGCAGGATTTTCACTTGTATGCACCTTTCCTAGCTTTAGTTGTCCCTCTTCCAAAAGAGTGCGTATGAAGTGATATCTCGCCTCAATGTGCTTTGTCCTTGGATGAAAGGCTGAGTTAATTCTTCGCAAGATGGATAGCGCTTTGGCTATCACTGTACAAGACACAATTGTCATGTTTGAATCCAAGCTCTTCTAAGAATCTGTGAAGCCACAGAATTTCTTTGCTTGCCTCCGTCATTGCTACATACTCTGCTTTCGTGGTAGAAAGTGAAACCACTTTCTGCAGCTTTGAAGCCCAGCTTACTGCTGTGCCTCCAACCGTGAACATATAGCCAGTAGTGCTCCTTCCAGTATCTTTGTCACCTATAATATCTGCATCAGCATACCCTTCTAGAAAAATATCAGTTCCTCCAAAATACAAAGCATTTGTTGTTGTCCCTTTTAGATACCTAAGTATCCACTTCACAGCTTGCCAATGCTCTTTACCTGGGTTGTCCATGAACCTACTCACAACTCCCACTACATGTGCAATGTCTGGCCTTGTCCAGACCATAGCATAAAGAGAACCTACCGCTGCAGCATATGGAACTTTAGACATATAGGCTATCTCCTCTTGTGTCTTTGGACACATATCCTTCGTTAGTTTAAAATGACCAGCCAAAGGTGTAGAAACTGGTTTTGCATTTTGCATTGCAAACCTTTCTAGTACCTTCTTGATGTAATCTTCTTGAGATAGCTTTATTGTCTTCTTCGTCCTGTCCCTTGATATTTTCATACCAAGTATCCTCTTTGCAGCACCTAAATCTTTCATTGAAAAAGATTTGGACAGCTCCTCTTTTAGGTCTTTGATGTCCTGCATGTTAGCACTTGCAATCAACATGTCATCAACATACAACATTAGGATGATGAATTTCCCATCTCCCAAATTCTCCGTGTAGACGCAGTGATCCGAGTTGCATCTTGTGAATCCATGATCCAACATCCATCGATCAAACTTCAAGTACCATTGTCTTGATGCTTGCTTTAAACCATACAAGCTCTTCTTTAATCTGCAAACCATTTTCTCCTTACCTTTTACTTCATACCCCTTTGGTTGAAGCATGTAGATTTCCTCCTCTAAGTCACCGTGAGGGAATGCTGTATTTACATCCATTTGCTCGAGATTTAGATCATGAGCAGCCACAAGGCTTAAGACAAGCCTAATTGAGTTCATTTTTACAACAGGAGAAAATATTTCATTGAAGTCAATACCTTTCTTTTGAGAAAAACCTTTTACCACAAGCCTAGACTTGTACCTTTTATTCCCACCTTCTTCTTCCTTTAGCTTGTACACCCATTTGTTTTGAAGTGCCCCCTTACCTTTAGGCAACTCAACCAACTCCCATGTTTGGTTGCGATGTAGTGAGTCCATCTCCACTTGCATGCTCTTCGTCCATTCTTCTTTGGATTCATGTTGCATAGCTTCTTCATATGATTCCGGCTCTCCAGAATCTGAGATCAAGAGATGGTTGAAGGAAGGAACAAACCTTTCTGGAGGTCTACTTGCTATTTTAGATCTTCGGGGAATAGGTTGAGTCTCCTCATTTGGTTGACGTTGTTGCACATTGTCACCGTTTGCAGTCCTTGAGTCTTCACCGTCCTCAAGCTCCATGTACTCATCACCTGTTTCTTTTGTTTGTTTTCTTTCCAAGTAATCTTTGTACATATTTTGTTCGTTAAAAATTACACCCCTACTCCTTAAGATTTTACCATCTTCAGGATTCCATAGGCGATACCCAAAGTCTCCTTCTCCATAGCCAATGAAGAAACACTTTTTGGACTTTGCATCTAACTTTGATCTTAGGCTTCTATCTATGTGCATGAAAGCCTCACACCCAAACACTTTGAGAAATGCATAATTCACCGGTTTACCTGTCCATGCCTCTTCTGGAACTCCCCCATCCAATGCCGTTGAGGGTGACCGATTGATTAAGTACACAGACGTACTTACAGCTTCCGCCCAAAGCTCAAGCGGTAGGCTTGCATGTAGCCGCATGCTTCGTGCTCATTCCATGATTGTCCTGTTCATCCTTTCTGAAATCCCATTTTGTTGAGGTGTCCTTTGCCTCCGAATGCCATTGCTAGCACAAAAGCTTTCAAAAGCTTGGCTGCAATATTCGCCTCCATTGTCGGATCTGAGGCATTTACCTTGGTTCCTGTTTCATTCTCCAGAAAGGCTTTCCACCTTTGAAATATGGAAAATACATCGGATTTATTCTTCATGACATAAACCCATGTTTTTCTAGTCGCATCGTCTATGAATGTTACATAGTACAATGAGCCACCAAGTGATGGTATACTTGCAGGACCCCAAACATCAGAATGAACCAACTCAAGTTTTTTATTTTTTCTTTCATTTCCTGATTTTTGAAATTTTACCCTCTTTTGTTTACCATAAACACAATCTTCACAGAACTTTAAGTCCACTTCTTTCAAACCTGGTAGAAGCTTCTTTGTTTGAAGGATTTGCATTCCTTTGGCACTCATATGCCCAAGTTGGTAGTGCCACACCGCACTGTCAACTTCTGTAGTTGTTGCACAAGCTGAAGGTTGCGTGCTAACAGTACACAAGTAAAGTGTACCAACTTTTTCACCCTTGGCAACCACCAAAGATCCCTTTGAGATCTTCCATCGTTTGTTTCCGAATGCAATGTTGTGACCTTCATCGTCCAATTGTCCTGTAGAGATCAAATTTTTGCGAAGAGAAGGAACATGCCTAATATCTTTAAGCTTCCATTCATTTCCGTTAGCAGTTTTGACAGAAACTGTACCTTTGCCGACAATCTCACAAGCTTCATCATCTCCCAAGTATACATACCCAAAATTACCTTTGGTGTAGTCTTGGAAATGTTGCTTGTGTGGTGTTGCATGGAATGAAGCCCCGGAATCTACTATCCAGGAATTAGACACATTGTCTAATGAGAGAATTAGAGCATCTTGCTCTACTTTACCTGCCACATTGGCCTCCGATGTTGGCTTGTTGTCTTGAGACTCTGTCTCCTTCTTCTTCTTGGACCAGCAATCCTTCTTGACGTGGCCCTTCTTGCCGCAGTTCCAACATTCAAGAACTGACTTTGTGCGTGACTTGCTCCGCCTTGAGCGATCACGACCCTTTTGGTTTTTGAACCTCTCCTTAAGCCTTCTTCTTGTTTCCACTGATAGTGCAGCACTTGATGATTCTCCTGTGCTTCTCCTTCGCATTTCCTCACTTAGGAGAACACCCACAACATCATCAAACTTAAGAGTATTTGTGCTAGAGATAGAATTACTTACAGCCATCACAAGGCTGTCACAACTATCCGGTAGAGATGATAGTATAAGGAGAGCTCGCACTTCGTCATCGAAATTGATTTTCACTGATCGAAGTTGAGTTATGTTTGTGTTAAAGTCATTTAGGTGTTCTGCAACTGAACCATTCTCTGCCATCTTTAGATTGAACAAGCGCTTCATAAGAAATACCTTATTGGATGCCGATGGTTTCTCGTAGAAGTCGTCAAGTGACTTCATCAAGTCCTCTGTGGTCTTCATCTCCAAAACATTGAAGGCCACCGTTGACGCCAAGCTTAACCGGATTGTTCCCAGTGCCTTTCGATCAAGGACAAATCAAGGACAATCCATGCTTCATCTGCCATTGTTGCGGGCTTCTTCGCAAGACCGCCTAGTGGCAAATAGAGGTCCTTCTGGTAGAGATAGTCTTCAATCTGCATCTTCCAATGTTGGTAGTTTTTGCCGTTGAACTTCTCAATCTTGAGCTTCCCTTCCTCCGCCATAACTCCCACTCAATTCAGGGAATCCTTTCCTTGAGATAATTTAGCTACGAGCAAACCTTGCTCTGATACCAGTTGTTAGGAAATAAGACGTAGCTAAATAGATAATTGAGTAGATTACTTAATGGAGAGAGACAGATTTATATACACGAGATTATAGAGTAGAGAGAGAGAGAGAGAGAGAGAGAGAGTACACACGATATACGTGGTTCACCCAATGTGGGCTACGTCCACGGGAAAGCAGCCACTCAATGGCTTTAGTACTTCAAAACAAGAAGTAGTTTACAAAGGGATTATACCCTTAATGGAGCTCCCGCCTTGCTTCACTCTCACCACCTCACACTCACCTTGTTGCATCAACTTCAAACTATGAAATGTGTGTAGAAATGGCCTCCTTTTATAGGCCAAAAGGGCTGCCCTCTCTTATGAGAGACAGCCATGTGTAGCCACCCTTGTGCGAATAAGTCCAAATCGGACCCTCCAATCCGCCCATGTGTGGCCGCCCTTGAGAAGACAAGTTCGCTTTTGAATTCGGCCACCGGCCACCGGCCATTGACTTCCGACCACCGGCCATCGGCCATTGACTTCCGACCATCGGCCATCGGCCATTGACCACCGGCCATCGGCCATTGACTACCAGCCTTTAAAGTTGCCCCTGATTCTTGTCCGTGAAAATTTTGGTTTCCGGTGAGTGATTTTCCTTCACGCACGATGGCTTCACCTCATAATGGGGGCCTTACAAATGTGTGCTTTTACCACAGAAAATTACAAGGGTAAATCAGGCTCCATACTTAACATATCTCTCTCCCTCTTTCCCTCTATATTTCTCTCCCGTTCTCCCTCTCTATCTTTCTCTCTCTCTATCTATCTCCCTCTCTCTCTGTCTGCCTCTCTCTCTCTCTTTCACTGTCTCTCCTCTCTCTCTCTCTCTCTCTCTCTCTCTCTCTCTCTCTCTCTCTCTCTCTCTCGTCCTCTCGTCTCTCTCTCTCTCTCTCTCTCTCTCTCTCTCTCTCCTCTCTCTCTCTCTCTCTCTCTCTTTCTCCTCTCCTCTCTCTATCTTTTCTCTCTCATCTTTTCTCCTTTGTTACAAACTCTTTTATCTCTTTTATTTTTATTTTTTAATAAAATGATTGAAAATTTTTAAACATTCATCTAGACATCAATTCATGGTTATTTTTATTTTTTAAAAAAACTAAATCTATTTAAATTCACTCATTTCACTCAATTGAAACTCAAACCTACTATACTAATCATACAATCTCTCTCTCTCTCTCTCTCTCTCTCTCTCTCTCTCTCTCTCTCTCTCTCTCTCTCTCTCTCTCTCTCTCTCATCATGTCCCACTCTCATACAACATCAATTAGTCAAGCATTCTTTCATCCCTCTCACACACACTAATTGCACACACTATTCACGCCCTTCCATGTCCCTCTCTCTCTCTCCTCTCTCTCCTCTCTCTCTCTCTCTCTCTCTCTCTCTCTCTCTCTCTCTCTCTCTCTCTCTCTCTCTCACTCAAATCCAACTCCAAGCACAAATCTATCAAGGCAACAAAAGAGCACATAATACAAGAAAATCAATGCAAACAAATTAATTGGGGAACAAACAAAAGAGTGCATAATGCAAACAATGTCATAATAATCAATATCTAATTCTCCTAAATGATTTTCTCATATTAAACTGATCATTTAATGTGGGGAAGGCCAGGGGAGAAAAAGCTAGAATATTGGTTAGATAGCATCGACAATACTTTCAAAAGAGAGAGAAATTAAGCTATTGACAACAGTTGAGGACCGGATTTTCATGGAGCCGGTCCCCCCTCCAAAAGGCTTTGTATTATGGTTTCTCCCATCAAAAAGAAGAGGCCATAGGAAATCCTATGCCACATGGAAGAGGTCGTCCAAGTTGAAGAAATTCAAAGAGGGAGGGAAGAGTATCTCTTTCCTTACCTATGATGGTACCTTTGGTGCTTTCCATTATGAAGCAGTTTTTGGCCACCGATGCCAAAGACAAAGTACTCACCGAATGGCGAAGCTTAAAGATCTCTCCCAATGAATCTATCCACAAATATGTAGACAAGTTTTGGGACCTACAACTCAAAGCCACTGTCTTCAAAAAGTTGGATTTTGGAGAGCAAAAGCAACAATTTTGTGCGGGCTTAACCGAAGAAATGGCGGAGTATGTCAAGTCCCAAAGACCACGTACCATATCGGCGGTAATACACCACACTATGGTCGCCTCTCGAATCAATTTCCAAATGGGGGCAAAAAGAAATAATAAGCCCCCGGAAAACAAGGGTTCCAATGAGCCTAAGGGGAAGGACAATGTCCAAAAGTCTCCTTAGGGCAACTCCAACAAAGCTAAAGAGAAGGGAGTTTACAAAGGTAAGAATAAACTCTCTCCTGAAGAGCCTGAGCGTTATCGTAAGGATAACGGGTGTTTCAAGTGCGGCGAACAAGGGCATGCGTACCGCGCTTGTCCCCAAAAGAATAACCGCCAAGATCCTCCTAGAGCTTCCTTGGTTGAAATCCAAGAGGAGGAGACTCACCAAACTCACCACAAAGGATCTCCTCTATGCCATGCTTGGGGAAAGGTAAGAGAACATGATGCTTTTATTCTCTTTGACCCTGGTTCTACTCACAATTTTATATCTATAGAGTTGGCCACCAAGCTAGGAATACAATCCTACGAGATAGGAGATGTCCTACCCGCAGACAGTGCCTTCAAGGGGCAAGAAGCTTCAGTCACTCCCTTAATCGAGAAATTGAGGCTTCATGTCCAAGCCTATGTGGACAAAGAGGACTTCTTTATCTCTCCTCTCAATCATGAGGATGTAATCCTAGGGGCACCATGGTTTGACCGCCTGGCTACCGATGTTGAATTTCCTGAAAGGAGAATCTCCTTTAAGTTCAGGGAAAAAGACATGTATATAGATGCTAAGGAAATGGGTAACACCATCCCCATTGTACATACACCAGCTTTCAACAAGTCAATAAAGAGCTCTATTTCCGTGTACATGATTTTTGTTAAAGACTCTCAAAATGAACCTCATGCTTTAGCAAAAGAAAATAAAAACAACCAAAAGAAATTAGAGTTATCCAATTTTCTCAAGGGGTTTCAAGATGTTTTTATTGACGACATCCCTTGTGAGCTACCTCCTAAACGAGGTAATGATGACCATGCAATTGAACTTTTTCCAGGAAGTTCACCGCCTAATAAACCTCCTTATAGAGTTTCTCAAGCTCAACAAGACGAGATTATGCGGCAAGTGCATGAGTTAGTTGAGAAGGGTATGGTTAGGCCAAGCTCATCTCCATTTTGCTCACCTGTGTTGAGAAGGGTATGGTTAGGCCAAGCTCATCTCCATTTGCTCACCTGTGCTATTAGTGCAAAAGAAAGATGACACATAACGTATGTTGTCGACTATATAGAAACTTAATAGGATCACTCTCAAGTTAGGTTTCCCGTTCCACGAGTAGAAGGCCTATTTGATAAGCTACAAGGATCGTCCTACTTCAGTAGGGTGACCTAAAAAGTGGCTACATCAATAAGGATAGTTGATCAAGAACATTGTAAAGACCGCATTTCGTACTACATTTGGTCTTTTTACGAATACATTGTCATGCCTTTTGGCTTGACCAATGCACTAGCCACATTTCAACCGCTTGATGGAGAAGCTGTTAGGGCCTCATCGAACATTCACGGAGTTTTCTTTGATGATATATTCATCTACTCTAATTCATTGGAGGAACACAAGCCAACACCTCCAGGTAATATTTCAAGTTTTAAGAGAGAATAAACTTTATGTTATTGAAAGAAAAGTGAATTTTTCTTGCAAAATATTCAGTATTTAGGTCACATTATCCCTCAAGATGGCATCCAATGGATCCATCCAAGTTAAGAGTAAAAAAGGATGGCCAAACCAAGGAATCTTCATGAACTAAGAAGCTTCATAGGTATGTGTTGCATACTATAGATGCTTCATAGAAAAGTTCTCACAAATTGCGGGAACATTACATGACATAAAACAAAGAAAGCGTTAGTATACACACGGTCTGCTAAGGAGAACAATGCTTTCGAAAAGCTTAAAGAAAAGCTTATCTCTCAACCTGTGCTTACACTACCGGATCTCTCAAAACCATTTGAGGTCCAATGCGATGCTTGTGGTGATTGCCTTGGAGCTGTTTTGCTCCAAGAAGGGCACGCCATAGGCTATGAGAGTCAAGGCTCGACCCTCTTGAGCAAGCTCTAGGCATATACGAAAAGGAACTCCTTGGAGTTCTACATGCCATAGACTCATGGAAGCACTATTTATTGGGGACTCCTTTCATTCTGCGAATGGATCACCAAAGTCTTAAGTAATTCATGACGCAAACCAAGCTCTCCGACAAACAAAATGAGGTGGGAAAATTTCCTTTCGCAATTTCATTTTCATTTTGCTCACATTGCTGGCAAGCATAATCAAGTAGCTGATGCACTCTCAAGACGGCGAGAGTGAATGCGGTTTCCATAGCAACTCACAATGATCTATCTTCAATGATAGATGAGTATGCTATTGATCCCGATTTTAGAGATGTGATTTCAGCCCTTGCATTAGGGAAGAAAGAAGAACCATTTACTTTACAAGATGGTTATCTTCTCTATGGAAATAGACTATGCGTTACTAACTCACTACGTGAGAAAGTAATGTATGAATCTCATGCTCCACCTTATGCGGGGCATAGAGGGATTCAGTCCACCTAAAGGGAATTGAAACATATTTCTATTGGCCTACCATGAAAGTGAACATACAAGAGTATGTTTCCAAATGTGTGGTATGCCAAAAGACAAAATTTGATAGAGGGAAGCAACTTGGATTGCTTCAAACCCAAAAGACAAAATTGCCAATCCCTAATTCACCATGGGAGAGAATATCCATGGATTTTATCTTTGGATTGCCTAAGTCTATCCATGGGAATACGAGAATATGGACGATAGTAGACAGGTTTAGTAAACAAGCTCATTTTATACCTGTCAAAAAGACTATCAAAGCCCATCAAATGGCAACCCTCTTTATTTCACAAATTTTCAAGTACCATGGCTTGCCCATGTCCATAGTGTCGGATAGAGATCCTAGAATGACCAGTAATTTCTCGAAGGGTCTCTTTGAGAATTTAGGAGCAAGGCTAAACTTCTCTTCGGCCTATCATCCATAAACTAATGGCCAAAGTGAAATAGCTAACGTAACCATTCTCGATCTACTAAAAGCCTATGTAACGGAAGTAGATCAAAGATCCCAATGGGAGAAGTACTTACACTTAGTGGAGTATGCTTACAATAACACTGTACATACTTCCACGGGAAAAGCACCTTTCGAGGTTATTGAGGGAAGATAAAAAAGTCCCTTGCTACTTAAGGTACATGGGAAGATCTTCGCTGCAGATGAGTATAGCCGAGACCTACAAGAATCTTTCCAAAAGATTAAGGATGCTATCTCTATCTCACAGCAAAGGCAAAAGGCTGCTGCTGACAAGCACAAAAGAGCCCAAGCCTTTAAAGAAAACGATTGGGTCTTGTTAAAGTTTCCCAAGGCTCGATTAAGGCACACAACGGACAAGAATCCTACGGGTCACCAAAAGTACTATGCTAAACTAGCAAAAAGGTACTATGGTCCCTTTCAGATTCTTAGGCCAATCAATGAGATGGCCTATCAACTCAAGTTGCCCAATCATTGGCTCATACACAATGCTTTTCATGTGAGCCTATTAAAGCCTTACAAAGGAGATCCACCTCAAGAACCAACTATTGAAGACCCACCGGAGATCGAGGACCAAGAAGAGATGTTGCAGTCCGAGTCCATTCTCCGACATGAAGACAAGGTACTAACAGGCGGTAAGACTATCTGACGATATCTTATTAAGTTTAAGAATTATCCTTTTGAAGATGCTAGATGGATGCAAGGCATACAATTAAAGGATAACCTAAACCTTGTCAATACTTACAATGCTTCCCAAGAGTAAGCAAATGTACAAAATGTTAAAAATGAACAAAATTTTTGTCTTATAAGACTCTCTTTTTCTTTATGTGTGCACAAAAATGAAGTAGTATGCATGCTTGGATCAAGTTTGCGGAGACGACGTCTCCCAAACACCAAGTAGAGCTTGTCACTCTACTATGGAAGACTGATAGGACTGATGTGCAGACATGCTTGCGGCAGCCTCAGGCTCTCAAGCGCCAAATGGACTAGTCATCCATTGTGGAATGATGTCGTAGGGTAACATAGGGATCCTCTACCCGCTAAGAAAAGAACTCATGAACATGCTTTATCTTCTCTACACCATAGTCTAGGTTGATTATGATTTCAAGAGAGAGGTAATTTCATAATAATCAATATCTAATTCTCCTAAGTGATTTTCTCATATTAAACTGATCATTTAATGTGGGGAAGGCCAGGGGAGAAAAAGCTAGAATATTGGTTAAGCTAGCAGACCGGCCACAGTAGGAATCCAAAGGAGGGAAAATAGGGATCCAAAGGGGGGGCCATCTGCAAAAGAGCCATGTGCAACAATGGGCTAAAAAGACCCTAAGGTTCAGCCCATTAAGACTTCCAAAATGCTAAGGTTCCAAAATTCAAAGGTTGTGTCCAAAGGTCAACGCTAGGGAAAATTGGATGCTTTGTGTGTGCCCTAAAAGTCTTTGCACATCCCTACATGGGAGGGGGCGAGCCTAAAGGTAGGGGATGAGAGAGAAAGCCACACACACACACACAGGCTCCCTTTACACAAAGGGAATGAGGGACACATGTCAGCTCCCTAGGCCAGATGCCCACAAGGTGTGCCCAATTCCTATTGGATGACCCTTGAAGTGGACCAATGAGAATTAAGCTAGAGTAAATCTAGTTTAATTAATTTAAAAACATTTAATAAAAGAAACCAATGAGAATTAAGTCTCCTAGAAGACTATTGGGCAGTCTCCCAAGGGGTCCAATGAGCATTCAGGAGCCCATGGCTTGCCTGATTCCTATTGGCCAGGAGGCAAAGGGGTCCAATGAGAGTTTAGTTTAATTATTTAATTACCTAAAGCTCTCACAAAAGGGGAAAGGGGGACACATGTCAGAAGGCTATCACTTATGCTGCTTAATTGTAATTGGCTTGACTTGGGGAGGTCCAATGAGGCTTCAGCAAGAGTAATTAGCAAGAGGGCTCGCCCAAGAGAGAGAGGGGGCTGATTTTTGCAAGGCATTATCACACACACACACTCACACAATCTCATGTGTGAAGAAAGAGAAGACTATCTCTTCCCAAGCTTTAATGGAGAGCTCATCACCTACTCCAAGCTTGTGAGATAGAAGCCTACATCAACACTCTCTTGGCATGTGGATGCAAATCCAACCAAGAGCCAAGCTTCAATGCATGCTCATCTCCTCTACCAAGCTAATTACTAAGCTAAGCTATGCTAATATGAGTGATTATGTGAGGAGATGTACATCTTTCTCGTAAGATACTCCTTCTTCCTCTCAATCTACTCTCATACCCTGCTAGCTCTCACCATCTTCGAAGGTGTGTGAGGTCTTGGGTCTGAGAACGGGGATAATTCAAGTTGTGTTTGTTAAGTGTTTTGCTTAGTGCATGAAGTTCCATCTTCATTGCACTAGCTAGTCTTGAAGGAACACAAAGAATTGTATTGTACAATGTCTCTCTTGATGGGAGAAACCATAATACAAAGCCTTTTGGAGGGGGGACCGGCTCCATGCAAATCCGGTCCTCAACTGTTGTCAATAGCTTAATTTCTCTCTCTTTTGAAAGTATTGTTGATGCTATCTAACTAGGTGTTATGCTTTTTGTTGCTCTCTCCACCCAAGCACTCTTGTAATTCTCATTAGGAATCTATTCTAATGAAATGCCCACTATGTTCATGCTAATTTCCGCTACACATAAGTTATTAGGCCATTAAATGTTACATTGGTATCAGAGCTCAAGGTTTCTCTTTTCTTGCTCAAGAAGGGAGGTCCTCAAGCTAGCTACAAATGGTTGGTATTATTAATTGCCTGTGAGTAAGTAGAATAGGGATTTTTCAGCCTTGCAGTGCGCCTGCCTTTGTGCAGTTAACGGGGCATCACCGTCGAGAGCTATGGTCTTAATAGTGGAGTCCTACGGGGCTTGCCTACGGCTTAACCACTATTGAGCTATTAGAAGCTTGACAGGAGCCGGTGCTGTTTTGGTGTCGAAAGACCCTCTCTTCTATTCCTTGCAATTAATGGTATTCGAGCCGCGGGTACAGTAGCTTGAGTGCTTTTTCTAAAGGGGTAAAGAGGAGTAGCAACTAGGGCTTGAAGTGCCAAAGTACACCTAAAAAGTTTACACCTAAAAGTTGTTAGAATGGCTGACAATAGTAAAGAGAGTGAAATTAATGTTGATAACTTTGATTTTGCTCATGAGCAAGCTACTAATGATGCTTCAATGCTTGTTAACTATCTTGTTTCTAGGCTTCAACAAGCCATGGGCAATCCATCTCTCCAAAGTGAAGTGCAACGGCAGCTCCGTGCTCACGGGATTCTCCAAGCTCATCACCATGACGAGAGAACACCTAGGAAGCCTCCTTGTGAGACTACCAAAAGAGGTCTCTCTCCGATTCGGGAAGAAGAAGAGAATCCATATGAAGGGCTCAAGAATTTACTTCTTGATGATGCATCTCCTTCCCAAAGGAGAACTCAAGAGCCTCCACCGAAGGAACGAGAAAGAAGCGAGTCTCCCGCCACCTCGGCGGAGATGGCTCCACGAAGACGGCGGGCTAAACGCTCTCCATCACCACCAAAGCGGAGAAGACCATCACACTCTTCTCCACACCATAATTCAAAGAGGGATGATAAAAAGCAAGAGAAGAAAAAGGCGAGAAAGAGGACACCCTCTTCTCCATCTTCTTCATCCTCTTCCTCTTATGAAAGCTATGGTGAAGACGACAAAGATCAAGACAAGAAAAAGGCGAGAAAGAGGTCACCCTCTTCTCCACCTTCTTCAAATTCTTCACCTTCTGAAGAAAGTGATGGTGCAACCTTTGAACCATCAAAAAGAAGAGGCCATAGGAAATCCTATGCCGCATGGAAGAGGTCGTCCAAGCTGAAGAAATTCAAAGAGGGAGGGAAGAGCATCTCTTTCCTTACCTATGATGGCACCTTTGGTGCTACGGACAAAGTCTTGGCCTTTATCCAACAATTCGATGCGGCGTTTGGAGATGAGGGCTTCACGGAGTCCTCTAAGCTACGCCATGTAGCTATGCACTTTCAAAAGTCCGCCAGACAATGGTGGTCTAGCCTACGAGCCAACGGTGAAGCTCCACGAACATGGAAGGCTTTAAGAGCTTCCATTATGAAGCAGTTTTTGGCCACCGATGCCAAAGACAAAGTACTCACCGAATGGCGAAGCTTAAAGCTCTCTCCCAATGAATCCATCCACAAATATGTAGACAAGTTTTGGGACCTACAACTCAAAGCCACTGTCTTCAAAAAGTTGGATTTTGGAGAGCAAAAGCAACAATTTTGTGCGGGCTTAACCGAAGAAATGGCGGAGTATGTCAACTCCCAAAGGCCACGTACCATATCGGCGGTAATACACCATACTATGGTGGCCTCTCGAATCAATTTCCAAACGGGGGGTAAAAGAAATAATAAGCCCCCGGAAAACAAGGGTTCCAATGAGCCTAAGGGGAAGGACAATGTCCAAAAGTCTCCTAAGGGCAACTCCAACAAAGCTAAAGAGAAGGGAGTTTACAAAGGTAAGAATAAACTCTCTCCTGAAGAGCTTGAGCGTTATCGTAAGGATAACCGGTGTTTCAAGTGCGGCGAACAAGGGCATGCGTACCGCGCTTGTCCCCAAAAGAACAACCGCCAAGATCCTCCTAGAGCTTCCTTGGTTGAAATCCAAGAGGAGGAGACTCACCAAACAACCACAAAGGATCTCCTCTATGCCATGCTTGGGGAAAGGTAAGAGAACATGATGCTTTTATTCTCTTTGACCCTGGTTCTACTCACAATTTTATATCTATAGAGTTGGCCACCAAGCTAGGCATACAATCCTACGAGATGGGAGATATCCTACCCGCAGACAGTGCCTTCAAGGGGCAAGAAGCTTCAGTCACTCCCTTAATCGGGAAATTGAGGCTTCATGTCCAAGGCTATGTGGACAAAGAGGACTTCTTTATCTCTCCTCTCAAGCATGAGGATGTAATCCTAGGGGCACCATGGTTTGACCGCCTTGCTGCCGATGTTAAATTTCCTGAAAGAGAATCTCCTTTAAGTTCAGGGAAAAAGACATGTATATAGATGCTAAGGAAATGGGTAACACCATCCCCATTGTACATACACCAGCTTTCAACAAGTCAATAAAGAGCTCTATTTCCGTGTACATGATTTTTGTTAAAGATTCTCAAAATGAACCTAATGCTTTAGCAAAAGAAAATAAAAGCAACCAAAAGGAATTAGAGTTATCCAATTTTCTCAAGGGGTTTCAAGATGTTTTTATTGACGACATCCCTTGTGAGCTACCTCCTAAACGAGGTAATGATGACCATGCAATTGAACTTCTTCCAGGAAGTTCACCGCCTAACAAACCTCCTTATAGAGTTTCTCAAGCTCAACAAGAGGAGATTATGCGGCAAGTGCATGAGTTAGTTGAGAAGGGCATGGTTAGGCCTAGCTCATCTCCATTTTGCTCACCTGTGCTATTAGTGCAAAAGAAAGACGGCACATATCGTATGTGTGTCGACTATAGAGCACTAAATAGGATCACTATCAAGAATAGGTTTCCCGTTCCACGGGTAGAAGACCTATTTGATAAGCTACAAGGATCGACCTACTTCAGTAGGATTGACCTAAAAAGTGGCTATCATCAAATAAGGATAGTTGATCAAGACATTGTAAAGACCGCATTTCGTACTACATTTGGTCTTTACGAATACATTGTCATGCCTTTTGGCTTGACCAATGCACCAGCCACATTCAACCGCTTGATGGAGAAGCTGTTCAGGCCTCATCGAACCTTCACTGGAGTGTTCTTTGATGATATTATCATCTACTCTAATTCATTGGAGGAACACAAGCAACACCTCCAGGTAATATTTCAAGTTTTAAGAGAGAATAAACTTTATGTTAATCGAAAGAAAAGTGAATTTTTCTTGCAAGAGATTCAGTATTTAGGTCACATTATCTCTCAAGATGGCATCCAAATGGATCCATCCAAGTTAGAGGTAATAAAAGGATGGCCTAAACCAAGGAATCTTCATGAACTAAGAAGCTTTATAGGTATGTGTGCATACTATAGACGCTTCATAGAAAAGTTCTCACAAATTGCGGGACCATTACATGACCTAACAAAGAAAAGTGTTAGGTATACATGGTCTGCTAAGGAGAACAATGCTTTCGAAAAGCTTAAAGAAAAGCTTATCTCTCAACCTGTGCTTACACTACCGGATCTCTCAAAACCATTTGAGGTCCAATGTGATGCTTGTGGTGATTGCCTTGGAGCTGTTTTGCTCCAAGAAGGGCACGCCATAGGCTATGAGAGTCGAAGGCTCGACCCTGTTGAGCAAGCTCTAGGCATATACGAAAAGGAACTCCTTGCAGTTCTACATGCCTGAGACTCATGCAAGCACTATTTATTGGGGATTCCTTTCATTCTACGAAGGGATCACTAAAGTCTTAAGTACTTCATGACGCAGACCAAGCTCTCCGACAAACAAATGAGGTGGGCAAATTTCCTTTCGCAATTTCAGTTTCATATTGCTCACATTGCTGGCAAGCACAATCAAGTAGCCGATGCACTCTCAAGACGGCCGAGAGTGAATGCGGTTTCCATAGCAACTCACAATGATCTATCTTCAATGATAGATGAGTACGCTATTGATCCCGACTTTAGAGATGTGATTTCAGCCCTGGCATTAGGGAAGAAAGAAGAACCATTCACTTTACAAGATGGTTATCTTCTCTATGGCAATAGACTATGAGTTAGTAACTCACTACGTGAGAAAGTAATGTATGAATCTCATGCTCCACCTTATGCGGGGCATAGAGGCATTCAGTCTACCTTAAAGGGAATAGATACATATTTCTATTGGCCTACCATGAAAGTGAACATACAAGAGTATGTTTCCAAATGTGTGGTATGCCAAAAGACAAAATTTGATAGAGGGAAGCAACTTGGATTGCTTCAACCCTTGCCAATCCCTAATTCACCATGGGAGAGCATATCCATGGATTTTATCTTTAGCTTGCCTAAGTCTATCCATGGGAATACGGGAATATGGACGATAGTAGACAGGTTCAGTAAACAAGCTCATTTTATACATGTCAAAAAGACTATCAAAGCCCATCAAATGGCAACCCTCTTCATTTCACAAATTTTCAAGTACCATGGCTTGCCAATGTCCACAGTGTCGGATAGAGATCCTAGAATGACCAGTAATTTCTGGAAGGTACAAGGCTAAACTTCTCTTCGGCCTATCATCCACAAACGGATGGCCAAAGTGAAATAGCTAACCTAACAATTCTTGATCTACTAAAAGCCTATGTAACAAAAGTAGATCAAAGATCCCAATGGGAGAAGTACTTACCCTTACTGGAGTATGCCTACAATAACACTGTACATACTTCCACGGGAAAAGCACCTTTCGAGGTAATTGAGGGAAGATCAAAAAGTCCCTTGCTACTTAAGGTACATGGGAAGATCTTCGCTGCAGATGAGTATAGCCGAGACCTACAAGAATCTTTTCAAAGGATTAAGGATGCTATCTCTATCTCACAGCAAAGGCAAAAGGCTGCTGCTGACAAGCACAGAAAAGCCCAAGCCTTTAAAGAAAACGATTGGGTCTTGTTAAAATTTCCAAAGGCTCGATTAAGGCACACGACGGGCAAGAATCCTACGGGCCACCAAAAGTACTATGCTAAACTAGAAAAAAGGTACTATGGTCCCTTTCAGATTCTTAGGCCAATCAATGAGATGGCCTATCAACTCAAGTTGCCCAATCATTGGCTCATACACAATGCTTTCCATGTGAGCCTATTAAATCCTTACAAAGGAGAGCCACCTCAAGAGCCAACTATTGAAGACCCACCGGAGATCGAGGACCAAGAGGAGGTGCTGCAGCCCGAGTCCATTCTCCGACATGAAGACAAGGTACTAAGAGGCGGTAAGACTATCCGACGATATCTTATTAAGTTTAAGAATTATTCTTTTGAAGATGCTAGATGGATGCAAGGCATACAATTAAAGGATAACCTAAACCTTGTCAATACTTACAATGCTTCCCAAGAGTAAGCAAATGTACAAAATGTTTAAAAGAAAAAATGAACAAAGTTTTTGTCTTATAAGACTCTCTTTTTTTTTATTTGTGCACAAAAATGAAGTAGTATGCATGCTTAGATCAAGTTTGTGGAGACGACGTCTCCCAAACACCAAGTAGAGCTTGTCACTCTACTACGCAAGACTTACAGGACTGATGTGCAGACATGCTTGCAGCAGCCTCAAGCTCTCAAGCGCCAAATGGACTAGTCATCCATTGTGGAATGATGTCGTAGGGTAACATAGGGATCCTCTACCCGCTAAGAAAAGGACTCATGAATATGCTTTATCTTCTCTACACCATAGTCGAGGACGACTATGATTTCAAGAGAGAGGTAATGTCATAATAATCAATATCTAATTATCCTAAATGATTTTCCCATATTAAACTGATCATTTAATGTGGGGAAGTTCCAGGGGAGAAAAAGCTAGAATATTGGTTAAGCTAGCAGACCGGCCGCAGTAGGGATCCAAAGGAGGGAAAATAGGGATCCAAAGGGGGGGCCATCTGCAAAAGAGCCATGTGCAACAATGGGATAAAAAGACCCTAAGGTTCAGCCCATTAAGACTTCCAAAATGCTAAGGTTCCAAAATTCAAAGGTTGTGTCCAAAGGGTTAAAGCTTAGGGGGAATTGGATGCTTTGTGTGCTCTCCAAAGTCAATGCACATCCCTACATGGGAGGGGGCGAGCCCTTCTTCTAGGGGATGAGAGAGAAATCCACACACACACACACAAGCCCATTTACACAAAGGGAATTAGGGACACATGTCAGCTCCCTAGCCCAGATGCCCACAAGATGTGCCCAATTCCTATTGGATGACCCTTGAAGTGGACCAATGAGAATTAAGCTAGAGTAAATCTAGTTTAATTAATTTCAAAACATTTTATAAAAGAAACCAATAAGAATTAGGTCTCCTAGAAGACTAATCGGCAGTCTCCCAAAGGGTCAAATGAGCATTCAGGAACCCCATGGCTTGCCTGATTCCAATTGGCCAGGAGGCAAAGGGGTCCAATGAGAGTTTAGTTTAATTATTTAATTACCTCAAGCTCTCACAAAAGGGGAAAGGGGGACACATGTCAGAAGGCTATCACTTATGCTGCTTAATTGTAATTGGCTTGACTTGGGGAGCGCCAATGAGGCTGCAGGAAGAGAAAAATAGCAAGGGGGCTCGCCCAAGAGAGAGGGGGGGGGCTGATTTTTGCTTGGAATTATCACACACACACTCACACAATCTCAGAAGAAAGAGAAGACTATCTCTTCCCAAGCTTTAATGGAGAACTCATCACCTACTCCAAGCTTGTGAGATAGAAGCTTACCTCAACACTCTCTTGGCATGTGGATGCAAATCCGACCAAGAGCCAAGCTTCAATGCATGCTCATCTCCTCTACTAAGCTAAGCTATGCTAATATGAGTGATTATGTGAGGAGATGTACATCTTTCTCGTAAGATACTCCTTCTTCCTCTCAATCTACTCTCATACCCTACTAGCTCTCACCATCTTCGAAGGTGTGTGAGGTCTTGGGTCTGAGAACGGGGATAATTCAAGTCGTGTTTGTTAAGTGTTTTGCTTAGTGCATGAAGCTTCCATCTTCATTGCACTAGCTAGTCTTGAAGGAACACAAAGAATTGTACTGTACAATGTCTCTCTTGATGGGAGAAACCATAATACAAAGCCTTTTGGAGGGGGGACCGGCTCCATGCAAATCCGGTCCTCAACTGTTGTCAATAGCTTAATTTCTCTCTCTTTTGAAAGTATTGTTGATGCTATCTAACTAGGTGTTATGATTTTTGTTGCTCTCTCCACCCAAGCACTCTTGTAATTCTCATTAGTAATCTATTCTAATGAAATGCCCACTATGTTCATGCTAATTTCCGCTACACATAAGTTATTAGGCCATTAAATGTTACAAGTGTAATCATTCAAGATTCGGTGTAGGTTTTCAACTACGAGTTTGAGGCCTTAAATCGCTGTTTTGAGTGTCTAGATGCGTGTTTTATGTTGTTTTGACCCTAGGAGGGGCTTTAGGGACCCTAAAACAACCCATTAGGATCACCTGTTTGCTGTTTTTGCTGACTTTGGGACGAACGATCGCGATCAATGTACCTCTCCAAAATACTGTTACAGTGATACGATATGTTCCCGATAATCCCCTGTAGCTTCCCTTCAAGTTTCGAGCGATTCCGATATGATTTGCATGGTAAACGGGCGTGATGACTGAAGAACGGTGTAGGAGGACATATGAAGATTACTTGGCGGTAATGCATTTGATTTACTTGTAGAGTTAGTAGTTGCATCTCTTCGAGTTCACTTCATTAGGATTGACACCCTAGTGAGTTTCCATGCCTCATCCGAGTCGCTTTCCCTGTATTGATAAATATGTTGATGCTTGAGAGCTATGCTATGGACGTCCGTCGTGGCGACCCGCAAACATTGGCGCCATTGTCGGGGAATGCACCTTAGGTGATGAGTGACCGAGTGCACAGTTAGACTCCTTAAAAAAGATCTATCCAAAAATCCATTTTACATCTCAGTTAGGCTGCTAGACAAGGGTTTAGAGCTTAGTGGAGTCTAGAGCCAGTGGACCGGCTAGATCCTCTCTTAGGAGATTTAGGGAGATATGAGTGAGTGTGTTAAAGCATTTTTGCTCTTCAATTTCTCTAACTCGATTGAGTACTTAAATCTCACCCGAAATCTGTCCTGTTTGTTTTGTTTGATTCATTTTCTTATGTTTTTTCATTTCTGTACTGTTAGAAGCTGGACACAGCCCACGGCACTAACTACTCAGAGGATTATTATTTTTTGCAATTATTCATTCATTGAGGAAAACCTGATTTTTCACATTGTAAATATTGGGACTTACAGAAGTTTCCAGATTGTATCCCAGTTTTGATAGTTAGATTGAGTAGATGATTGATTTTGGAACTTTAGGGTGTGAGAAATCGTAAGGTATATATACCACTTTTTGACCTTAATGAAGGAACCTCTTGTCATTTTTAAAACAAGTTTTGAAGTCTGTGAGTGAGCTTACTGTGTACGAGAGAGAGAGAGTGTAAAATTCATCTTGACGTTACGTGTGCTGCGATGGTTGGAACCGAGTGCGGAGAAGTGCAACGTCTTGGACCCGATGAGAGCTACGCGCCGATACCTACATTGCGCGCGTACGGTCCGGTTTTGCGAGCTCCTTCTACGAGCTTCATCGGGTGTTTGGGTGAGCATACGTTGTCCGATTTTGCATTGCAGCACATCCACGCGTTCATATTGAGTAGAACTACACATTAGGCAGTTTAGATTTTGGAAACGAAGACCTACAGATTTCGGCCAGGCCATCCTACGTGTTTTTGCACCAGGTGTTTTGGGTGGGGATTTTGGTTCTTAGATCTTAGGGAGAGTGACCTATTGGTATTAGTAGGGTCTCCTTCAAGTTCTATGGTGTTTCGAGATTGTTTGATGGGTGTTCGGCTCTAGAAAGCGTTGTAAGAAGTTTCCTCTTATGCACTCTTGAAGGCTGTGACTTAGACAATTGGTAGTGGCCTCTCTAGGAATTAGTTAGGAGTCGTTCGAGTGTAGGTTGACACCTTATGCTTGCTTCCACGTGCTTGTGGGTCGAGCTTCGTCCTTAGCTGACATTACATGTTAGGTGAGTTCTTGCTGTGCTGACGTCCGTCGGCGTATCCGTCCAACATTGGCGCCGTTGCCGGGGACGAAAACCTTAGGTAGGTGACCGAGACTAATCCTTGAGGATTGGGATTTTTGGCTTTCCAAGAGTCTCGTTTTACATTTAGATAGGATCAGAGGGTGGAGGACTCTATACGTCTTAGAGGGAGTCTAGGAAGCGTGTGTCTGGCCTAGATCCTTCGACTTGGGTAGATTAGGTAGACCAAGGTAGTTTTAGGTAGTAGTCGAGTTCTTGAGTAAGATTTGGAGTGGTAGAAGCGGTGAGAGGAGAGGTTGAGAGTCCGGAGAGGCCAAAAAGCAACCAAAAACACCATTATCACCATTTCACATGATAAGTAGGACATCATGATTCAGGATCTAGAGCATTTCATGCATGTATACTTGCTTTGTAAAGTCATTACAAGTTTGTAAAAGACACAAAAGTGTGTTTGAAAGCCTAATTGAAGTCCAAAAGTTACTATGAGTGTTTTTGATAGATCTATAGAGCATCAGAAGCATTTCTGTCAGAAAAAAAAATTAATTTCAAGCCAAGAGACATCCTACGCATAGGATGTCTACAGGCTAATATGGGAGGAATTTTGGGATTTTGAGTTGACTAGTGTGTTCAGAAGGTAGGGTTTACCCTAATTTCAACTGGAAAGTGGAAATTTGGCCATATCTTGACAGGATAAGGCCAGATAGACTGAAATTGCTAGATATCCTATCCAATTAGTTCCAAAACATTATTTCGAGACCAAAACCATAAGATGGCTGCATGAGCATGTCTTGCATGATATATTGAGTGACTGAAAGGGGTTTCACCTCATTTGGGTGAGAAAATTGGGTTCAAAGCGGACTTTAGCACTTTTGACTGAAAAAGGCAAGAACAACTGAAATTTGGGACTTTTAAAATCCAAACCAAAATCTAAGCATACCACTGGGTTACTGACATCAAGGGGAAGCTGTGGGACAAGTCTGGGGTCAAACAGGCCAAAAAGACATCCTACGCGTAGGATGTCTTCTGAGTGATTTTGGACTCCAAACCAAATTTTGAGTATACCAAAGTGATCAGCAACTCAAGAGGAGACTGGGATTTAAGTTTGAAGCCATTCTAATGAAATAGACATCCTACGCGTAGGATGTCTAAAGCAAGAAATTGAAGCCAGACTTTGACAATGAGCATAGCTAGGTGTTGTATAGCCTAAGGCAAGCCTCCTAGTCAATTTTGGTCCAAATTGGAGTTGATTCGACTGATCAATATCAGCAACAGGCTGTCGGAACAGATTTCTGACTCATTGACCAGCTAATAGGTGTCCAAATCAAAAAGTAAAAGCAACTGTAAGCTCATCACAACAAGGGGAAACCACAGTGCAAAAATCCAGGCAAAACAAAGCAGGAGACATCCTACGCGTAGGATGTCCAGGCAAAACAAAGCAGGAGATATCGTATGCGTAGGATGTCTATTGGGGCATACTGTAAAGAAAATTTGACTGGACATAGACAGTGAGATTCTATTTGGCTTAAGGGTTCCAGAACTTCTTTCAGAAGTGAATTTGGACCTTGTTTGCCCATTTGACGAAGCAAAGACTGAATTCAGACTTTTTTGCGTAAATTGACCAACATCTGAGGGGAGTACAGTTTCAGATTAGCAGACCTTATCCAAAACATTAGCAGTGTATAAAATACAGTAGTGGTTGAGATTAACTCTCTAGTTATACCAATCATTGCTAAGATAACCTCTAGCAGATAAATGCTTTGACTCGATTACCGAAATTTAAACGCTTGTGTACAGGTATATTCAACAACAAAGCAAGAAATTGTGCAGAAACTGATCCTTTGCCAGATGAGTGGTTGGATTTTTGATAAATTGCATTGATAAGTTTGATGAATTTAAGATCGGTAAGATACATTGTTAGAGACCAAAAGGTGGAAGGTGACCAAGGTAGCTTAGTGTCCACCAAAGAGAGTGTAACTCAGGCAAGGCTAGATCCGCTAGCATCGATTATTGAGGAAGGTAGTGATACTGACACTTCGTCAGACAAATCTTTCTTCATGATGGGTAATCAACAGCCAGCAGGTTTCACCTATGATGGACCTATGCGAGGAGGAAGCACCTCCCAAAATCGTTTGAATGATTCTAAGCTCACTGTGATCTTCTTAGAGGGAACAAACTCGAGGGGAGCCCTAGTCTATTCTGACTATCGAGGACGCAAGTGCATTTATATCGAAGAGAGACCAGCTCAAAGATTGAAGATAATTCGAGTCTATAATGATGGAGATAGATTCCGAGACGAAAAGGGGAACCATTATCTGATAGTTAGTAACCCTGAAGATTACAACAAATATGGAGATAATGTGACAAAAGGGAAAAAAAATTCAGAAACTCAAGAACCGCCACCAAACATTGATCGGCCCGGAGCTATTTTTATGTATGATAAGAAAACAACCAGGGTTCCAACTTATAAGGAGAACGTGGGAATCTACAAACATGAGAGTGAGGGTATAGTCTCTTACTTTCGCATCAAAGAACCATACGCAAACGAATTAAGCAAAGACAAGGTTCTTTACTTATTCTCTTATGAAACTGCTACGGGGAAGGATATAGTTTTTGCTGATAGATACGGGCGAGGAGGTAGAAAGGGCAACAGGTCCAGGAGCATCAACATATGCCCCTGAGGAAGTTCCAAGAACCGCATACACCCCAAGCAAGTCAACGAATCCTTTTTCAGATGAGTATGACGCTACCTCACATTCCACCCGACCGCAAGCATTCAACAACCAGAACCAACCGGCAAACCATCCATCATTGCAGGCATGGCTTCGATAGAGTGCAACAATGGAAGAAGACCTAAACCGAGATGGTTATCAAGCCGCAAGAGGGCTAAGGTATTTGCAAGAACCACCACTCTATTCAAGGTATCAGGGAGAGAGTAAGCCAAAGACTCAAGGGTCAACAAAGGCTGGAGGACCACCCATAGAGCGAGTTCGAAGAGAAGAACCACCTTCAGCGAGAACTGTTAAAAATTATGGCTTAGGAGCACCACTGGGAGAGGAACCAGCCTATTACAGAAGGCCTGAGGAGGTATATCGATTAGGACGTGGAGATCCAATGATGAGGTTTGTAGACCAACGAAGAATTAGACCTTCTCAAGTGTAAAAATGGGTAAACAAGAAATACATAGGAAGCAGAGACCCAAGAGATCATGTAGCAACCTTTGTGCGTGTAATTAGAGCCGAAGAGGTGTTAGACTTTCCTACCCAATTTGCAGGGTTTGGACTAACCCTAGAGGATGACGCTGTCACTTGGTTTGACTCTGTAGAGCGTAGAGACTTTGAATCTATGGAGGAAGTATTCGACGAGTTTATCGAGGAATTCTCACAAAGGGAAATAGCTCATAATACTGTCTCACAGATCCATAAATTCAAACAGAAAGATGGAGAATCTGTACGAAAGGAGGCCCTAAGACTAAAAAGATATGTTAAGTTCTATCATGTTGAAGAACTGCCAACTCAATCCAGACTTATACTGATATTCATCCAAGGACTAAGGAATGCGGATCTCCAGAAAGACTTACATATGAAGAGGAGCACAACGTTGAATGAGTTGAACAAGGAAGCTCTTTACCTGGTGGAAAATTGTGCGGTCTACAAAGAGGGGGAGTTCAAGGACCTTTATGACGATTCGTCTTCACAACAAAGTGGAAGCAAGTCTTCCAAGATAGCACCGAAAGGAGAAGTAGTTGTAAACCAGGAGCAGCTTGTAGATGAAGTTCTAAAAAAGATCAACTTGTACACCAAACCCCAGGCTAAATAGCCCAAGTGGTGTGCTATTGAATCAAAATGGACAAACCATGGGACCGAAGAATGTTATTATAACAAGGGATATGTGAGAGAGAGACCTTACGCTCTCCAAAATCCGGTAGCTTCCCCTCAAGTTCCACCGATGCCTAGATATCAAGGAGGCAACCTACCAGGACCTGTAGGTATAGAAAGACCACAACCTGTGTTGGGGCAACAACCACCCCTACCATGATTACGACAAGTTGGTATAAGATACACACCAACCGTAACTGAATCCGAGGATAAGGCTTTGGTGCATATGCATGCATATTATGAAGATCCCAATGGATATGTGGAAAACCCTGTCTATTATCCACCGAAAGAACCCTCAACACCAGAACCATGGAGGATGATAGGAAATACAGGACCACCAACTGTTGCACAGGCAGCAGGAGAAAGAAGATATAGCTTAGATGAACGAACACTGATGTTCATAGCTAATGGGGGCATGGACGGACAGAGACATGCATACCAACAAAGAGGAGCTCGAGGAGCACCTCAACAACCCAAGGGACCCTGCTACAAGTGTGGTGGAGACCATTGGGTGAGAGACTGTCCTCATGATGAAATCATTAGAGTCAATGCGTATTGCCCAGAGTGTGGAATTACTCATTTGATTCCCAATTGCCCTAAAAACCCGAGCAAAGGAGAAAAAACCACCTTAAACATGTTAGAAACAGTACCTTCCAGTGGAGGATCGGAAAATGAAACAATCATACCCATCCAGGCGGTAACACGGGCCCAATCTCAAAGAAGGACGAACGAACCCATAGTTGAAGAACCAAAAACCGATGCCCAAGGTTCAGAAACAAGAAATCAGAGAAGCACTTGGAAAGCTAGAAAGGCGCGTAGGAAATCCAGGAAGAAACGAGAGCAAACAGCTCTATCCAAGGAGTTAAAACATACAAAGGAGAGATTAGAGCAGTTAGAGGATCTAGCTAGCTTAAGCTCACACACCACGGCACCCATAGCACCCAAGGAAATAGAAGGACCCAAAAGTGCGGGATCAAGAGGATCTGTACTGGCTGACAAGGTAAATGAGCAGTTGGATGCACTGCTAAAAGCTTATGAAACTACACTTAAATGGAACCAAACCCAGGAGCAAAGGTGGATGACTTATCCATACGCAGAAATAGAAAAATAGAGGTTGGAAATGTGTAAAAAGATGATCGAGACAGCTCAATCGTTGATGGAAGACCCGCTGGGTAAACCTGCGAATTGGCATGAGGCACCAGCTCCAACCAAATTTAGAGAAACATGTGGAAAGAATGGAAAAACTCACTAATGCCTATGAGTCTAGAGGAGAGACTATCATAGTGTCAAATACCACAGATGGGACAAGTGACGGGTTCCAGCCTAAAATATTGGCAGAAATGGGTAAGGACTGTAACGGTCTAGACGATCTATGGAAGAAAATACGTGAGGCCAACGAGGCTAATAGGATGAGTAACCACATGAATAGCACGAGAAAAGAAAATAATGTAACCTTACCTCCTATTGAAGAATTTGAGGCAAGGTCGCAAATAAACTTTGAGATACATTCACAAGGGGGAGACCAAGGATCAATTAGTTCGGAGCACAGCCAGCTAGACTCGCTGAGAAATTTACCCTCTTACCTAGGAGAGTATGAAGCTAAGTCGGAAGTGAGAGCAATCCCATCTCAAAGACTTTCTTCTAACAAGGTGATGGATTCGCAAGGATTGATTGAGTTGTTGTCCACCCCGGTGGCATGCACAATCACATTGGTAGAACTCCTAAGGTTACAACCAAACATGTGGGCCACAGTAGGTAAATGCCTAGAAAAATTTGGAGTGAAAGACCCCACCTTGAGGCTTCAGGAAAGGATCAAAGTGTTGGACAAGCCTCAACTAAACACTAGGCCGGTACCATTGAACAAGGTTGGAGAGTACTGCGAAGGAGAAGATGGAAACACCACGCTACCAGTAGAATTTCAAGGAGTAGTTTCCAAAGCTATTCTTGACAGTGGAGTGGGAAGTTGCTATCGCCACCAAGGAAATCTGGAAAAAATGGGAAAAACTAGCTTTAAGGGCTACCAGAATGAAACTGCAATTGGCAGATGGGTTCATGGAGAAGCCTCTAGGACTCTTAGAAAAAGTGATTGTCACTTCGTGCGGAATCGAGTATGAGCATACATTTGCAATAGTCGATTTCGACAAAAAGAACAATTATGAGATCATCTTGGGATGACCATTCATGTGACAATTGAAGATGGTCCAAGATTGGGGTTATGACCACATATAGCTCCGACATGGCGAGACAACAACTAAAATACACTTGAAAGACCATAGTTACAAAGATGTGAACCAAACACCTATGGAAGAGTTTGATTCAGCTACAGTAGCAGGATCGGAACTCCCAGCATGGTTAGGGCAACCAAAAGAGCTATGGATGTGCGGAGCTTCACATTGTGGAAGCTTAAGAAGAGAGGAATGCATCTTAGAAAGAGCGATAGAGAACAAAGCGTATATTGCAGAACCTTTCCCTGAAGATTCCTTGGAACCTCTCGAATGGGAACACATACTAGCAACATTGGATGTCTATACCATTACCGATAGTCCAACAACAAAATTTTGCGATAAGGATGGCTATGATGTGCTACCCTATTACATGGTAAGCGTTATATCAGGAGAAAAAGAGACGGTAGAACCACCAGAATAGGAAGAGTTTTACAACTCCCTTGAACATTTGGAAGTAAATGATGAAGCAGATAATGAGTGTTCAGACACCTCAAGTGAGTGTGGAAATGAAATCGAGAAAATCAAGTTTTATGATTTTGCTAATCAACACCCTAGACGTCAAGAACGCTATAGGAGGAAACGAGCAGGAAACAAAGCGAGAGAGAACCTGATGCCCAAGATAAAAGGTAAAACTCACTATTTGATGCTTGTAAAAGCAGAAGATTGTGTTAAAAATCAAATATCAGGAGGATTCTCAAAAGATCAAAAAGAAAGAACGCGAGAGGAAATAAAACAGGTACGAAAAGCTAAAACCGAAACAAAATCACAAAAATCTCAAAAATAAAAAAAAGAAACAACAAAAGACCAAGAGTGGACCAAACTAGAGCGTAAACAGAAATACCAAGAACTGAAACGGTCTTTGAGAGAGATACGGACTACTGAAGAAGATAGTGATGGTAAAGGGGAGTCAGAAAAGGGGAACATGAATGTACTATCACACTATCGGAAATTCACTATCCAGGACAGAAAAATCATCATGACACCACCAGTCAAGGAAAGAACCAACCAAGAATCTTACGATGGGCCTGAAAATGCAAAAAAGATAGACCTTGCAGAACCAAGTGAAAAGCCTCACCCGGTCTATATAGCCAACGATTTAGAGCCTAAAGAGGAAGAACAGATAACACAACTTCTCAAGAAGTATAAAGATGTATTTTTTTGGTCCTATAAAGACCTCAAAGGCGTTGATCCATCGATATGGAAACATACAATTCCTTTGAAATCGGATGCAAAACCTAGCAAACAACGTCCTTATACATATAATGACACATTTGCTAAATGAATCAAAGAAGAGATTGATAAACTGATGGAAGCTGAATTCATCTATGAGATTGAACATACAGATTGGGTGTCACCCATTGTGGTAGTTCCCAAAAAGAATGGAAAACTGCGAGTGTGTGTAAACCTCAAAAAGGTAAATGAAGCCACCATAAGGGATAATTATCCCTTACCAATCACAGAACATGTTCTTGAGTGAGTGGCCGGGAAACGGGCTTATTCATTTCTGGATGGGTTTTCAGGATACAACCAACTGGCAATAGCAAGGGAGGATCAACACAAAACAGCGTTTGCCACAGAATGGGGGATTTATGCGTATCGAGTTATGCCATTTGGCTTAACTAATGCACCAGCCACTTTCCAAAGGTTAATGACGCACGCATTCAAGGAATACCTAAGAATATTCTTAGAAATTTACATGGATGACCTTTGTGTACACTCTCTTCTACGAGAGGAACATATTGACCATTTGCAAAAGGTCTATGAAAAATGTAGGACGTATCAAATTTGTCTTAACCCGGAAAAGTGCGTATTCATGGTTAAGCAAGGCCGCATCTTAGGACACATTGTCTCAAGAAATAGCATAACCACAGACCTAGACAAAGTCAAAGTCATTGTAGACCTATCCAGGCCTACTAATGCGAAACAAGTGCAATCCTTCAAGGGACACTGCGGATATTATCGAAGATTCATATACATGTATGCGGTTATCGCACAACCTCCGTATCGTTTGCTAGTCAATTTCGATTGGACCGAGGAGTGTGAAACTTCATTCCAAAATCTGAAGGAAAACCTTATATCAACACCTGTACTAAAAGCACCAGATTGGGAAAAGATATTCCATGTGCACATTGATGCTTTAGCATATGCCATTGGAAGTATTGTGGCTCAACCTGGAGACGGAACAATGGATTTTCCGGTTTGCTATGCAAGCCGACAATTAAACAGTGCAGAAAAGAACTACACAACCACCGAGCGCGAAGGGTTAGGAATGATTTATGATGTAAAGAAATTTCGGCATTATTTGCTTGAAAAAAAAATTGCGTTCTTCACAGATCATCAAGCTCTTTTGTATCTGGTAAATAAACCATGCAATACAGGGAGAATCGTACGTTCGTTTATTATATTGCTAGAATTTGACTTCACAGTGGTGTTCAAAAAGGGTGCAACCCATCTACGAGCGGATCATCTTTCAAGGATACACAACGGGGAAGCTCCTGAAGGAGTAGATGATGACATACCAGATGCGTACCTTTTCAATATTGAAATGGTACTCAAAGGGTCTCAGGAAATTGTTAGCATTCTTTCCTTTGGAAGTGAGTTTGATAATACGGAATACAGATTCAAACAATAAACAATTCGACAAACAAAAAAACTTCCAGTTGATAGCAGGACGACTGTATCATCTTGGATCAGACCTAATCCTATGATTATGTATAAATCCGAAAGAATTCGAGTGCTACCTTGAAGAGGCACATGTCCAGGATTGTGCATTTCATTGTTCAACAGTAAAAACACACCAGAGACTGAAACAGTTAGGGGTTTATTGGCCAACTATGTATGTGGACACACATTCTTATGTTACCAATTGTACTATATGTAGTGCCAAACGACCAGTGGATCACGCAACTTTGTTTCAGGTAAACATAGCACCTGCATGGAGTCAATATATCATTGAATTCTTAACCACCAGGACATTCCCTGAGAACATCAAAAGAGCATGGAGAAAAGCTATATATCTGGAAGCTCGTGACTTTCAGCTAATTGGGAACCAACTCTATAAGCGAGGAAATGACAATCAACTTAGAATCTGTGCAAGTGAAAGCGAATACCTGCTGATTCTAGAACATGCACATAGCGGAATAAGTGGAGGCCATTTTTTGAGCGATAAGACAACAAAAATTGTCTTAACCACAGGAATTTGGTGGCCTACATTGCACATGGATGCTGAAGAGTTTGTAAAGCGTTGTGACGCATGTCAACGCACCAAGGTGCCAATAAAGAGAGATGAGATGCCATTACGGCCAATGATGGGAGCAAGAGCATTTGCAAAATGGGGCATTGATTTTGTGGGACCTATATCACCCCCTTCCTATCGCATCCATACCCAATATATCATTGTGGCTACGGACTATCTCACAAAATCGGTCGAAGCCAAGGCAACACAAAAAGCTGATGCACGCACCACTGCACAATTTTTGTATGAGAATGTTTTTGTACGTTACGGGTTACCAATAGAAATTGTCAGTGACCGTGAAACACATTTTCTCAATGAAGTCATTGAATATCTGCTACAGGAATTCATGGTCATACATAGGAAATCTGCACCATACCATCCACAGGCCAATGGGCAAGCTGAGGCCACAAATAAAACACTATGCACGATTCTCACTAAAATAGTGTCAGAATCAAGAACAGATTGGGATCAGCAACTACACTCAACACTATGGGCATACAGGGTAGCTTACAAAACATCAATCGGAACAACACCATACAACATGGTGTTTGGCCTAAATTCTATACTACCCATAGAGTTTTTAATTCCAACTCTACGAGTAGCAAAAAGCTTAGAATAGACAGGGCATGAGCTCTCTTCAAGAATTGATGATCTTGAAAAGCTAGATGAACTCCGCTTACGAGCTGTGGCTTCAATCAATGCTAAAAAGAGAAGACAAAAATAATTTTTTGACAAACATGTGCGTACCAAAGAGTTAAAAACAGGTGATTACGTACTTGTTTATACCTTGAAGGAAAAACTTAAAAAGCGAGGGATGGGACCATTTGTGATTAGTGGTCTATCACAAAGTGGAGCTGTCAAGCTTGCTACATTAGCAGGTGAAGAAATGCCAAACTGGATTAGTGGATGTCGAGTGAGGAGGTATCATCTACCACTCACACAGAAGATGCTCCAACAAATTCATCAAGGAAAACAAAGAATGAAGGAAAAACAGAGAGTACCAAAGGAAGCTCAAGCAGAATCACAAGAACGCATTGCAAAAAGAAGACTTCTGCGACAACAACAACAAAGTGAACCACCATTGCGAATCAATGCCATTCGACTGACGAAGTTGGATGAAGAAACAGTGGAGCCAATAATTGCGATCAAAGTGGGCAGCAATCAAGTTGAATCGACTACATTGCTTGATTCAGGAGCTCAAGCAAATTTGATCTCTTATGGATTATACCAATAGATCAAAGTCACAGGTCAACTTCATCCTACTCCTCAAGTGCTGGAAAGTAGCACATCACACCCGTTGAAAACATTGGGATGGACTATATTTCATGTACAGATACATCAATATATTTACCCACACAAATTCTATGTGGTGGCGGATGAAAGCACACAACACTAAATGATGTTGGGGCAACCTTGGCAAAAAGAGTACAATGTGCAGATAGATTGGAATGCAAAGGCAATCAATATTCAGCATGCACAGGAACAACATGTGATAGCCTTTGCTCAGCAAGACCAGAATAATCAGCTCTGCAAGCCATGCAATCACTGGAAAAAAAGTAAAAAGCACAAATGCCATCAAAGAACGACCTGATAAACGAGACCAACAATCACGTAAAATCCAACCATGCTAATTACAGACATATGAAGTCACCAGCCGCCGCAATGCAAAGATATAGGTTCCCAAAACAAGGGAAACAAGTATGGATGCGGAAGGATAGAAATGCCATGGTGGACATACAACAATGCAACAAAAGAATTCCGACGAAGCAGATGGTTCAACCAAAAACCAAGGGCCTAAAATAGGTATGGATCCCAAAGAAAATGCTAACCCAAATGTCACTCACATTTGGATACCAAAACAAAAGCAAAAGGAACTCCCTTTAGTACAAGCAACAACGGAAGGCAGACAACTGCATTTGAAAAAGAAAAACCGACTTATGTGGATGCAAATCAACAACAAACCAATGGCAAACAAGCGTATGCCAAAACATCTAAAAAAATCGGCAGCAACAAAATACCAATGGAAAGTAAAGGCCATTCCGGCCCAGCCAATTCTATCCTTAGAAACAGCTACAATTCCATCAACAGTATCGGCAAAGCAATTGCCTTTTGCAAAAAAGACAATTAAACAGAGAGCAGTAGAGTTATAGCTATTACTTGCAAAGAAAATAGGAAACCTCGACGGCAAATGCCAATAAGCTACTTGCTTATACCCTTCTCTTGCACAACATTAATTTTTCCATGCATTGACCGAGTATGCATAAAGTAGGGCCACATTAATCGGCCAGGCATTAGCACAAATTTTTTCCACCTATGCACGGCACATACTCCGAGGAGATACCTTGTCATCCGGGAGGACTCCGGCTAGGAGGGGGAGATAGAGGCATTCTCCAATGTGGAACCAATAACAGAAACAACAAAAAAGGGCATGATTTTCGACTATTTTAAGGGTTGTTGTTTGATTGTGAAATTTTCTAAAGTAACCCAAGTATAGATGCCCTTATATAGCATGTATCTACAGGTATATGGGGCCAAACGCCAAATCAAGTCCCTAGGTGTGTGTATATAAATAGAAATAGCCATTTTTCGGGCAAAATATGGGTAAAACGGAGAAATCCGGCCATAAAAATTGCATGCGAGTGTGTATAATGTTTTGCGGTGATGTTTGTGTTTTATTATGATTTTTAGCAGGTTCAGCAGATTTGCAGGTTTTTGCAGATTGCAGCTATTTTGTCTTAGTGCTTCAAGATGTCTGACGGTTTCAGTCAGATTGTTACTGAGAAGCTTGAGAAAAATAACTACCCTGCATGGAAGTTCAGAATAACAAATTTCCTAAAAGGAAAAGGTTATTGGGACTATGTAGAAGGAGACAATGAAAAGGAACCAGAGATTCCCGAGGCAAATGCTACAGCAGAACAAAGGAAAGCTTTGAGGGACTGGCAACAAGGCCAGAGCAAATTGATGTATTGGCTTTCTATGAGCATCACAGATGGCATGATGGGCTATCTACAGGATGCTGAAACCCCCGCCATTGCATGGAAAAACTTAGGCAGAGTGTTCGAGGTGAACACCAAGGCCTGGAAGCTTCAACTAAAGTCGGAGCTAAATCAGGTTAAGAGGAACAACCTCTCCATCAATGATTATGCTTTGAAGATCAAGAGTATCATTGAGGCTCTTGGATCTATTAAAGTCTCAGTGGAAGACGATGACATTGTCCGTGCATGCTTGGATGGTCTAGGAGATGAGTATGTACATTTTAGGTCTTCCATGAATACAAGAGACGACATCCCCGTGTTCCAAGATTTGATTTCTATGCTTATTCTTGAGGAGAAGAACCTTGACACATCTTCTTCTCATGGCAGAAATAATTCTGAACATGCCTTCTATTCTAACTCCAACAGAGGTAGAGGTAGAGGTCGTGGTCGAGGCCCAAGGGGTTGCAGGGGCCAATTTCTGGAAGGTCAATCAAATCAAAACAATACAGGTGGCAGGGGAAACCAGTCTCAAGGCAGGGGGAGTCAAAGAGGTCGTGGTGCAGGATCAAGCAGGCAGCAACCTACTCCAGATAGTAGAGAATGTTGGACTTGTGGTGAAAGAGGTCACATGTCACGTGACTGTCCAAAGGGAAAAGCAAGTAGAAAGAGAGAACAGGGCAACTATGCATCTACTAGCAGAGATGCAGATGACAGCAAAAACGAGCGCATGTTTGTTATGCAACATGTAATGAATACAATGACTGCAGAGAATTCCACCCAAGATGATGTTTGGTATGTGGATTCAGGTGCCTCTAATCACATGACGTCTCGTGGAGAGTGGTTTAGAGATATGCGCAAACCAGATGTGTCAGGCTATGTGCAGACAGGAGATGACACAGCTCACCCCATTGCTCATGTAGGGGACATACCTCTAAATACGAAGAGTGGGAAATCAAAGTACTTAGCAGATGTACTTCATGTCCCAAACATTACAAAGAATCTTGTTTCTGTTGGACAAATGGTTGAGCAGGGTTTGCAGGCTCGCTTCAATCCAAATGGCTGTTATGTAGAAGATTTCCAGAATGGCTGTAAGCTGATCACAGAGGGCAAATGTGTGGGCAGAATGTTTACGCTGAATGTAGACATGCCTGAGGTAAAAGCTGCATTATTTGCACAGGGCACAGGTGTTGTGGCTGATGTTGACATTTGGCACAAACGCATTGGCCATGTCAATGAGCAGAGATTGCGCAGCATGCAATCAAAACAGATTGTAAAAGGTTTGCCCAAATTCAAGGTGGATGGTATGCATAAAGTGTGTGTAGCATGCCAGTTTGGAAAACAGTCAAAGGGCTCATTTCCACATGAGCGCAATGTATGTAAAAAGCCACTTGAGGTGGTGCACACAGATGTTTGGGGTCCAACCGATACTGCAAGTATACATGGTTGCAGGTATTATGTCTCTTTCATTGGTGACCATACAAGGAAAGTATGGGTCTACTTCATCCGTAACAAAAGTGAAGTGTTTGGTCACTTTCAAGACTTCAAAGTCATGATTGAGAAGGAGACAGATATGCAAATCAAGACATTGAGGTCAGATGGAGGGGGAGAGTACTTCTCCAATGATTTTTCAGATTTTCTGCGAATGCATGGTATACACAGGCAGTTTACATGCAGATATACTCCACAGCAGAATGGGGTCGCAGAAAGGAAAAACAGGTACATTGCAGAGGTTGCACGTGCATTGATGAATGAGAAGAACATGCCTCATCATTTCTGGGCTGAAGCTGTAAATACAGCTGTGTACATTATGAACAGGACACCTACAGCTGCGGTGCATGATGTAACACCTGAGGAAAAGTTTACAGGTACAAAGCCTGATTTGGCACACTTGAAAGTGTTTGGCTGCATAGCTTACATGCATGTACCAGATGAGTTGCGTAGGAAATTGGATCCTAAAGCAGAGAAATGTATTCTTGTGGGATATTCCCTTGAACAAAAGGGGTACAGGTGCTACAATCCTACTACACGAGAATTACGAGTGAGCAGAGATGTAGTCTTTGATGAGATGAGCAGCTGGTACAGTAATGCACATGGCACTATTGGGGCTGATGTAAAAGATGATGTGGTTGTACAAAATGTGAGGCCACAGTCACAGGTTTTGAGTGGACCACAAGAGTCCTCTTCTCGTGGCTCTGTTGAGAAACCATGGAATGGTAGACTACGTACGCAGGTTACTCCACCAACAGGTACAGGGAATGTATCACGAAAAGGAAAGGAAAAGGTTGATGAACCTCCCTTTATGGTTGATGCATCATCAGGTTTTTCACATGTAGACATGGATTCAGATGGTTCTGAACAAAGTCTTGATGAGGAATTTGGAATTCCGGCTGTTAGGACACCTGGTGTAAGGAAAGTACAAGAAGATACTAGAGGGCAAAGGAGTGACCCAGGACCGCGCAGATCTAATAGAGTCAGAAATCCAGTTCAGAAATTGACTTATGATAGGTATCTAGCGCATCACCAAGCCTACATGGCTAAGGTGATACAGGATGTGGAGCCCACATGTTTTGAGGATGCAGTTGGAAATGTGCATTGGGATGATGCAATGAATGAAGAGATGGCTGCATTGGAAGCAAATGACACATGGGAGTTGGTGCCATTGCCAAGTGGCAAGAAAGCTATTGGCTGTAAATGGGTGTATAAAACCAAGCATAAGGCTGATGGTAACATTGAGCGTCACAAGGCAAGGCTGGTCGCAAAGGGTTATGCACAGACGTATGGCATAGACTATGAGGAGACCTTTTCTCCAGTGGCAAAGATGACGACAGTGAGAGCTGTCATAGCAGTGGCTGCATCTAGAGGATGGATTATGCATCAAATGGATGTAAAGAATGCCTTCTTGAATGGTGAGTTGCAAGAGGAAGTGTATATGGATCAGCCACCTGGTTATGTCGATCCAGGTTACCCAGATTATGTATGCAGAATTCTCAAAGCTTTGTATGGTTTGAAGCAGGGCTCTAGAGCATGGTATGACAGGATTGCCAAGTATCTTGTCAGTATTGGTTTTAGGAGAGCTCATGCTGATCATTCACTCTATGTACGTGAGAGTGATGTGGGGATTGTGGTCATTACCATATATGTAGATGACCTTATTATTGTTGGTGACAATGCTATGGAGATTGACCATGTGAAGGGTCTTCTCAAACAGGAGTTTGAAATGAAAGATTTAGGCGAGTTGCGCTACTTTCTTGGCATTGAAGTGATCAGGACTCCAGAGGGTGTATGGATATCACAGAGACAGTATGCTTTGGACATGTTGTCAATGTATGGTATGGCTGATTGTAAGCCAATTTCTATTCCCTTGGATGTGAATGCAAAGCTGAGTGCAGAGAAGGGTGATGTTGTTGAGGATGTCAACATGTACAGGAAGATTGGGGGTAGTCTAATCTACTTGACTATCACGAGGCCAGACTTGAGCTACACAGTAGGCTTGGAGAGTCAGTTCATGCAACTTCCGAGGAAGCCACATTTGGATGGAGTACGACGCACACTTAGGTATGTGCAAGGTACTCTTGACTACGCATTGTTCTATGCAGCAGATGCACCATTAGCATTGTATGGGTATACAGATGCAGATTGGGCAGGTAGCATTGTTGATAGGAGATCTACGAGTGGCTTCATGTTCTCTTTTGGGAGTGCTGCTGTTACTTGGAGCAGCAAAAAGCAGCCTACGGTTGCTTTATCGAGCACAGAGGCCGAGTACAGAGGTGCAGCAGTTGCGGCGTGCGAGGTAGCTTGGCTACGCACATTGCTTGAGGACTTGGGAGTGCAGGTGGACCAGCAGATTTTCATCCATTGTGACAACCTCAGCAGCATGCAGTTGGCTAGGAACCCAGTGTTCCATGCCAGGACCAAACACATAGAGGTCCATTACCACTACGTTCGAGAGCGAGTGTTGGCGGGCGACATCGACTTGGTCTACGTCAGCACAGAGGAGCAGATAGCGGATATCTTTACCAAGGCCCTCGGAGCTGAGAAGCTTCGACGTTTCCGGACTATGCTTGGAATTTGCGACATGCAGAGCTCGAGGGGGAGTGTTGAGATGTCGAGCTCTACACCTTGAGCTGGCATCCACTACGGGTCTTGGCCGCTTACGGCATTTACTCACTGGCGCGTTAGGTGACCGACACGGAGGATCTCTGCCAGTGATTCTACAGCTGGACTACACTTATAGTGCCAGCCTAGTACGCTTCTAGTGAGTTCACACTTAGTGACCGCATGTACATATGTGCTACTTTTCAACTTTAGCACTTAGTCATTTTGTACTCTCTTTTCTGTGAAGAAGAAGAAGAAGCTTTCCATCTCTGTGTGCTTTGTGCTTGTCTTGTGTAGCTCTCTTGCATCCTCATTCTTTACACTCTGGCCCAGATTTAGCTCATTTCTGACCTGTTCATAGACCTAGACTATTTAAGATACAAGAAGTTGTCAAAACTCAAATTGGATATACTGTCAATAATCTGCAAGAAAAATTGTGTTGAGATCATTTTGAAGTGTTGAATCTGTTGAAAGTTGGAATGATACAGTGATCTCATATCCATCCAGTGTATTCATTTGCAGAGACCGATCAAGTAACAACCCATGCAGTTGCGGGAATTGGAAGATCTTTCCATCTCCAGGTAAGAGGTTTGGATTCAGTCATTAAATCCCACTTTCTTCATGTTTTTGAGATCGGGAAAACAAATCAACACCAGACATCTAAATTTAGCAGATCAAACGAGTGTTGCATCAACGGAGGAGAGTGTAAACCAAGGGATAGTGCGACTGTTAGAGCCGATCCTTGAAGAAGGCATCTCCGACACTCCTTCAGAGAGATCTTCCGAGTATTTCATAGAACACTTGGGACAAATAAAACTAAACGGAAGAGAAAACATGGAAGCAGGACCATCAGACCCCTCGGCCACACTAAAGCTATTGTTCATCAAGTATCAATATGACAACAAGCAAGGTGCCAAGATATACAAAGATGGTATGGACCGCTACTGTGTGAAAATAGAAGATAGACCAAGTGAGTTCAGGGACTTAGTGCCTGTAAGCTATAGCAGAGATAGGTACCTAGATGACGAGGGTATCATGTACTTGGTAGTCCTGAATCCTAACATTGTAGACAAGTGGGGATTGATGGGCACAAAAGCCAAAATAGACGAGGAACATGAGGAAAAGGCACCAACAATGAGCTTACCTAATGCGAGATTAAGGCAAGAAAACGATGAGAATCAACACGGATAATGTCTACTTGGGGTTATACAAGTACAATAATGGAGAGCAAGATCTCTATTATAGATGCGAGGAACCCTACGTCGAGGAGATGACTGAGCGGAAAAGACTTTATGTCTTCACCTACACAGAGGGAGCGGAAACAAAAATTGCAGCATACGACAAGTATGAAAGACGATATGCACCAATTGATAAAAAAGAATTGGAAGGATATACGTACTTTGGGGGATCACTTCATCAGTATTATGTCACTCCAAGCCCACTAAGACCAGCACCTACAACTGTCATGCAAGAACCGTTGACCACAGGTGAGGGGAGGACTCATGTAGCTGATTCTTTCAGTCAACCTCATTATTCAATGCCAAGCCCCATGGGAACGTTACATTCCAGAGAATCAATGGCTACGAATCGATGTAGTGCAGTTCCTATCTCCACACATATGGCTGTAGGTCCGACATTTGCAGCCACCCCATCACATTTGCCACCTACTAGTAGATTTGGGGCGGGGGAGCCAACGAGAGCAACCTAAAACCTCCATGATGCACGAGAACAATTAAGTCGAGACACGGGAGCAATGAGATTGACCGCAGACCATAGACCGATCAGGCCATCCCAAGTAGCGAAGTGCATGCCGAAGAAGTATAGCGGATCGGGGGATCCATATGCCCATGTATCGCTCTTCAAGCAAGTCTTAAGAGCAGAACAAATCACTGATTTCCATACTCAATACGAAGGATTCGGGCTGACCTTGGAAGGGACGGCCTTAACATGGTTTCAACCTTTAAACCTTGAAACTTGTCCGAATATTGAACATGTATTGCGTGAGTTCGCGGAAGAATTCTCAAAACGGGGTATAAAGCATAATACTGTATCGCAGATATACGCTTTTAAACAAAGAGAGAATGAAAAAATGATGGAAGCAACCTTGAGATTCAAGCAATACATTGAGAGGTGCCCGAGGAGGGAATTACCGCAGGACGAGAGATTGTCTGTGCTCTTTGTTGAAGGACTTAGGAGCGAAACCTTGGAAAAAGACCTTCACTTGAAAGCCTGTAGCACATTTCAACAGGTTGCAAGGGAAGCGTTATATCTTGTCGATAACTGCAAAGCATATGAGGAAGTGTTAGAGGATACTGATTCAGTAACCAGTGGCTCTTCATTGATTAAAAGCGAACCCTCTACCAAGAAAGATGCCCAGGCGTCCTTGATACCGACAGCTGATCAATTGATAGAGGACGTAACGAAGAGAATGCAGCAACATATGAGACCAAATCCGGTGTTGAGATAGTCTCAGACAAGGAAGTGTGACACATGTGGGGGGGATCATCCGATGCCGTGGTGCCCACAACAGCCGAAAGCACCAGTTGCAAATGGACGAGTACTGAAATGGTGTGCCATAGAAAAAAAATGGACGAATCATAGCACGAAAGAGTTTTTTTATAACAAAAACTATGTGAGGGAAAGACCATATGGGCCTCCAGCAGGACCATCCCAACCGCCTCCTCCAAGATATCAAGTTGGACCAAATATAAATCTGGTAGCAGGAGTAGACAGACCTCAACCTGTGTTGGGTCAACAACCTCCATTACCACAGGAGAATAGGGCCATGATTAGGTATGCTCAACCTTGTGAAGCATCACCAGGAAAAAATAGTACACTTCAAGTTTCTTATTATGAGGAACCGAATGAGCCTTACACAACAGAACCTGAATCACAAATGTACGCAGACGAAGCATATCAATCGTGGGGAAATAGCGAGGGTATGGCACCACCAACGTATGTAGCACAACCTTTGAGAGATCAATATTTGGTAGACGAAAGAACGTTAATGTTCATTGCGAACCAGAATTACAAACCAAGAGGATATCCTAATAGAGCAGGACAACCTATGGGACCACCTCCTCAAAATCAACCACCAATTGGACAGTGCTATAGCTGTGGAAGTACGGATCATTGGGAGCGTAACTGCCCTTTCAAAGGTGAAAGAGTGATAATTTTTGGCTTTTGTGACGGATGTGGTGTGAATCACATATTGCCAGATTGCCCAAAAAATCCGGATAACAAGGGAAAAGCGACTATGAATATTGTGGGGGTGATACCAAGTGCAAGCAGTGGATCAAAAATTGATCCCATGATCTAGATCAATGCGATAACCAGAGCCCAAGCCAAGGACTTAAGGAAAAATGAGTCCGTGGAGGAAAAGGTCGAGTTGCCGATACCCACAGAAAATGAGAGTTTATCAGTGAGAACCCAGCACAATCCTGGAAGGCGAAACGAGACACGATGAAAACAAGAAGATTGAATAGCCAAATTTCCATGCAAAACGAATTGCATGAAATGAAGGAGCAACTCAAACAAGAGAGAGAGAGAGTAGAACTGTTGAGGTTAACATCAAGCCGAGGAAAGCGTCCTCAGGGGGATTAGTCTTGGTTGACAAAGTTCTAGAGCCGTTAGATGCTCTATTACAAGCGAACGAAGCAAGGCTAAAAACAAAACAAACTTTAGAGAAAATATGGTTAACTTATCCTCAACCAGAAGTGGAAACGAAGCGTTTGGAAATGTGTAAACACCTCATTGAAACAGCCCAGGCGTTGATGGAACCTAAGATGGTTAGAACCCCAGAACAAGAAGTGTTGATTCGCAAAGAGTGAGAAAAACTAAAAATTGATGAACCAAAACAAGTAAACGAACCCAAGCCTGAAACGATATTGTCACTGGATCATCGAGTGGTGCCAAACACGACTAATCAGGCTAAGTCAATGACGATAATGCCAATTCCAGAAGTTGAAGAACAATAGCCACAACACTTCTGGGAACCATTAGAAACAGAAAGAGCGGAAGCGCGACGTTACAGTTTGCTCCAATTCCTGAGATTAACCTGGATAACGGATTTTATCCAGCCAATATACAATCGTTGTATGGGGATGCGGGAACGGAGGTTTCGGTGGAAAGCAAAGCCCAATCCTTGAAAACCCTGCCTTCATTTATAGGTGAACATGAGGCACAATCGGAGATAAGGTTAGTTCCATCCCAGATGAGAACTATTCCACATATGGTTGACTCGAAAAGTCTTCAATATATGTTGTCGACACCAATAACTTGCACAATCACGTTGTCCGAACTCTTGAGAGTCAAACCACACTTATGGGAAGACATGGGAAAACATTTGGAGCACAAGGGAGTAAAGATTCCTCTTTCGACAAACCCTACGGGAGGAAAAAAGCAAAAGGGAATGTCAACCCAAAGCCCAACCAGTGCCCATAAACAAGGTTGGAGATTACTGTGAAGGTGAGGAGGATAATACAACCTTACCTGTGGAATATCAGGATATAAAAACGATAGCTATCCTAGACAATGGAGCGGGAGTGGCGATTGCTACAAAGCAAATCTGGGAGAAATGGGGCCGTCCAGCTCTCAGAAAAACGAGGATGAAACTGCAACTCGCAGATGGGTATGTAGAGAGACCATTGGGAATCCTGGACCAAATAGTTGTAACTTCATGTGGAATTAACTATGAGCACACCTTTGCTGTGGTGGATTTCGGGAAAACGAACAACTTTGACATTATTTTGGGACGACCATTTATGCGACAACTCAAAATGATACAGGATTGGGGTTACGACCAAATCTACCTAAGGCACGAAGAGCTAATAACAAAAATAAACATGAAGGATCACATCTATAGAGACGTTGCAAAAACACCAGTGCAAGAATTTAATTCAACCACTGTAAATGAAAAAGAAATACCTGCATGGATGCAAACGAAAGCGCATGTTTGGATGTGTGGAGCATCCGATTGTGGAGAGATAATCAAAGAGGAATGCGTTTTGGAAAGATCCATAGAAGACGAAGCTTATTTCCTAGAACCTTTTTCGGAATATTTATTTGAGCCATTCGGGTGGGCTCAAATATTGTCAACCTTGGACGTATGTGTTAACGAATGCACACCTACGAAATTTTGTGACAAAGAAGGATACGACCTATTAACGATGCAAATGGCTAGCGTCATCCTTGAGTCAGGATCGGAGAGCGAGGAACAAGAAGAACCTCCACGTGAGACCGAGTGTAAAAGAATCATTGATGAGATATCTGTAGTGAACGATAGGAATCGAACAGAGGAGGAATTCACGGATTCACTAAGCTGTGACCTTCCATCACTGGACGATGAAATCCAACTGATAGAGGCTGGTGATGAAAGATCAAGTGCATCAGAGACGAATAGAAAATACAGGTCGAGGCAGGACAGGTTTTACGAGTTTCCTAACCAAAAACCTAGTTGACAGGAGCGGTATAAATCCAAGAGAACAAGAAAATCAAGGGTGAATAAGCATAATCCGATGCCTCTTGTCAATGATAGAACGGGATATCTAAAGCTTGTCAAAGCTGAGGATTGTGTCAAAGATGAGGTCACTGGCCGGTTTATCAAAACTAAACCGTGGAAAAACAACAAGAAGAGCAGACACGATAAGCAAACAACTAAGTCACAAGAAGGGGGGAAAACAGGGTCTGGAATGACCAGAACAGAGAGGAAAACGGAGTACAATAAGCTCAAGCAAACCCTCAGAGACATATGGATGACCAACTTTGAAACAAATGAGGACACGAATTCTGACAAGATGGATGCACCGTCCGACTATAAGAAGTATGCCATACAAGATAGAAAAATCATAGTGCAACAACCAATGAGGGAATTGAAGGAACCGGGTACATCGTACGACGGTCCTGAAAAAGCCAAACGAATAGATCTAGCGGAGCCAGGAGAAGATCCAAAACCTGCATATATTGCCATGGATCTTACTGAAGAAGAGGAAAAGCTTTTGGTAGCTACTCTTAAACAATATAGAGATGTGTTTGCATGGTCATACAAAGATCTTAAGGGGGTGGATCCAAGTATCTGTCAACACACAATACCCCTTAAGAATGACGCCAAACCCCGCAGACAACATCCCTATACTTACAATGAAACGTTTGCGAAAAAGATCAAAGAGGAGATAGATAAACTTAAGGACGCAAAGTTTATTTACGAAATTGAGCACACCGACTGGGTTTCACCGATTGTGGTGGTCCCGAAGAAAAATGGAAAGTTAAGAGTGTGCGTCAATCTCAAGAAAGTAAACGTGGCTACAATTCGGGACAACTATCCCCTACCCATTATTGATTATGTAATAGAAAGGGTGGCAGGCAAAGAGGCTTATAGCTTCTTAGATGGCTTTTTGGGTTACAACCAACTTGCAATAAAACCAGAGGATCAGCACAAAACGGCTTTCGTAACTGAATGGGGTAATTTTGCATTCCGGGTAATGGCTTTTGGATTAACAAATGCACCAGCCACATTTCAAAGGCTGATGGGTCATGCTTTTAAAGAATATCTAAGACACTTCTTAGAAATTTACATGGATGACCTGTGTGTTCACTCTCTTGTAATATTGGAGCACATAGAGCACTTGACCAAGGTGTTCGAAAAATGCAGACTGTATTGGATTTGCCTGAATCCAGAGAAATGTGTCTTCATGGTAAGATAGGGCAAAATATTGGGACATATAGTGTCCAAAAACGGTATTTGGACAGACATGGAGAAGATCAGCGTCATTGTTGATCTACCATGACCAGTAAAGGTGAAAGAGGTATAGGTATTTATGGGCCATTGTGGATATTATCGCAGATTTATCTACTCATACGCTACAACTGCAAAACCACTTTACGCGCTAATAACTAAATTTGAATGGATGGATGAGTGCGAGAAAGCTTTTCAAACGTTGAAGCAGAGATTAATTTCCACTCCAATTTTGAAGGCTCCGGATTGGGAGAAGATATTTCACATCCACGTAGATGCATCAGTGTATGCAATAGGATGCATACTTGCACAACCTGGAGAGAACAACATGGATTTTCCGATAAGTTACTCCAGTAGACAATTGAACAATGCAGAGAAGAATTACATGACAACTGAGAGGGAGGGATTGGGTATGGTCTATGCGGTAAAAAAGTTTAGACACTACTTACTTTCCAATAAATTTGTATTCTTCGTTGATCACCAAGCACTGCTGTACTTGGTAAACAAACCTTGCAATACGGGGAGAATTGTTCTATGGTTCATCATACTGCTTGATTTTGACTTACGGTAGTAGTTAAAAAAGGAACTACACACCAAAGAGCGGATCATTTATCTAGGATGATGCATGGAGAAAACCCTGTAGGAGTTGATGATGATTTGCCAGATGCATATCTTTTCAACATAGAAATGGTTCCATGATGGAGCGAGGATGTAATTCCTTTGCTGCCTATCGGGTCGATGAATGTGACGAGACAACCATCTACCATTACAGCATCCAGATCATTGGTAATGTTGGCGGGCAGGCTATACAAACAAGGATCGGATCAAATCCTTAGGCTTTGTGTTGAGTCGAGTGAACGGGAATTGTACCTAAACGAAGCTCATGTACAAACGACGGGGATTCACAATGGGCATGCACAGACGTATCAGAGATTGAGGAGAATGGGTGTGTATTGGCAAAAAATGCAACATAGTGTTCATATGCATGTCAAATCTTGCGTTAAATGCACGCTTCAAAAGCCAATAGAGCATGCGACTCTATTCAGATTATCTGTAGCACCCCGATGGAGTAACTACATTGTTGAATACCTCACCACCAGAATATTGTCTGAAGGGATGAGTAGATCACAAATCAAAACGATCATGAAAGAGGCAGAAACTATGTACTGATTGAGGACACTCTTTACAAGAGGGGAAAAGACAATCAATTGCAAATGTGCGTGACTGAAGAGGAATACATTCCTATATTAGAGCAAGCACACGGTGGACAAGCTGGTGGACATTTCTCAGTTGCTGACAAAACGGCCAAGGCAATTCTTATTGCAGGCATATGGTGGCCTACACTATTCATGGACGCTGAAGAGTTTGTGAAATGATGTGATGATTGCCAAAAAACAAAAATTCCTAGAGCTCGAGATGATATGCCCTTAAGGCCAATGATGGGGGCAAGAGCGTTTGCGAAATGGAGAGTAGATTTTGTAGGACCGATAGCGCCTCCGGGATATAAAACGCACGCTCAATACATTATTGTGGCAATAGATTATCTAACAAAATGGGTGGAAGCCAAAGCGACAACCAAAAATGATGCAAAAACGACAACCAAAAATGATGCAAAAACGACAACACAGTTTTTGTATGAGAACATTTTCACCAGATATGGCTTACCAATTGAGCTAGTGAGCAATAGAGAAACTCACTTCATCAATGAGGTGATCGAGTTCCTATTGGATGAATTCATGGTAATTAATAGGAAATCCGCTCCCTATCACCCACAAGCGACCGGCCAAGCAGAAAGTACGAATAAGATTTTGGTGACAATTTTCACCTAAATTGTTGGCGAATCGAGAGCTAAGTGGGATCAAAAGCTGCATTCAGCCTTATTGGCATATATAGTAGCTTACAAAACGTCAATCGGAACGACTCCGTTCAACATGGTTTATGGAATTCAAGCGATTTTTCCACTTGAATTCCTTATTCCTACGCTTCGAGTCGCTAAACAATTAGAATGGATGGGCCATGAATTATCCAATCAGGTAGATGTTTTGGAAATACTGGATGAAACTAAATTGAAATCCGTTGCATCAATCTACACGTAAAAACAAAACATGAAATCATTCTTTGATCAACATGTTATCAGCAAAAGGAATTTGCTACTGGGGATTACGTCTTAATGTATACCCTGAAACAACATTCTCGAAAACTCAAAAAACGAGGAAATGGACCCTATGTGATTCATGACATATCATCTAGCGGTGCCATTAAACTTGCGACATTAGAGGGAGAGGAAATGCCTAATTGGATTAGTGGTTGCAGACTAAAGAAATACAACATAACACTCACCACAGAGATGCTTGACAAAATACACGCTGTGAAGGAGCGCAAGAACAAAGCAAAGGAAACAAAAGCTCAAGGGCAGGAGGAGGCCAAAATCAGGATTTTAAAACGAAAACAAATTTTACAACAACAAAGACTTCCTCAACCAGCAGACACGGCTCAAATTCCTTTGTCTATACTTCGAACTGATGAGCAATGCGAAACAGGAATCGAGGTTCGCATCAATGTCAGACTCCCGCATGGCAGATATCAACGAGCATTGATTGACACAGGAGCAAGAGTCAATGCGGTCAACTTCTCCACTTACAGGATGCTCACAGATGAACCCCTTGTACAATCCACACGTGATCTACAAGCAGCAAATGGTGCAACATGCCAACATTGGGGATAGTAAACTTACCAATCAATCTTGATGGAAATAGTTGTCCTCATCAATTTTTCGTAATGAAAGACGGAGAAATCAGAGAATCAATATGCTTGGGAGTTCCATGGATGAGAACGTACAATGCAGACACTGAATGGTCAGAACATGCATTAAGATACACACACGACTCTAATATGTACATGACTCCATTCGCCAAAATAGATCACTCGTGGCCAAGCATCCCCATCGACAAAAAGCAACCGGCGAATCATCCAAAAACAACACAAAAGGTTATTCGGAAAGTATGGATAAAGAAAAGATTGCTGACCAACAAACCAAGCAAGATATGCCTACCTAAGGACAAACTCTAGACGCGAGCAACATCATCTCAAAGACCTTCAAAAGCTACCCCAAAGTGGAAATGGAAACCAAAACAGGAGAAAACTACAGATTCAGCTAGAACTCGAAAGCAAACCCAAAACTCAAAACAAGAAGCCTGAACCTCCAAAATGGCACTGGAAACCTGTGAAAACTAAAGCAGAATCGGTAAAGATGCAACAAACCGCATACAGATGGGTTCCAAAAATAGTTGCCAGCACAACACCCAGAATTAAGGAAAGAGCAATTCGACTTCAAGCTCTTCTATTCCATAAAGAGCTACCCTCGCCATCAAAAGCCACTGAAAACTACATTCAGTTCCCGCATCCTGCACAGCATATTGTTACCCGACGCATTGTCTCAAACATCAAAATAGGGACACATTACACGGCCATGCATAGACACAGATTCCAAAACCCATGCACATGCACCTAACCTTCATCCGAGATTACTCAGACAAGGAAGGGGGAAATAGTTGATGAATCTAGCAACAGTCAGGGCCATTAAGGGGTCCAACGTGTATATATGTACATAATGTGTGTGTGTTTTTTCATTATTTAGAGTTCAGTTTCAAACATATTCAAAACTGAACATATTCGATCAAACATATTCGATCAAAACCTGCTAGGTTTTGATCGAGCATATTCGATCAAAACCTGGCATTTTAAACGTTTTTGTATCATCCGACTAGCATAATAATGAGTTGTAATGACAAAATCCGGAGCATTGGGATGCTTCTAGAGAAAATATATGCTTAGGGGTGAGTATAATAATTTTGGCCAATTTTTGCAAGTTAATAAGTATTTTTATTTTATTGTATTTGATTTTCGTTAATAAAATATCAAAAATTAAAAAATCTTGCTCACAAGTGTCGGAATTAAGTTCTGGAAGCAAACGCCAAAGTATCATGATAAGGTTATCAAGCATGGAAGATATGAAGCTAATCTGAAGATGTTGAATTTCAGCCTTAATAATCATGACTACATTTCGCCAAAATCTCATCAAATGGTCATACGACGCCGGTACGACAAGCGGTTCGACCCACAGATGGTATACAAATTATATCGAGATAAAAGGTCAGAAAAATCAGCCCTGTGTCACGAAAATCTCGGGAAGATATAGGCCAGGTAGGCCAAACTCTAGCTCATTGTTCATTTTCACCTTTTGAGAGAAAAGGAGAGAGCTTTTTGACCTAGAGCGAGCTGCCACGTTTCTGTTGAGATGTCGAGCTCTACACCTTGAGCTGGCATCCACTACGGGTCTTGGCCGCTTACGGCATTTACTCACTGGCGCATTAGGTGACCGACACGGAGGATCTCTGCGAGTGATTCTACAGCTGGACTACACATATAGTGCCTGCCTAGTACGCTTCTAGCATGTTCACACTTAGTGACCGCATGTACATATGTGCTACTTTTCAGCTTTAGTAGTTAGTCATTTTGTACTCTCTTTTTTGTGAAGAAGAAGAAGAAGCTTTCCATCTCTGTGTGCTTTGTGCTTGTCTTGTGTAGCTCTCTTGCATCCTCATTCTTTACATGGTATCAGAGCCTGGTGCAGGCAAGAGAGGCTAAGAGAGCAAGAGCATCACAATCCCTTCGTTCGCAATCCACGACCAGAGTGCAGTATACAAAGATTTACTGTACAAGTACAGTGGTTGTATGTACGCTTGATTGTGGACACTCGTTGAGTGTAGAAAGCGTTACAGGTACCACGATAGCAGGTTCAACAGATTTGCAGGTTTTTTGCAGATTGCAGCTATTTTGTCTTAGTGCTTCAAGATGTCTGACGGTTTCAGTCAGATTGTTACTAAGAAGCTTGAGAAAAATAACTACCCTGCATGGAAGTTCAGAATAACAAATTTCCTAAAAGGAAAAGGTTATTGGGACTATGTAGAAGGAGACAATGAAAAGGAACCAGAGATTCGTGAGGCAAATGCTACAGCAGAACAAAGGAAAGCTTTGAGGGACTGGCAACAAGGCCAGAGCAAAGTGATGTCTTGGCTTTCTATGAGCATCACAGATGGCATGATGGGCTATCTACAGGATGCTGAAACCCCCGCCATTGCATGGAGAAACTTAGGCAGAGTGTTCGAGGTGAACACCAAGGCCAGGAAGCTTCAACTAAAGTTGGAGCTAAATCAGTTTAAGAGGAACAACCTCTCAATCAATGATTATGCATTGAAGATCAAGAGTATCATTGAGGCTCTTGGATCTATTAAAGTCTCAATGGAAGACGATGACATTGTCCGTGCATGCTTGGATGGTCTAGGAGATGAGTATGTACATTTTAGGACTTCCATGAATACAAGAGACGACATCCCCGTGTTCCAAGATTTGATTTCTATGCTTATTATTGAGGAGAAGAACCTGACACATCTTCTTCTCATGGCAGAAATAATTTTGAATAGGCCTTCTATTCTAACTCCAATAGAGGTAGAGGTAGAGGTCGTGGTTGAGGCCCAAGGGGTTGCAGGGGCCATTTTCTGGAAGGTCAATCAAATCAAAACAATACAGGTGGCAGGGGAAACTAGTCTCAAGGCAGGGGGAGTCAAAGAGGTCGTGGTGCAGGATCAAGCAGGCAGCAACATACTCCAGATAGCAGATAATGTTGGACTTGTGGTGAAAGAGGCCACATGTCACGTGACTGTCCAAAGGGAAAAGCAAGTGGAAAGAGAAAATAGGGCAACTATGCATCTACTAGCAGAGATGCAGATGACAGTAAAAACGAGCGCATGTTTGTTATGCAGCATGTAATGAATACAATGACTGCAGCGAATTCCACCCAAGATGATGTTTGGTATGTGGATTCAGGTGCCTCTAATCACATGACGTCTCGTGGAGAGTGGTTTAGAGATATGTGCAAACCAGATGTGTCAGGCTATGTGCAGACAGGAGATGACACAGCTCACCCCATTGCTCATGTAGGGGACATACCTCTAAATACGAAGAGTGGGAAATCAAAGTACTTAGCAGATGTACTTCATGTCCCAAACATTACAAAGAATCTTGTTTCTGTTGGACAAATGGTTGAGCAGGGTTTGCAGGTTCGCTTTAATCCAAATGGCTGTTATGTAGAAGATTTCCAGAATGGCTGTAAGCTGATCACAGAGGGAAAATGTGTGGGCAGAATGTTTACGCTGAATGTATACATGCCTGAGGTAAAAGCTGCATTATTTGCACAGGGCACAGGTGTTGTGGCTGATGTTGACATTTGGCACAAACGCATTGGCCATGTGAATGAGCAGAGATTGCGCAGCATGCAATCAAAACAGATTGTAAAAGGTTTGCCCACATTCAAGGTGGATAGTATGCATAAAGTGTGTGCAGCATGCCAGTTTGGAAAACAGTCAAAGGGCTCATTTCCACACGAGCGCAATGTATGTAAAAAGCCACTTGAGGTGGTGCACACAGATCTTTGGGGTCCAACCGATACCGCAAGTATACATGGTTGCAGGTATTATGTCTCTTTCATTGATGACCATACAAGGAAAGTATGGGTCTACTTCATGCGTAACAAAAGTGAAGTGTTTGGTCACTTTCAAGACTTCAAAGTCTTGATTGAGAAGGAGACAGATATGCAAATCAAGACATTGAGGTCAGATGGAGGGGGAGAGTACTTCTCCAATGATTTTTCAGATTTTCTGCGAATGCATGGTAACAGCTGCGAAATACAGCTGTGTCCATTATGAACAGGACACCTACAGCTGCGGTGCATGATGTAACACCTGAGGAAAAGTTTACAGGTACAAAGCCTGATTTGGCACACTTGAAAGTGTTTGGCTGCATAGCTTACGTGCATGTACCAGATGGGTTGCGTAGGAAATTGGATCCTAAAACAGAAAAATGTATTCTTGTGGGATATTCCCTTGAACAAAAGGGGTACAGGTGCTACAATCCTACTACACGAGAATTACGAGTGAGCAGAGATGTAGTCTTTGATGAGATGAGCAGCTGGTACAGTAATGCACATGGCACTATTGGGGCTGATGTAAAAGATGATGTGCTTGTACAAAATGTGAGGCCATAGTCACAGGTTTTGAGTGGACCACAAGAGTCCTCTTCTCGTGGCTCTGTTGAGAAACCATGGAATGGTAGACTACGTACGCAGGTTACTCCACAACAGGTACAGGGAATGTATCACGAAAAGGAAAGGAAAAGGTTGATGAACCTCCCTTTATGGCTGATGGATCATCAGGTTTTTCACATGTAGACATGGATTCAGATGGTTCTGAACAAAGTCTTGATGAGGAATTTGGAATTCCGGCTGTCAGGACACCTGCATTAAGGAAAGTACAAGAAGATACTAGAGGGCAAAGGAGTGACCCAGGACCGCGCAGATCTAATAGAGTCAGAAATCCAGTTCAGAAATTGACTTATGATGGGTATCTAGCGCATCACCAAGCCTACATGGCTAAGGTGATACAGGATGTGGAGCCCACATGTTTTGAGGATGCAGTTGGAAATGTGCATTGGGATGATGCAATGAATGAAGAGATGGCTGCATTGGAAGCAAACGACACATGGGAGTTGGTGCCATTGCCAAGTGGCAAGAAATCTATTGGCTGCAACTGGGTGAATAAAACCAAGCATAAGGCTGATGGTAACATTGAGCGTCACAAGGAAAGGCAGGTCGCAAAGGGTTATGCATAGACGTATGGCATAGACTATGAGGAGACCTTTGCTCCAGTGGCAAAGATGACGACTGTGAAAGCTGTCATAGCAGTGGCTGCATCTAGAGTATGGATTATGCATCAAATGGATGTAAAGAATGCCTTCTTGAATGGTGAGTTGCAAGAGGAAGTGTATATGGATCAGCCACCTGGTTATGTCGATCCAGGTTACCCAGATTATGTGTGCAGACTTCTCAAAGCTTTCTACCCCGTACGGACGGTCGGAGCCAGCATTTCACACCAGATTGCACAGGTATGTTCCTTATCAAGTAAAGATCAAGTCTATTATGCATGCAAGCGCGAATCATTGCACAAACGGGCGAAGGGATCAAAACAAAGTCGGATCGGGTCAAAGAAGTCAAGGGCCCTTAGAGGCATCCAAACAAAACTTTTTTCAGGCACAGAACACATCAATGTGCTCCCCACAAGGTCAGGAACAAAGCCATATGGTCAAAACACAATTTGGTGGTGGTACACCGATCACGATCGGTGTACCTCACTGACAAAAATTTCTGGGCTGAAGCCGTAAATACAGCTGTGTACATTATGAACAGGACACCTACAGCTGCGGTGCATGATGTAACACCTGAGGAAAAGTTTACAGGCACAAAGCCTGATTTGGCACACTTGAAAGTGTTTGACTGCATAGCTTACATGCATGTACCAAATGAGTTGCGTCGGAAATTGGATCCTAAAGCAGAAAAATGTATTCTTGTGGGATATTCCCTTGAACAAAAGGGGTACAAGTGCTACAATCCTACTACACGAGAATTACGAGTGAGCAGAGATGTAGTCTTTGATGAGATGAGCAGCTGGTACAGTAATGCACATGGCACTATTGGGGCTGATGTAAAAGATGATGTGCTTGTACAAAATGTGAGGCCACAGTCACAGGTTTTGAGTGGACCACAAGAGTCCGCTTATCGTGGCTCTGTTGAGAAACCATGGGATGGTAGACTACGTACACAGGTTACTCAACCAACAGGTACAGGGAATGTATCACGAAAAGGAAAGGAAAAGGTTGATGAACCTCCCTTTATGGCTGATGGATCATCAGGTTTTTCACATGTAGACATGGATTCAGATGGTTCTAAACAAAGTCTTGATGAGGAATTTGGAATTCTGGCTATCAGGACACCTGGTGTAAGAAAAGTACAAGAAGATGCTAGAGGGCAAAGGAGTGACCCAGGACCGCGCAGATCTAATAGAGTCAGAAATCCAGTTCAGAAATTGACTTATGATGGGTATCTAGCGCATCACCAAGCCTACATGGCTAAGGTGATACAGGATGTGGATCCCACATGTTTTGAGGATGCAGTTGGAAATGTGCATTGGGATGATGCAATGAATGAAGAGATGGCTGCATTGGAAGCAAACGACACATGGGAGTTGGTGCCATTGCCAAGTGGCAAGAAAGCTATTGGCTGCAAATGGGTGAATAAAACCAAGCATAAGGCTGATGGTAACATTGAGCGTCACAAGGCAAGGCTGGTCGCAAAGCCTTATGCATAGACGTATGGCATAGACTATGAGGAGACCTTTGCTCTAGTGGCAAAGATGACGACTGTGAGAGCTGTCATAGCAGTGGCTGCATCTAGAGTATGGATTATGCATCAAATGGATGTAAAGAATGCCTTCTTGAATGGTGAGTTGCAAGAAGAAGTGTATATGGATCAGCCACCTGGTTATGTCGATCCAGGTTACCCAGATTATGTGTGCAGACTTCTCAAAGCTTTCTACCCCGTACGGACGGTCGGAGCCATCATTTCACACAAGATTTCACAGGTATGTTCCTTATCAAGTAAAGATCAAGTCTATTATGCATGCAAGCGCGAATTATTGCACAAATGGGCGAAGGGATCAAAACAAAGTCGGATCGGGTCAAAGAAGTCAAGGGCCCTTAGAGGCATCCAACAAAACTTCTTTCAGGCATAGAACACATCAATGTGCTCCACACAAGGTCAGGAACAAAGCCATATGGTCAAAACACAATTTGGTGGTGGTACAGCGATCGCGATCGGTGTACCTCACTGACAAAAATTTCTGGGCTGAAGCCGTAAATACAGCTGTGTACATTATGAACAGGACACCTACAGCTGCGGTGCATGATGTAACACCTGAGGAAAAGTTTACAGGCACAAAGCCTGATTTGGCACACTTGAAAGTGTTTGACTGCATAGCTTACGTGCATGTACCAAATGAGTTGCGTCGGAAATTGGATCCTAAAGCAGAAAAATGTATTCTTGTGGGATATTCCCTTGAACAAAAGGGGTACAAGTGCTACAATCCTACTACACGAGAATTACGAGTGAGCAGAGATGTAGTCTTTGATGAGATGAGCAGCTGGTACAGTAATGCACATGGCATTATTGGGGCTGATGTAAAAGATGATGTGCTTGTACAAAATGTGAGGCCACAGTCACAGGTTTTGAGTGGACCACAAGAGTCCTCTTCTCGTGGCTCTGTTGAGAAACCATGGAATGCTAGACAACGTACGCAGGTTACTCCACAACAGGTACAGGGAATGTATCACGAAAAGGAAAGGAAAAGGTTGATGAACCTCCCTTTATGGCTGATGGATCATCAGGTTTTTCACATGTAGACATGGATTCAGATGGTTCTTAACAAAGTCTTGATGAGGAATTTGGAATTCTGGCTGTCAGGACACCTGCATTAAGGAAAGTACAAGAAGATACTAGAGGGCAAAGGAGTGACCCAGGACCGCGCATATCTAATAGAGTCAGAAATCCAGTTCAGAAATTGACTTATGATGGGTATCTAGCGCATCACCAAGCCTACATGGCTAAGGTGATACAGGATGTGGAGCCCACATGTTTTGAGGATGCAGTTGGAAATGTGCATTGGGATGATGCAATGAATGAAGAGATGGCTGCATTGGAAGCAAACGACACATGGGAGTTGGTGCCATTGCCAAGTGGCAAGAAAGCTATTGGCTGTAAATGGGTGTATAAAACCAAGCATAAGGCTGATGGTAACATTGAGCGTCACAAGGCAAGGCTGGTCGCAAAGGGTTATGCATAGACGTATGGCATAGACTATGAGGAGACCTTTGCTCCAGTGGCAAAGATGACGACTGTGAGAGCTGTCATAGCAGTGGCTGCATCTAGAGTATGGATTATGCATCAAATGGATGTAAAGAATGCCTTCTTGAATGGTGAGTTGCAAGAGGAAGTGTATATGGATCAGCCACCTGGTTATGTCGATCCAGGTTACCCAGATTATGTGTGCAGACTTCTCAAAGCTTTCTACCCCGTACGGACGGTCGGAGCCAGCATTTCACACCAGATTGCACAGGTATGTTCCTTATCAAGTAAAGATCAAGTCTATTATGCATGCAAGCGCGAATCATTGCACAAACGGGCGAAGGGATCAAAACAAAGTCGGATCGGGTCAAAGAAGTCAAGGGCCCTTAGAGGCATCCAAACAAAACTTTTTTCAGGCACAGAACACATCAATGTGCTCCCCACAAGGTGAGGAACAAAGCCATATGGTCAAAACACAATTTGGTGGTGGTACACCGATCACGATCGGTGTACCTCACTGACAAAAATTTCTGGGCTGAAGCCGTAAATACAGCTGTGTACATTATGAACAGGACACCTACAGCTGCGGTGCATGATGTAACACCTGAGGAAAAGTTTACAGGCACAAAGCCTGATTTGGCACACTTGAAAGTGTTTGACTGCATAGCTTACGTGCATGTACCAAATGAGTTGCGTCGGAAATTGGATCCTAAAACAGAAAAATGTATTCTTGTGGGATATTCCCTTGAACAAAAGGGGTACAAGTGCTACAATCCTACTACACAAGAATTACGAGTGAGCAGAGATGTAGTCTTTGATGAGATGAGCAGCTGGTACAGTAATGCACATGGCACTATTGGGGCTGATGTAAAAGATGATGTGCTTGTACAAAATGTGAGGCCACAGTCACAGGTTTTGAGTGGACCACAAGAGTCCTCTTCTCGTGGCTCTGTTGAGAAACCATGGAATGCTAGACAACGTACGCAGGTTACTCCACAACAGGTACAGGGAATGTATCACGAAAAGGAAAGGAAAAGGTTGATGAACCTCCCTTTATGGCTGATGGATCATCAGGTTTTTCACATGTAGACATGGATTCAGATGGTTCTTAACAAAGTCTTGATGAGGAATTTGGAATTCTGGCTGTCAGGACACCTGCATTAAGGAAAGTACAAGAAGATACTAGAGGGCAAAGGAGTGACCCAGGACCGCGCAGATCTAATAGAGTCAGAAATCCAGTTCAGAAATTGACTTATGATGGGTATCTAGCGCATCACCAAGCCTACATGGCTAAGGTGATACAGGATGTGGAGCCCACATGTTTTGAGGATGCAGTTGGAAATGTGCATTGGGATGATGCAATGAATGAAGAGATGGCTGCATTGGAAGCAAACGACACATGGGAGTTGGTGCCATTGCCAAGTGGCAAGAAAGCTATTGGCTGTAAATGGGTGTATAAAACCAAGCATAAGGCTGATGGTAACATTGAGCGTCACAAGGCAAGGCTGGTCGCAAAGGGTTATGCATAGACGTATGGCATAGACTATGAGGAGACCTTTGCTCCAGTGGCAAAGATGACGACTGTGAGAGCTGTCATAGCAGTGGCTGCATCTAGAGTATGGATTATGCATCAAATGGATGTAAAGAATGCCTTCTTGAATGGTGAGTTGCAAGAGGAAGTGTATATGGATCAGCCACCTGGTTATGTCGATCCAGGTTACCCAGATTATGTGTGCAGACTTCTCAAAGCTTTCTACCCCGTACGGACGGTCGGAGCCAGCATTTCACACCAGATTGCACAGGTATGTTCCTTATCAAGTAAAGATCAAGTCTATTATGCATGCAAGCGCGAATCATTGCACAAACGGGCGAAGGGATCAAAACAAAGTCGGATCGGGTCAAAGAAGTCAAGGGCCCTTAGAGGCATCCAAACAAAACTTTTTTCAGGCACAGAACACATCAATGTGCTCCCCACAAGGTGAGGAACAAAGCCATATGGTCAAAACACAATTTGGTGGTGGTACACCGATCACGATCGGTGTACCTCACTGACAAAAATTTCTGGGCTGAAGCCGTAAATACAGCTGTGTACATTATGAACAGGACACCTACAGCTGCGGTGCATGATGTAACACCTGAGGAAAAGTTTACAGGCACAAAGCCTGATTTGGCACACTTGAAAGTGTTTGACTGCATAGCTTACGTGCATGTACCAAATGAGTTGCGTCGGAAATTGGATCCTAAAACAGAAAAATGTATTCTTGTGGGATATTCCCTTGAACAAAAGGGGTACAAGTGCTACAATCCTACTACACAAGAATTACGAGTGAGCAGAGATGTAGTCTTTGATGAGATGAGCAGCTGGTACAGTAATGCACATGGCACTATTGGGGCTGATGTAAAAGATGATGTGCTTGTACAAAATGTGAGGCCACAGTCACAGGTTTTGAGTGGACCACAAGAGTCCTCTTCTCGTGGCTCTGTTGAGAAACCATGGAATGGTAGACAACGTACGCAGGTTACTCCACAACAGGTACAGGGAATGTATCACGAAAAGGAAAGGAAAAGGTTGATGAACCTCCCTTTATGGCTGATGGATCATCAGGTTTTTCACATGTAGACATGGATTCAGATGGTTCTTAACAAAGTCTTGATGAGGAATTTGGAATTCTGGCTGTCAGGACACCTGCATTAAGGAAAGTACAAGAAGATACTAGAGGGCAAAGGAGTGACCCAGGACCGCGCAGATCTAATAGAGTCAGAAATCCAGTTCAGAAATTGACTTATGATGGGTATCTAGCGCATCACCAAGCCTACATGGCTAAGGTGATACAGGATGTGGAGCCCACATGTTTTGAGGATGCAGTTGGAAATGTGCATTGGGATGATGCAATGAATGAAGAGATGGCTGCATTGGAAGCAAACGACACATGGGAGTTGGTGCCATTGCCAAGTGGCAAGAAAGCTATTGGCTGTAAATGGGTGTATAAAACCAAGCATAAGGCTGATGGTAACATTGAGCGTCACAAGGCAAGGCTGGTCGCAAAGGGTTATGCACAGACGTATGGCATAGACTATGAGGAGACCTTTGCTCCAGTGGCAAAGATGACGACTGTGAGAGCTGTTATAGCAGTGGCTGCATGTAGAGTATGGATTATGCATCAAATGGATGTAAAGAATGCCTTCTTGAATGGTGAGTTGCAAGAGGAAGTGTATATGGATCAGCCACCTGGTTATGTCGATCCAGGTTACCCAGATTATGTGTGCAGACTTCTCAAAGCTTTCTACCCCGTACGGACGGTCGGAGCCATCATTTCACACCAGATTGCACAGGTATGTTCCTTATCAAGTAAAGATCAAGTCTATTATGCATGCAAGTGCGAATCATTGCACAAACGGGCGAAGGGATCAAAACAAAGTCGGATCGGGTCAAAGAAGTCAAGGGCCCTTAGAGGCATCCAAACAAAACTTTTTTCAGGCACAGAACACATCAATGTGCTCCCCACAAGGTCAGGAACAAAGCCATATGGTCAAAACACAATTTGGTGGTGGTACACCGATCAGGATCGGTGTACCTCACTGACAAAAATTGGGACAGAACATGCCAAACAGCTTCCCTCAGCCTCGCTTACAATCTGCTGGTGTCAAAATCAATGTTGGCCTCCATGGTATGATCGCGAATGGTGCCCACAGATGCAATTTTTGCAACTTTTGATTTGGCCCAGGCTTGGAACTCAGTTAAATGTACACACTCTTGGATTTTCAAGGAAAATGCACAAATTTTGCTCATGGAATGGGCCTAATTTGTCAAACACAACCGAAAAGGGAAAATTTGACCTACAACTACCAAAATCCGGTTAAAAATAATGATGGATGGTTTGAAAGATACACTTGTCCGACTAAGAGTCAGAATAGTTGTAGAAAACCTCGGATGGATCTCAGAATCTCCTACAAGTACAGATATAGTCATTTCAGTCTCGAATGATCACACAAAGATAGAATTGGAGCCGGGCCAATTCCAAAACCAAAAGGTCACTTAGGGATGCTCAAGCATCACATGGATATCCAAGAAATGCCAGAAAAATGCACAAATCTGGAAAACCTCCTAACACAGGGTATAAAGTGGCTGATAAGGTCAAAATCAGACAATGGAGTAGGCTAATGGTAGCAGAACATCATGGAAGCAGTGGGAGCTCTAAAACTAACATCAACTAACTCAAGGATCCAACCAAAATTCATCAGGAAAACCCAATATGGTTAGACTTAGTAAAATATGGTCAAACAGTGAAAAATTGCTCTAATTTGTTCATTTTAAGTCCAAACTTGGAAATAAATCATCAGTGGGCTAGGCAGGCATAGGGGTTCATGACCATCTAGTTTTCACCAAAAAAAAGGCCCAGAACACCGATCGCAATCGGTGTACCTCAGCTTCAGATTTTGACAAAAACCTATCAGATCCCTTGTATACATCTTGTTCAAGTCACCAACCAAGTTTCAAGCCATTTGGACATCAAAAACTCATGAAAAGTCAGAGTCTAATCCAAAACTCCCTTGTAACCCAGAATTGAGACCTGTAAACTCAAAAGTGGCTCAAATGACACACAGAGTGGACCAAAATGACCCTCCAACTATCAGCAACCCACTCATGTGATCAAATCTAATTTTGGCCTCTGTACTATGATCGCGATCGGTGTACCTCAGCTCCAGAATTGGCTCAGATTTTAATCAGTCACATAGCTCCAGTCTTCCTAGTCCCACTGGCAAAATATGGACAAAATTGGATGAAATTTGTCAAGTTATGATCAGTTTTAACTTTTGAACTGTTTTTTACTAAAAGTCCAAATGCGATTGATTGCGAAGGGAAAATCCTGACAGCTTGTGATTCTCCTGACACAGAATGCCTCGCCAAAAGAAATAAAGGTAGTGGACAGTAGCACCATATGAAGTGGAGGAGCTCGCCTCAAATGAAAAGGCTCACATCTCGGATGAAATACTTGCTTAAATCCCTGCCCACATATTCATCTCGAAGTTTAAGGATGCGGATGGTGACTTGGTAAAGACAACTATCATGCCATGAGAGATATGGAACCTCCACCGAAGGACGGAGGTAGTAGAGGCAGTGGGAGCTGTACACTTGGAGCAATGTTTCAGATTACAGCCATAGGGAACAGATTACATGAGGGCCCACGAGCTCATGAGCTCGATACAATATGATGGTCAGGCAATACTCATGGACAAGGATGGATCGAAGGTGAAAGTAAAGATCACGAAGGAAATCATCAACGAAGCTTTACATTTCCTCCCAGGGTAACACGATTTGCTGGCAAAGACAAAATCAATGGACAATGAGAAGGCATTCGTTAAAGCAAAGGGAAACAAATACAAATACAGTGACATGATATACAGAGAGCTGTAATTGCCGATGCGATTGATCTCCCAGCATTTCAGAGTACAAAAGCCTCCTCGCTACACCGAGCCAATCCTGCACATTGCCGTAGTCATGGCTCTAGCGACGGCCGAAAATAGAACCATTCACTGTGACTACGGTTCTTACATTCTGGACCATCTGATTGAAGCAAATTTGAAAAGCTCGGCAAAAAATAAAAGCTACATGAACGCAGGGCCGATGCTAACCAGAATAGCATACCAGGCTTTGGGAATGATCGAAGATTTGCCAGCTTCTAGCTCTCAAACGACCCTGATCCAGAAAGCCAAGCTGGTTGCTCATTCCGTAAGGACGACCCCCGACGCGACATCATCCCGCTCAGCAAAGGCCACCAACAAAAGCTCGAGTGATGAAGAAAAAAAGAAGACAGATGATGAAGGAAAATCTCCATATTCTAAAGACAAAGGGCCATCAGAGTTTGAGGAAAGCAAGGAGGAAGACTCCACAAAGGTGCTCGAGAGAAAAAGAGGGGAGAGAAGTGCAGTACCGCAGTCGAACATGCAAAAAGCATATGCGGAAGCTCAAAAAAGAGTCGAGGAAAGAAGAACCAAGTTAAGGGTTGATAGATAGGCTAGAGCGGCTGCAACACAATAGACACAAAAAAGAAGATTTGAAAGGGAAATGCAAGAAAGAATAGATATTGCAACTCGCATATGTGAGGAGAAGCAAAGGCTAGAAGCAGAGCAAAAGGCTTCGGAAGTGGACGTCTCTTCGCAATCCACTAAAGGACAGAAGGAGAAAGACGCGGCTGATGAAACAAACCAGGCAGAGCGTCTAAAGAAGATCCAAAGAGAAAGGAATTTGGAAGTGCGAAGGGCGGCGGATCTCACTCGCCAAAGAATCATCAGGATTCTAAAGAAAAGAAAAGCGGAATCATCTACTTTGCAGCAAGGGGAAGAGACTTCAAAAAAGAGGCACGTATGACAAGAATCAAGCCCACCTCCTCCCTCACCCAAATCACCTCCTCCCTCGCCCAAATCACCTCCTCCTTCCCCAAAATCTCCTCCTCTTCCCCCTTCTCCATCGAACAAAAAACAGCCAACTCCTCCCCCTTCAACCTCGCAAAAGGAGTTTATACCTCCTACAAAAGCAATTGAATACCACAAAGCCTGCCAGGTAGTGGCTGGTTTTGATTACAAACAAACTCTAAGGGAATTAGAATGGCAATTCCAATGTCAGCACGTGGTGCTAAGTGAAAAGGAAAGGCAGGTACAGGAGGCCCAATAAAAGCAAGCATCTGGGAAAAAGGAGTTAGAAAGCCTAAGGGCGCAATTAGAACGCATAACGGACGAGAGAGACCATGAGTGACAACAGGCTCAGGCTCTCATCAAAGACTTGGTGGACGTCAGGACAAACTTGACAGCCAAAGAAAAGGAGTGCCAAGAAGTGACGACAAGAGTACAGAAAACTATGGAGCAGCTTGCCTACGAGAGTGAAAGATTTCAGAGGCTTAGCAGCTCATACAATATTTTCAAAGGCACTCTGACAACTTTGATGGTGAATCAGGAACCTTTTGGGGCACTGGTCTCCACATCTGACGATGCCACAGTAGTGAACACTATAGCAGCACTAAAAGCAGAGCTAGAGCAAGAAAAGCTTCAAATACAGCTGCTGGTATCAGGGATGGTGGCCCAGACGGCGGAAAATGAGCTAAAATTAAAAGAAATGGAGAAGCAACTAGCTCAAGCAAGCGCTGAACTACAGATTCAGAAGCAGATTGGTGACACGCTGCTAAAGGAAAAATAAGATCTGCTTTTTCAACAGCAAATCAAAGCTGACAAAGCAATGACTCAACCACAGCTTTTGCTCGGACAACAAGCGCCAGATTTGCCCAGAACATCACACCAAGGGCAACAGGAGCAGGAATTTGAAGGGCCCGATCTGGATATAAGAGACGAACTCAATGAGAGTATTCACGACATGCCAGAGGGGCCGGCAAAGGAGTACATGCTCTATGAAAAGAAGATACTAGAGTCAGCAGCCCTGGCATACTTACAACCAGAAGAGCAGGTGGAAGGATTTGGCCACGAGTACCTCCCATTTCCTCTGCTATGCCATGAGGCAATTTTGTGGAAAGAAAAGATGAGGCCAGCCTTGCCACGAAACAAAGATGGGGGTTACGAAGGCATTGCACTAATAGCGGAAGAAGCTCAGATGCTTGTCGATGACCACCCCAAGTGGAGGCAGAAGTGGTTGGACAAAAGGCCACAGGATCTAACAAATTATCACAACACTCCTCAACATATACAAATAGATCCTACATTCTGCCCAGTCCCTCGAAGACGCACTTGGAAAGACTTCGCCACATGGAAGGGGTCAAGGCCACACAAGCTAAATTACCCGGTTTTGACAGCGAAGCAACCCCCTACGGTGGCCTACATGGTCAGCACACTGAATTCAACTGTCACATTGCTACGGGATGTTCGCGATTTGGCGTGCCAAATGTTAGTAAAGATAGCCCGGATGATCGTCACCTGCATCCAAGTGTTTAAAGACACTGAAGGTGACGATCATCCGTGGAATCTGTTCTTGGAAGGACACAGAGGCATCTACTGAAATCTACAGGATTCACCGCCACCGCACATCTTGATGGCCATGTACTCCATGCTAATGTACCTACCCTCACACTACTTGCAGACATTTGAAGAGGCCTTCGTCACAGGATTCTTTGAAGTGGATACAAGTATTTTCCATCCCATGGCGAAGGACCTCAAGGCAACGTACGTAGCATACCAACACACCTTATCTAAAAATCCATTCAGACAGCATCAAGAAGCCCTCGAAGCCGTCCTGCGAACAAGAAGTTTTTCTGCGACACTCGCTTCATTAGAGCCACATCAACGGCCAAAGCACTAAACATGCACGAGGGCGTGCAAGGATAAGGAAGGGGGGAGTGTTTGGCGGACGAAGCAACAAGTGGCCGTTGCCAGAAGGATCATATTTTTCTAAGAAACTATTGCAAAATTCTTTTGTAAAGAAGCATCTCTAAGCCGGGAAATTGTCAAAGGATGTATGATTATTCTTATGGGAGCAATTGTATATTAGAGAGCCAGTTAGAAGTTTGGGAGCTTATGGCCGGACAAGCCATTATGTAAAGACCTAATCTATAAAGGTCATTTTTTGTAAGTTTGAGGATAATCTTTTTAATGGAGAACTGAGAAGACAGCATACGTTTGAGAGATCCTTCTTGTTCAAACTTGTAATCTTCGCCATTGCGGCTACGGTAATCCAAATTCAGATTTGATTATTGCATTGTGTTCCTCTCATCTTGCTCTTTCATTCAAGTGTAATCATTCAAGATTCGGTGTAGGTTTTCAACTACGAGTTGAGGCCTTAAATCGTTGTTTTGAGTGTTTAGATGCGTGTTTTATGTTGTTTTTACCCTAGGAGGGGCTTTAGGGACCCTAAAACGACCCATTAGGATCACCTGTTCGCTGTTTTTGCTGACTTTGGGACGAATGATCGCGATCGTTGTACCTCTCCAAAATACTGTGACAGTCATAGGATATGTTCCTGATAATCCTCTGTAGCTTCCCTTCAAGTTTCGAGCGATTCCGATATGATTTGCATGGTAAATGGGCGTGATGATTGAAGAACGGTGTAGGAGGACATAGGTAGATTACTTGGCGGTAATGCCTTTGATTTACTTGTAGAGTTAGTAGTTGCATCTCTTCGAGTTCACTTCATTAGGATTGACACCCTAGTGAGTTTCCATGCCTCATCCGAGTCGCTTTCCCTGTATTGATAAATATGTTGATGCTTGAGAGCTATGCTATGGACGTCCGTCGCGGCGACCCGCAAACAAAGACCTATTTGATAAGCTACAAGGATCGACCTACTTCAGTAGGATTCACCTAAAAAGTGGTTATCACCAAATAAGGATAGTGGATCAAGACATTGTAAAGACCACATTTTGCACTACGTTTTGTCTCTATGAATTCATTGTCATGCCTTTTGGCTTGACCAATGCACCAACTACATTCAATCGCACGATGGGGAAGCTCTTTAGGCCTCACCGCAGTTACATTACAATGTTCTTTGATGATATAATCATCTACTCCAATTTCTTGGACGAACACAAACAACACCTCCAGGTAATTTTTCAAGTTCTGCGAAAGAATAAGCTTTATATAAATCACAAGAAATGTGAATTTTTCTTACAAGAGATTCAGTATTTAGGTCATATTATCTCTAAAGATGGCATCCAAATGGATCCATCAAAGTTAGAAGTAATAAAAGCATGGCCTAATCCAAGGAATCTGTGTTAGTTAAGAAGCTTTATAGGTATGTGTGCATACTATAGATGCTTCATAGAAAAATTCTCACTCATTGCATGACTTAACAAAAAAAGAACATTAAGTATGCATGGTCTACCAAGGTGAACATTGCTTTTGAAAAGCTTAAAGAGAAGCTTATCTCTCAACCCGTGCTTAAACTATCGGATCTCTCAAAGCCATTTGAGGTCCAATGTGACTCTTGTGGTGATTGCCTTGGAGCTATTTTGCTCCAAGAATGGCATGCCATAGCCTATGAAAGTCAAAGGCTCAACCTCGTTGTACAAGCTCTAGGGATATATGAAAAGGAACTCCTCGCAGTTCTACATGCCTTAGACACATGGAAGCACTACTTATTGGGGACTCCTTTCATTCTGCAGATGGATCACCAAAGCCTCAAGTACTTCGTGACGCAGACCAAGCTCTCCGACAAACAAATGAGGTGGGAAAATTTCCTTTTGCAATTTCATTTTCATCTTGCTCACATTGCTGGCAAGCATAATCAAGTAGCCGATGCACTCTCAAGACGACTGAGAGTGAATGCGGTTTCCATAGCAACTCACAATGATCTATCTTCTATGATAGATGAGTACGCAATTGATCCCAATTTTAAAGATGTGATGTCAGGCCTTGCACTAGGGAAGAAAGAGGAACCATTTACCCTACAAGATGGTTATCTTCTCTATGGTAATAGGCTATGCGTTACTAACTCACTACGTGAGAAAGTAATGTATGAATATCATGCTCCTCCAAATGTGGGGCATAGAGGGATTCAAGCTATCCTAAGAGGGATAGAAATGTACTTCTATTGGCATACCATAAAAGAGAACATACAAGAGTATGTTTCAAAATGTGTGGTTTGCCAAAAGACGAAGTTTGATAGAGGGAAGCAACCTGGTTTGCTTCAACCTTTGCCAATCCCTAATTCACCCTGGGAGAGAATATCCATGGATTTTATCTTTGGATTTTCTAAGTCTATCCATGGGAATACGAGAATATGGACAATAGTAGACATGTTCAACAACCAATCGCATTTCATACTTGTCAAAAAGACTATTAAGGCCCATCAAATGGCAACCCTCTTTATATAAAAAATCTTTAAGTACCATGGCTTGCCAATGTCAATAGTGTCAAATAGAGATCCTAGAACGACCATCAATTTTTGGAAGGGTCTCTTTGAGAATTTAGGTACAAGGCTAAATTTCTCTTCGGCCTATCACCCGCAAATGGATGGCCAAAGTGAGATAGCTAACCTAACAATTCTTAATCTACTAAAAGCTTATGTCACTAAAGTAGATCAAAGGTCCCAATGGGAGAAGTACGTACCTTTAGTGGAGTATGATTACAATAACACAATACATACATCCACAGGAAAAGCACCTTTTGAGGTAATTGAGGGAATATCAAAAAGTCCCTTGTTACTTAAGGTACATGGGAAGATCTTCACTGCGGATGAATATAGCTACGACTACAAGAATCTTTCCAAAAGTTTAAAGATGCTATGTCCATCTCACAACAAAGGCAAAAGGCTATTGCTAACAAGCATAGAAGAGCCTTGACATTTAAAGAAAATGATTGGGTCTTGCTTAAATTTCCCAAGGCTCGGTTAAGGCACACGAGGGGCAAGAATCTTACGAGACACCAAAAGTACTATGCTAAACTAGCAAAAAGGTAATATAGCCCCTTTCAGATTCTTAAACCAATCCATGAGACGGCTTATCAGCTCAAGTTTCCCAACCACTGCCTCATACACAATGCTTTCCATGTGAGCCTGTTAAAGCCTTACCAAGGAGAGCGACCCCAAGAAGCAACCATAGAAGACCCACCGGAGATTGAAGACCAAGAAGAGGTACTGCAGCCCGAGTCCATTCTTCAACATGAATACAAGGTATTGAGAGGCGGTGATATTATCCTACGATATCTTCTTAACTTCAAGAATTATCCTTTTGAAGATGCTAGATAGATGCAAGGCATACAATTAAAGGATAACCTAAACCTTCTTAATGCTTACAATGATTCCTAGAAAATGTAAATATGTTTTAAATGATCAATGTTTTTGTCTTATAAGACTCTCTTTTTCTTTATTGGGCACAAATGTTAAGAAGTATGCACGCTTAGGATCATGTTTGTGGTGATGACCTCTCCCAAACACCAAGTAGAGCTTGTCACTCTATTATGGAAGATTGATAATGAGAAGACATGCTTGCGACAGCTAAGTCTCTCAAGCACCAAATGGATTAGTCATCCATTTTGGACCAATGTCATAGGGTAAAATAGGGATCCTCTACCGGTGAGAGGCGGAAGTGAAAAAAAATAGACCCGGTGGCCTCTACACCAAGACTATGCACAATGGCCCCATCATGGGGAATACACAATAGGGGCACCACCTAGCAAGATATGAGGCTATGACGCATACATATACACAATGAAGCATGCATGGAAAACAATTTCAAGATCCACGCCCAAATGTGGAATGGGGTGGTCAAAGAATAAGGTGAGAGGAGTGGTGAGTGAGTGAGAATGGGCTCGCTATGCGTGCATGTAGTAAGGAAGATAACGAGGTCAGGGATACATGCAAGTATGCTCACTTCTTATACAAAAGGTGGCGATTCCGCACACCTTAAGATGGAAGTAGCAAGATGATAGGAATATGAGAGGGAGAGAGAGTGTGTGTGTGTGGTGGCGAATCCGCACACCTTAACATAAGCAAAAATAAAAAATAAAAAATGGCAAGGAACAAGCATATACCATACTCACAATGAGATGTATCCAAAGCGACACAAAGTATGGCACCAAGATGGAGTGTGTTGATTGCTTGCAAAAGATGAATACAATAGGTAGCGTATGGCAGGAAAATGAGAAGGGAACAAGATCGTAGGAGGCATAATGGAGAGATGGGAGTTGATGGCGAGGAATATCATGAGTGTGTCCACCCTTCTTCTTCTTGAAATTGTTCCTTCAACCCTTAATTACAAGTGGTGTGGAGGTGTGGTGCTCATCTTTTGTGCATGGTGATGGTGATGATGATGGTGTTGTGATTATGTGATTAGGGTTCATGCTACAAGCATGTAGCACAAGAGTGTGTATGGATAGGTGTGTGTGTGTGTGTGTGTTCTCCCCCAAGTGAGCTCTCATGGCCTCCTTATATAGGGAAGGAGGGAAGGATTTAGCAATATTTCTATTTGAGGTGAGTGTCCCACTTTGGTGACTAGGAAAATGGGGTGCATGTGACTGTGGCTCCCATCTTGTCTCCTCATTATTTAAAATACCAGAGTCAATAGAGAGAGAAAAAGAGAGAATGTGGGTAGGATGTAGAGGATAGGAAATATTTACAATAGTCTAGCTTTGGATAGACATAAGCTTATTAGGGAGAGAAGAGAGAGGTAAGAAAATTATAAGAGAGGTTGTCGAAAGTGGATATTTGTTGATGAGGATAGATCCTCCAAAAATGGTGATAGAATTACTCTAGACTAGCCAAGACCTCATTAAAATGCCTTGTCTCTTGTAATCATGCTTGAAGACTTGTAGAACCATAGCCATTCTAGAAGGAAGAAAAGTGCGGATGGCCTGTGTCACCATTACACGAGAAAACTGGGGTCCACTACAAAAATCATATCTCCGTGTTCATAACTCCAAAAATTCTGAAAAAATTTGAGCTAAAAGTTGAGATCACGAGCTACATCTTTCATGTTGAACGCTCCTTCAGATTCGGGGTTCTTCTTTACTTAAAAAATTCAGCCAAATAATGTATTATTTGTGGCTGCAAAAGTCTTTTGGTGGTCCCCTTTGAGTGGACTTCTCTCTTGCCTTCAAGTGTAAGCTCCTTCATGTGTATGAAAACATGACCTAGAGTGTTGAAAAGATTGGCAATCATCTAGATGGAGGTATTATTGAAATTTGAAAGTGGGGTTGAGGTTTGAAAATGAAAACTAGCGAATAAAATATTTGGTAGAGTGGAATAATATATATACATGAAAAAAAAATATTAAAAAATACTAGAATATATATATATATAATATTTAAGGTCAAAAGAGAGATCAACAAAGAAAGCTTACTTATTATGCTACATCGTGATTGATTAGCATAAGTATTATTTATTTAATAAAGGCTAAAACGTTTGTGAAAAAGGAAGAAAAAAATCAAAAGTAAGTTATATAATGGGAAATATTTTGATAAAAGGGCAAAAATATATGGGGGGGTTCCCATGCATGGAAAAGCTTTCCTCATTAGCCCTCCCCCTAAGGCTAGAGGTATTCATGCCTCTAGCTCTATTCGTGAGCATGTTGAAATAGAGTAGGATTTCTCCTTGGTGGCTGGTAGATCCTTGTAGGGAATAATGGATCCCTTGGAAGCATGAGGCTCCCCAAAGTTCTTTTTGGTGTCCACCTGGGTCCCATACTAAGCGTAAATCCATTGTATGCAATACTGTACTCTTCAGAAGATCACACTTATAATGATTCTTGAGTCCACAAGCTGCACAAGAATTAACTCTTGCATAAGTGATAGAAGGTATGGAAAGAACTTGATCATTCCTTGAAAGTATTCCAAAGCGGGACCATGCATGGCTTCCTCGTCCAGACACATAGCCAAAAGGGAGTAAGAAACCATAATCCTCATATCTTGCATGTTTTCCTTCTTCATGCCAAATTGGTAGAGACCTGTTGCCCACATGGATAGATTGCATGGTTGATGCCTGTTGCACAAGAGAGCCCACCATGCACTTTACGAGAATCCAGTGTAGAAGCGCTTCTTCTTCATCCATCATGAGTATGGCCGTAGGGTCTCTTTTCTTCCTTTGTGTACGTCCTTCTTCTCAATTTGTTATTGCAAATTTGCTATTGCCAAATTGTATTGAGCACTTTTGCAAAGATAGACCTTGGCCACGGTTGGCCACGAACAAGAAGAGATTTGGTCATGTCTTCTTTAGTCCATAAAAACATTGATTTTTGTTGTACTAGTGGGCTATCCTCATTTTGATTGGCCAAGTTCTAGAGATTGGAATTTGGTGGTGAGGGTTTGAGAAATGTTGATTTTATTTGAAGAGCCAAAGGTGGTGTCCTTGATATTTTGGTGTGAGGGTTTCTTCTCTTCTTGATGCCGTGAGTGCCTTAGAAAGAAGGTGAAGCAGTCGCGTATTGGTTCATTGTTGCATTATTCCCTTTGTTATTCCTCCTCGTTTTTGTAGGCTTCATCATTGCCTACATTCCAACTATAGGTTAGAGGGTTTGCTAACAATCCTAAACTATAAAAAGTAGTGGAGGAATGTACTTCGAGTTTTAAAACCTAGTCTTTGATGCCCTCAAGCATGTGTGAATATTGCTTCATTAAAAAAAAAAAGGGGCTGGTGGAGGATTAGTGGTGGAGGAGTAGTAGGAGGGCTTGCAAGTCTCTTCTCAAGTGATATTGCTGAGAGGTTGAGTAGTCAAAGATAAAGCTTTAGGAGTAATAAATGGTGCTTTCTTCCTTGGGATTTTGCATAGGAAAGATGGAGTAGCATGCACATGACCACAACAATAGACACGTCCTTCCGGGGGATTCACTCTATATCCAAAATGGGACGCCACTTGTAAGTAGACAACTTTGATAAAACCCTTATGTACAACTCATATTAGAATATGACCCCCCATTCTATGCTTATATGACAATCAATGGAAAAAACTATCATACCCCTATCTTACATATAAAATTTAGGTCTCATATGATCTAACAATGTAAGACTATTCAGGTAGCATGTATCATAGTGTCTAGCAACGTGCTAAGGAACCACTTCTATTGATTGTACCCTCAATGTGCATTATTTGACTTTCAAACTATGTGCTCGTTCAGCTTACACTCTAGCTACTTGTCCAATTTTGACCCATCTAAATTACTCAAGAAACATGGGTATAAAGTCGTGCTAGGTTCTCCATGTAAATTTGCATCTATACAAACTCTTTATAGATTTCATCCCTCAACAAATTAACTATAATCACAAAACAAGAAATTGATACAAATCATTGTTAGTTCTTGCATGTATCTTTGTAGATATTGACTCACAAGTTTGAGGGCAGAATCTTTTGGGAAGCCATGATTTTGAAACACAAAAACTACTTCTCAATTTTCCCTTTTCTCACTTTTTCCATACCCCCTCCCCCCATAAATATGATACCCCCTCCCTTATTTTTAAGCTTTAAAGATAAATTATTGGGGTCCTGCCCCTAGCTTATATGCTTATGTAACTTGTTTAAAAAAACCCCTCCCTTGCACTTATGTGGTGCTGTAAGTTTTCCATGGTGAATCCCCCTAGCACGTCCTCCATGCTTGTGCACTAGAAGAGAGGTGCACAAAGGTCTGGCGAGCTAAGGATGCCTTTTTCTAACAAGGAAGCCTTACACTTGAAAGGAGCCATTGAAGCCATAGAGATTTGATTGTATTTCTCTCAAGAGTGCATGATGGTAACAAGTGGGATATGCAACCTGTTTTTGTTAGAGCAAGATGACGTTGTAATGAAAAGAATTTTGTGACACAGTTGGTTATACATGTGAGGTAGTAGTTAAGTTAGAGGTAGAAAAAACAAAGTGTTGGTTGAAATATGTAGGTACCAAACTATTCTGACATGAGGCAAATAGAAAGGCAAGTCAATTTTAAGAGTGACAAGGTGGAGGAATCATCTCATCCATTGTCTTGTGTGTGTGATATCGACAATTGGATTGAACTTATGGAAAATTCATGATTGGTTCATTTTTTGGTCATCTATTGTCTACCAAATCTCAAACCTAAATGCAAGTTTCCAACGTAGTGTGAAGGGGAGAGTGTGGGTCATATGATGGGATGTAATGGTTAGTTAATTTTTTGTATCATTTCTATAACAAGTACTATTCTATTTTGATTTTGGAAACTAGGATTCATGATTGTTGATATTTTTTCTCATGTTTCATGTGCAGGTGTGATGCCAGAGAGGGACAAAATAAGTGCTAGTTTTGGGAAAGGAGTGGCGACAAATTTGAGAAAAGAAAGGGCTACCTTTGCTACATTTTCCACATTTAAAATTTCGCTTCTAGACTGTCCACAAAACACTTCTTTTTAAACGAGAACTGAACTCTAATTTTTGCCTCTAAATTGGGCCATGCATTTTACTGGCACCTCTAGCCTTGAAGAACGCCGTTTGACACACAAGGCAAGTCATTGTTTGAAAGTTTCAATTAGTGCTCGAAACAAGGTGAAGGATCATGTGGGATTTCCAAGACATTATAAATTTTTAATTCTTTATGAAGACACCAAAAAGAAATATTTAAACCTTTTGGAAGGCCTCTCTTCTTTTTTTGGCATGTTAAAGCATGACACGGGCACTGTTTGCAGGTGGGTGTAGACACATCTAAAAACTCCCTTCTTCAGACGTGACCTTGATATGGGCTCTAGACGCATTGACAATGAGGATCTATTGACTAAAAATTTCATAGTAAGAGCTTTAGTATTGAGGGTAGTATGGCAGTCTAGAAATGCATTACTTTTTTAAAAGAAGTGTGACTCTCTTGACAGAAATTTTGTTATGGAGTCATGCTAGTGGAATCTCCTCTATAGAAGGAATAAAATTGCAAGCTTAACAAGTAAGAGAAGTTGTGGAGGTGCATCCTTTGTAATGTAGTTTTTATGGAGTTCTTTGTGCAAAGGATATGTCGGGGTTGTTTGTAAGTTTTTGTGATTGATGCAATTCAAGCTCAACTGAGCACTTTGAAAAACACCATGACATAGACAAGAAGGGAGAAAAGAAAACACATTCTTGAATGCCTTTTTTTTTGGCTTGCTAAAGGCCTTAGTATCCATATGGGTGAAGGTCATTCAATTATCAGTGTTTGACATGTGTCCCTCAAAAGAGCTTCAAAAGTTTTTAAAAAATATATGCAAACACAATTTGTGAGTGGATTGTATTAAGCACAACAAAAGAATTTAAAAAACAACCTCAAGCTCAGGCTGAGCCTTGATGTGTTGAAGATTATAAAATGGATGTCTACCGCCTCTCACTGAGGCTATTCATAACCGGTGAACTATAGCTCTAGGTTTTTACTTCTTGTAGGTTGTCAACATAGCATGGATAGCCCTAGACAAATCTCTCGGGTCTTGCTTGCTTCCAAGCGTATAAATCATCACTCTATTTTCTTGTATAATCTGTGAGAAGTTTGCTACATCAAGGTCTCCCTCAAACATGGGGCAGTTCCTTGCATTGTTAGAAAATAGGACGTAGCTAAATAGATAGTAGAGTAACTTACTTAATAGAAAGAGATAAATTTTCACACACAAGATATTATAGAGTAGAGAGAGAGAGAGAGCACAAACAATATACGTGGCTCACCCAATGTGGGCTACATCCATGGAAAAGAAACCACTCAATGGATTTAATACTTCAAACAAGAAGTAGGTTACAAAGGTATTATACCCTTAATAGAGCTCCCACCTTGCTTCACTCTCACCACCTCACACCCACCTTGCTGCATCAACTTGACACTCTAAAATGTGTGTATTAAATGCCAAAAGAGATGCGCTCTCTCATGAGAGGAAATCGTGTGTAGCCGCCCTTGTGTAGACAAGTCCAAGTTGGACTCTCCAATCCGCCCATGTGTGGCCGCCTTGAGAAGATAATTTAGTCTTGAATTCGGCCACTGGCCATTGACTTCCTTCCACCGACCAACCGGCCAACCGACCGACCTCTTTTCGACCACTTTTCGATCGCCGTCCGACAGTAATATTCTAGCAGAAAGGAATACTCTAGCCTTGAAAATTTTGGTTTTTGATGAGTGATTTTTCTTCACGCACGATGGCTTCTCCTCGTAATGGGGGCCTTGCAAATGTGCGTTTTTAAACTTAAAAAGTTCCAACAGGTAAATCAAGCTCCATACTTAACAATCTCCCACTTGGAGACTGATCTCCAAACCAAACCTGTGACTACTTTCTATCATGGCTTCTTATCCTTAAATGCCAATTGAAGATGAGAAAAAGCTCAACTTCTCCTTGTTGACCACCTTTGTAAACATGTCTGCAGGATTTTCACTTGTATGCAGCTTTCCTAGCTTTAGTTGTCCCTCTTCCAAAAGAGTACGTATGAAGTCATGATATCTCACCTCAATGTGCTTTGTCCTTGAAAGGTAGGTTGAGTTCTCTGCAAGATGAACAGCACTTTGACTGTCACTATACAAGACACAATTGTCTTGCTTGTATCCAAGGTCCTCCAAGAATCTGTGAAGCCACATAATCTCTTTCCTTGATTTCGTCATTGCTACATATTCTGCTTCCGTGGTTGAAAGTGAAACCACTTTTTGTAGCTTTGAAGCCCAACTTACTGTTGTGCCTCCAATTGTGAAGACATAGCCAGTAGTACTCCTTCGAGTATCTTTGTCACCTGCCATATCTACACCAACATACCCTTGCAAGAAAATGCCAGTGCCTCAAAAATACAAAGCATTCATGGCTGTCCCCTTTATATACCTAAATATCCACTTAACAGCTAGCCAATGCTCTTTACCTGGATTATCCATGAACCTACTCACAACTCTCATTGCATGTGCAATATGTGGCATTGTCTAGACCATAGCATACATTAGAGAACCTACTGCTGCATCATATGGAACTTTAGACATATAGGCTATCTCTTCGTGTGTCTTTGGACACATATCCTTAGTTAGTTTAAAGTGACTAGCCAAAGGTGTAGAAATAGATTTTGCATCTTGCATTGCAAACCTTTCTAGTACCTTCTTGATGTGATCCTCTTGAGATAGCTTTAGTGTCTTCTTTGTCTTGTCCCCTCTTGATATCTTCATACCAAGTATCCTCTTTGCTCCTCTTTTAGGTCTTTAATGTCCTACATGTTAACACTTGCAATCAGCATGTCATCAACATACAACATTAGGATGATGAAGTTCCCATCTCCCAAATTCTTCGTGTAAATGTAGTGATCTCAGTTGCATCTTTTGAATTGGTTATACAACATCCATCGGTTGAACTTCAAGAACCATTGTCTTGATGCTTGCTTTAAACCGTACAAGCTCTTCTTTAATCTGCAAAACATTTTCTCCTTACCTTTTACTTCATATCCCTTTGGTTGAAGGATGTAAATATCCTTCTCTAAGTCACCGTGAGGGAACACCGTATTTACATCCATTTGCTCAAGATTTAAGTCATGAGCATCCACAAGAATTAAGACAAGCCTAATTGAGTTCATTTTTACAAAAGGAGAAAATATATCATTGAAGTCGATAACTTTCTTTTGAGAAAACCCTTTTACCACCAGCCTGGACTTATACCTTTTCTTCCCACCTTCTTCTTCCTTCAGCTTATACACCCATTTGTTTTGCAATGACCGCTTACATTTAGGCAACTCAACCAGCTCCCATGTTTGGTTGTGATGTAATGAGTCCATCTCCACTTGCATGCTCTCCATCCATTCTTCTTTGGATTTGTGATGCATAGCTTCTTTGTATGGTTTCGGCTCTCTAGAATCTGAGATCAAGAGATGGTTGAAGGAAGTAACAAACCCTTTTAGAGGTCTACTTGCTCGTGTGGATCTTCGGGGAATATGTTAAGGCTCCTCATTTGGTTGATGTTGTTGCACGTTGTCATCGCTTGCACTACTTGAGTCTTCACCATCCTCAAGCTCCATGTATTTATCTCATGTTTCTTTTGTTTGTTTTCTTTCCGAGTCATCTTTGTACATATTTTGTTCGTTGAAAATAACATCCCTACTTCTAAAGATTTTACCATATTCAAGATTCCATAAGCGATACCCAAAGTCACCTTCTTCATAGCATATGAAGAAACACTTTTTGGACTTTGCATCTAGCTTTGACTTTAGGCTTCTATCTATGTGCATGAAAGCCTCACACCCAAACACTTTGGGAAATGCATAAATCACTGATTTACCTGTCTATGCCTCTTCTTGAACTTTCCCATCCAATGCCATTGACGATGATCGATTGATCAAGTACACATATATACTTACTACTTTTGTGCAAAGCTCAAGCGGTAAGCCTGCATGTAGCGACATGATTTGTGCTCGCTCCATGATTGTTCTGCTCATCCTTTTGGAAATACCATTTTGTTGAGGTGTCCTTGGGGTTCCCTTTCAATGCCTTCGAATGCCATTTCTAGCACAAAAGATTTCAAAAGCTTGGCTGTAATATCAGCCTCCATTGTCGGATCTGAGGCATTTAACCTTGGTACCTGCTTCATTCTCCACAAAGGCTTTCCACATTTGAAATATGGAAAACACATCGGATTTATTCTTCATTACATAAACCCATGTTTTCCTAGTCGCATTGTCTATGAATGTTACATAGTACAATGAGCCACCAAGTGATGATGTACTTGCAGAACCCCAAACATCAGAATGAACCAACTCAACTTTTTTATTTTTCTTTCATTTTTGAAATTTTACCCTCTTTTGTTTGCCATGAACACAATCTTCAGAGAAATTTAAGTCCACTTCTTTCAAACATGGTAGAAGCTTCTTTGATTGAAGTATTTTCATTGCTTTGGCACTCATATGCCCAAGTCACTAGTGCCACACCGCATTGTTGTAGCTATTGCACAAGTTGAAGATTGTGTATTGAGAGTACACAAGTAAAGTGTACCAACCCACCAAAGATCCCTTTGCAATCTTCCATCGTTTTTTTTTTAATGCAATGTTGTGATCTTCATCATCCACTTGTCCTGTAGAGATCAATTTTTTTGCAAAGAGAAGGAACATGCCTAACATCTTTAAGCTTCCATTCGTTTCAATTAGCAATTTTGACACAAACTGCACCTTTGCCAACAATTTCACAAGCTTCATCATCTCCCAAGTATACATACCCAAAATTACCTTTGGTGTAATCTTGGAAGAAGAAACCTTGACCAACGAGCAACATGTAAGATAATACTTGCCATAGAAGGACATGAGAGGGTGAAGGTGCCACCAGGGACTCCTCAGTTGCCATCAAAAGAGGCCATGTCATCATCTTCCTCGAGAAAAAGGACCAAGCTGAACTTTGATAGTACCCAAGCCAACGATCCCTAACCACCGGCTTTTCATGGGGAGCCAAGCCTCAATGCAAAAAGCCACCAAGGTGCCTAGATTCGCAACCCAAGACAGCCAATCCATTGGTGCCACCATGAAGCACCAACCTCCCACCTCTGCACTTCATGCCGTTGAACTGAACACAAGTCCACCGACCGCCATTTCTCCCCCACTAGAGGGGTAGGAGGGTAGACTCACCCACATGCCAAAAATGTGTGTGTGTGTGTGTGTGTGGGGGGGGGGGGGGGGGGGGGGGGGGGGGGGGGGGGCTCTCGAGGCAACCCAACCCCTCAAGCTGAACCTCTTTCCCCACAATGCCTAAAGATCCAACTTTGCAGTGTGACACCCACTCTGCCACAGACCGCCGCCTTGTGAAAACCTCGCAGGCTAGAGGGAGAGAGGTAGGCTAGAGGGGCAGCGTAGAGAAGCTCCCCACAACCCTAGTTTTATTTTGACAAAGAAAATTGAAAGCTACTCAAATTTAAAATAAAAATCATGCTACCCAAAAATATGCACCATAGAAAATTTCTATAGTCACATGCAAAAAAAAAGTAAAATTCATACGCAATGCTTTAGAATCTGAGATGTGGCAAGACAGTGAGGCTGCATTTTGATCTAAAATTCAATAATAGAATTAGAAAGACTAGTGAAATGGTGTAGCTTCCACTGGGGGCATGGCCCCTCTTACCCTCAAATCCCTTGCAAATTTCATATAGAAAATCAAGAAATTTCTTTCTCTCCCTCTCTCTCTTTCTTTACAACACTCACAATTTGTGAGCGAATTGTATTAAGCACAACATAAAATTACAAAACAACCTCAAGCTCAGGCCAAGCCTTGAGGTGCTGAAGATTACAAGCTAGATGACTATCACCTCACATCAAGGCTTATCATCATTGGCTTAAAAAAGTAAGTGAACTTCTAGGCTTTACTTATCGCAGGTTAATATGACGTCACGGGTAGCACTAGACCAGTCTTCCGAGTCTTGCTTGTGTATGAGTGTATAGATTACCACTCTGCTTTCTTGTATAATCTCTAAGAAGCTTTCCATGCCAAGACCTCATTCAAACACACGACGGTTTCTTGCCTGCCATATATGATGAAAGAATAAGTACCTCTGACATTTTGAGTGTAGATGAGAAGAGCAGGACTTCCCAACTTTTTGCCACCAAGGAAGAGACCAGTCTTGAAGAATCTGATCTGCCATGTCCTTTGAACCCACTTGCATATTCTCCCTACCAGGTCTATAATCGTGTGTCATTCCATGAATAGGAGTTCTAGATCCTCACTAGCTATCCTACACCCCAAACATTGATCTAACCCAATTCCTCTCTCTTGGATCTTCATGATCGTCAATAAATCTCTCCACATTACCTTCCATACATATATCTTCATAAGCTGCGGCCACTTTGGCTTCTAGATGTTCTTCATGACCTACTTGCACCCTTCTTCTAGCCATTGTTATTTCCATATTTTGCTAAGGGGGCTAGAAGAATTATTATCATGTATAAATGCATGATATATTCCTTTAGAATGGGGTTCCCATAACAAAATACTTTTGAGCCATCTCCACGCATTCCACTCAAATCCGAATTCACCGATTAGCATTACCACATGGTCAAGCTCTTTTATCACTATGTTGACTAACAATATCTTACAGCCATTTAGTGGATACTGTGTTGCTAGAAGGTCAATGATTTTTGAGCTCTTACTGTTATCAGCCCAGAAGTGAGCTAGCTAGTTCACACCCTTATTATTCACTTTCCTGGTAGTTTCTATCTAATAGGGGCTTTGCAGTGGTCCTACAACATTAGATAGCAAGGGGGACCACAGCAAGATGGAGTTCTTGAAGTACCTGGTTTCTTTCCCCCACTCCAAAACCCTAGATGCTCTTTTGCACTTCCTTACCAATTCCCCTAAGATGTCCCCAAACTAAGGCTAGACCATGAGGGGGCTAAGAGTTTGTCATGAAACTCTACTCCTTTTCACTTACTACCTTTCAAACCAATTTTAGCTACATGTAACATATCTTTGGTCATGATAGCCCAAGCTTGATCCTGTTTGGCCAATGAGACCACAAATTTGACGCAACGGGCCTTACCATGGGCAACTGGGTTAAGAATTCCAAGAACTTCTTGGTCCATGAATAACTCCCATCTAGCCCACTGCCATGGTCTAGAGGATTTTATGTTGTTCTTCCATTTTAAAGAAATACTATTTTGAAGAACTCTTTCCAGTGACACTTAGTCATCTTGAGAAGTGGGCTGGTGAAGGAAATATATGGGAGCATAAATGAGGTTATCACTTTAATTTGGCTTGAGAATAGGATAATAGAATACTCTCACCTTTTATTTTGTTCTGCCTCTTTGAAGGACCCATTGGAATCTTGTTTGTGAATTACATCCACCCCCAAGGGCCCCCCCAAGTGCTTGAATATATTCCCTTTTGAGAGAATCTCGCTTGACCAATTAAAAGGTTTGAAGGAGTCATTTTTTGATAGAAATATCAGCCTTGACTTCTCAATATTACATCTTGAACCCAAACCCTTGACAAACGTTTGCAAAATTTGCAGAGCTTTACTGCCAACTTCGAGGCATGCCTTCATGAAGAGAAGTGGATCGTCTACCCAGTACAGTCAGACCTTGTAATTCCCCTCGCACAACACTATCTTTGAGCATCATGATGGGAGGATGGGCAATGGCAAAAAGCATGGGGCGGCTAGGGGTCATCCCTGCTTAATATAACTTTTGACCTCAAAGGAACCCACAATTCTATCATTAAACATGAGGTCTGAATGGCTGCAAGTCCTCCCTAGTGTGCAAATGAAGTGACACACTCGTGGCTACTACTATTATATACATCGAGGGGGGGAGGTGGATCTAGGTTCCTCTTTGGGGAGGAAATTTTAAGGGCACCTTAACCAGCTGATCCACTCGACGTACCAAGGTATGTGCCAAGAGCACTATATCATCGGCATCACTATGACATTTGGAGCATGTTACCGCTGAGATAGACGCACAAAAACAAAGGAAAAGTTCAAGTCAAAAAATCTCGGAGGCGGTAATGCTGGAGTCAATGCTCGCGGTATTGCTCCTTCAGCAATGCATGCGGTAATCAGCCCGGCTATATTTCCGCGCTTATTTTTGTGGGCATTACAGCAAGAATTACCGCAAGCATTACCGCGCACGCGAGTATTTTTTTTAAAAAAAGCAGATGACTATTTGGATGGTCCTTGGTAGGACCCATCCAAATGGTCATTTGCCTTTTTTTCCTATACATTTAATAAATAAAAAAACAACAATTTCATTGCACAAAAACTTTGGGCCAAAATCAAATGTTTAATTATATTGGAGAAACTGTTCATTACAAAATTGCCCAAATAGGCGATACATGGCGGTTGTACAACTGTGGCCAAAAGAAGACTTTGGGCCAAAATCAAGTGTTTAATTATATTGGATATTAGAAAATTGCCCAAATAGGCGATACATGGGGGCTATACAACTGTGGCCCAAAGAAGACGGGCCCAAAAACACTCGGAGGATTGAGCTACTCGGATCCTGGGACCTCTCGAGGGACTCCCTCACCCTGGAAAAGAAAAAAACAACAAAACCTTTAATTAATACAAATGGATACATGAATCTGCATGCACTCATTTTAAAAATAAGTTCACACTTATAGGCTGTAGTGTACGACATGCATTTTCAAATTCTTCGCGATTGATTTTGTTGTTTTCATACAGCCAGCACCATGTCTGATATTCGGAGTGGCTCTCTCTATATCTCTGGATCTCTCGGCTTGGGCGGGTCATAGTAATATTTTGCTATATATCAATTAAAAAAGATCACAAACCTAACTTTATTACCTCAATTTAAATCAATTCAAATGAAAATACGCGCACTCACAAATTTATCTTTCCATGCTGCTTTTTCGCCCGAGCCGTAATGTGTGGGTGTTTGCTGCGCCCTTGTCTCCACCTGTTGAGTGTGCACCCTAGCACCTGCCGCTCTCTCGTCCTCCAGCTCGCCCTGGGCTTTCTCCCACTCCTCGTCGTGAACATTTCCAGGGTGATAGTTGTGACCCTCAGATTCAAATGTTCTCTTTGCCACACTCCGCAAAGTGGACTTCTTATTTTTCAAGAAATTCTTGAGGTACTCCTCGAGCCACTGCCTGGAGAACTCTTCCACTTCCGGATTAGGGAACCGCATGAGCAATGTCATTTGAATGTACGTCAAGTTGGCTGGGTCCTGATATTTGAAAGATTTAAAGAACCAAGGTTATGCTTGTAAAGACCCGCAATGACGAGAATCTATGCATTGTATACAACAATGAGCAACTTAAAGTGGTAGATCACTTCAAGTACCTTGTCCTTGAGGTTCCATCCAATCATAAATGGAAGGATTGTGCAATGCGTCGCTTGGAAGCTGAAAGGAAGGCTTATTATGCATTTGAGAACATGTACAATGCTCGAGAGATCAAGTGTTGGGCTCTCAAAAAGTACCTCTTTGACACATTGGTGACACCGATGCTTCTTTATGGAGTGGAGGTGTGGGGTGGAAGCATTGGGAAGTCTACTTGGAAAGAGTTTGAGAATGTTCGAAAGCGTTTTCTCACCAACTTTCTCCAAGTCAAGACACAAACACCCTACATGCTCTTACTTCTTGAGTCTAGATCGCTTCCAATTGAGGTCTTGGGCATGCAAAGTGTTGTGGAGTACATGCTTAAGACACCACATAGCCCTTTGCATCGACTTCTTAGAATTGCAAATGAAGCAAGTCAAAAGGTCCAAAAGACATACAAGAGCAAAATACTAAGTTCGGGGTGGATGCTTGACATAAAGAAATGGTTTGGAAGATGGGATGCATGTCACTTACTCAAGGATGCGTGGATCGACTCCCAAGTTAATGAGGCCTTCTTACAACGCCAATGTATCACGGCTTGGGAGAAGTCGAGAGGCTCTCGCTTCATCCATTACACAACACACGTTGTCCCAAACTACAAATCTCTCTTCTTCTCCGAACGCGGTAACCAAACCCATCCCTACATCCTTGAGCCCATCCCATTGAGTGCGATCCGCACCATTGCCTCCATTCGTCTTAGCTCCCATTCTCTACATTGTCAGACAGGACGTTGGGGCACTAGTGAGGAGTCTCATCGACTTTGCACCTTATGTCCTCGTCAAGTGCGAGAGAGTGAATACCACATACTACTTGAGTGCTCAGCTTTTGACCACATTAGGTCCTCTTTTCCCCATATATTGAGCCATGAGTTCTTCCTACATACCTTCCTCTCCCAACCACGGTGTGGACTCTCTATTGCGATGCTCATTTCAGCCATTTTTGAGCATCGAGATTCACTTATAACCTCCACTCACACCACGTGACATGTTCATTTGGTCCCATAGGTCATATTTGACCTCCAAGGATGATAATAGAACTATCTCTCTCTCTCTCTCTCTCTCTCTCTCTCTCTCTCTCTCTCTCTCTCTCTCTCTCTCTCTATCCCTCTGTCCCTCTCTCTCTTCCTATCTCTCTTTCTCTCTATCCTCTCTCTCTATCTCTATCTCCCTCTATTTCTATATTCTCTCTCTCTCTCTCTCTCCCTCTCTCTCTCTCTCTCTCTCTCTCTATCTATATATATATATCCCTTTGTCCCTCTCTGTATTTCTCTCTATCCTCTCTCTCTCTCTCTCTCTCTCTCTCTCTCTCTTTGTCAGGCCAAGGGCCACCGTGGAGGTCAAGGACCTGACCAAGGGCCGCTGACCAAGGGCCGACTGCCTAGTGGACAAAGGATCCTAGGGCCACGAGGCTATAAAAGGGAGGTCATGTAAGAGCACAACATTTTGAGAGAGTAGTGTTACTTTCTCTCTTCCCTGCTCCTCAAGATACCCTGATGCGTTTGATTCTTGTTGAGACACTTACAGAACTACATGGTATGGTTTGGCACATGTTGTCATAGGGGATACAATATGGTATAGGAGCTCAAGGAGTTTGGTTTAGCCAGTGTGGAGCAATGATAATGAGGGTCCCTCTCGCTCACGTCGCAGAGCGTTTGCAACTACCTCCACACACAAGTTCATCTCGTGTTTGATGGATGTCACTTTTCCTGACATCCTTCTTTGAGGAATCTTCCACATGTGGAGAATATGAGTCTCTGGGACTGAAACTAGCGCTAATGATGTGGCACGACAAAGTCCCTACGTGCTGGTCGCATCCATTTATTAGACCATTTGGAGCACACCGTATTAGGAACAATTTCAGTGGCTATAAATTGTCGGGTACTAAGTACAGACTTGTTACACTTACAAGTACTATGAAACCACCTTAACGAAGGGTCGTTTCTACATATTTCCAAGTATGTTACGTTCATGAGAATGTCTCATTGTTGGTACCTAGGTGCGACAGAACTTTCACATTCTGTTATGGTCCAACTCTTGTTGCAAGGCTTTCACGTATGTGCCGCGGAAAGTCTCCTCATGGAATTGAGGTTCGGACTTTTTTGTGTTAAATGCATGCACACTAGGTGTTGTAGGCCCTAGTGTTTAACACAAATTTATTCAGAACGGCATGCCAATTCATGGCTTTCTTGTTTCTGCAATTTTTTCCACATCAAGTGCAGCTTTTCAAGAAAATTTATGAGTTTACACCCTATCGGACAAGGTAACAACTCAAGATGGGTGTCTCTAGGTTGGCTGGTCTGTACTCTATGAGCTTACTCCACTCCAACCCGCTTCAACCTAGTTAGTTTCCTCCACGTCATATCCATATCGAGTATATGGCTGGATACTCATTGGTTGAGTCCAAATTATTGTCAGTCATGGAAAACTGTCTGTAAGCGGTTGGGGGAAAGTCCCTCACTCTTACTGCTTCTATTCATCCCACGTTGGATGGGCAACTTACAAGTATTCTCCAACTTACAAGTATTTTTCTAGTGTTGATAAAGTATTTGTTAAGAGCATACGTTAGCACAAAGAATTCTGAATGGGTGATTCTCTCCCTATTCTAGAATTTTCTTAGGTTTTCAACTTTGAACACCTGTTGTGGTGGGGTTGGATACCGATTCAATAGTTTGATACGTCAAGGACTTAGTAGGTGTGCTGACAAAGCATGTTGGCATGTAACCTTCATTAAGGGTAAGTAGGTAGTTCTGTGTGTTCCAAAATGTTCACAAGTCTGACATGAGGAAACTCCCTATTCTATCCCTTAGTAACTATGAGCTTTTCAAGACACTCATGCGAGTTAGGAATCTGCCTTAGAACTTCATGAATTTTGTGCACTCTTGTATTTCTCCGATATTTCATGTAAGCTTTTTACGTAAACGCTTACATGGGGACAACAATGTCATTGACCAATATATACTGGTTGATTTCATTGAACCTCCTACCCAACCGCATAAACGTGCATGAATTTTACACTATCATGATTTATGTATGCGTCTTCATGTAGGTCAACAAGTTCTTATATAGAGGAACGATTGACCTGACCTGAAGAAGGTGCAAATTGAGACCTTGACCTGACCCACTTTTGTTCTTGAGGACAAAAACAATGTCAGGACAAGGGCCACCCTGAAGGTCAAGGAGGAAGCCAAGGGTTGGCTCCCCAGTGGAGAAGGGATCCTAGGGCCAAGAGGCTATGCTATAATAGGGAGGTTGGGCGGAGGATTCAGACATGGCAGTTCCCAAGGCATTTCACTCTTTCTCTAACTTACACTATTTTGACACTACTCTAACATTCAAAATTTCGCTCTCTCTCTACATTAGGATTTATTTAACAATAACCATTAAATCATTCCTAATCTCTCTATCTCCCTCTTGTTCTCTCTCTCTCTCTCTCTCTCTCTCTCTCTCTCTCATCTCTCTCTCTCTCTCTCTCTCTCTCTCTCTCTCTCTCTCTCTCTATTAATCATACACCAAGCAAACAACCAATCGAACACCACTACTTAGGAACTAATTGCATGCCAACAACAAGCATTATTACCATGTTTCCACAATGCGTTGAAGAGTTGGTTGTCAACAAGGTTGAGCGTCCAATGTTGTTCGCAGATAGACCCATACTCCAAAACCATTTTTGCAATCGATCCAAATAGAATTTATGTTTGTGTGTGTGTGTATGCACCTACGTGCGCTTGGATCGTAGTGTGTTTGTGTGTGTGTGTGTGTGTGTATTGCGGGGGGGGGGGGGGGGGGGGGAGAAGCAGGGGAGAGATGGACAAGGGAGAGAGAGGTATAGGGTGTGGGAGGTGGAATAAAGAGGGGGGGGGGGTCTTGGTGCAGGTGCGATGGCAGAGAAGGCATTTTTTGACCGTAGTGTGTTTGTGTGTGTGTGTGTGTGTGTGTGTGTGTGTGTGTGTGTGTGTGTGTGTGTGAGAGAGAGAGAGAGAGAGAGAGAGAGAGAGAGAGATAGATAGATAGATAGATAGATAGATAGATTTTATTATCGTCCTCGGAGGTCAAATATGACCTATGGGACCAAAGTTACATGTGTAGTATGTGTACGGCTGAGGAGTGACTCTCGATGCTCCAAAATTGTAGTGATGAGAGTCGCAATGGAGAGCCCACACTTTGGCTGGGAGAGGAAAGTGTGTAGGTCTAAGTTATGGCTGAAAATGTGAGAGAAGCAAGTTCGGATGTGATCAAAAGCTGAGCACTCTAGTAGTGTGTGGTACTCAGACTCTCGAACTTGCAGTGAGCATAATGTGCACAATCGATTTGGCTCTTCTCCATTGCCCCAACGCCCTATCTCGCATCGAAGGAAATGGGAGCTAAGCCGAATTGCTGCGATAGTGCGTATCGCGGACAAGGGAATAGGCTCAAGCATGTAAGTGTGAGTACGGTTTCCTCTCTCAGCGAAGAACATGGTTTTGTAGTTGGGGGCAATATAGGTGGTGTAATGTATGAAGCGTGACCCACCGGATTTCTCCCAAGCCGTAATACATTGGCGTTGTAGAAAAGCTTCATTCACTTGAGAGTCAATTGAAGCATCATGTAGCAAGTGTAATGCATCCCATCTCCCAAACCACTTCTTTATGTCTTGCATCCATCCCGTGCTCAAGATCTTGCTTTTATGCGTCTTTTGAACTTTTTTGCTTGCTTCCCATGCAATTGTAGGAAGTCGATGTGAGGGGTTTTGACGCATCTTTATCATGTACTCCACAACCCTTTCCATGCCCATAACCTCAATTGGAAGAGATCCCGACTCAAGAAGTAGGAGCATATATGGTGTTTGTGTATTAACTTGGAGAAAGTTTGTAAGAAAACGCTTTTGGACATTCTCAAACTCTTTCCAAGTAGACTTTGAGATGCTCCCACCCCACACTTCAACTCCATAAAGAAGAACCGGTGTCACCAATGCATCAAAAAGATACTTCTTGAGAACCCAACACTTGATGTTTCCCGCATTACACATGTTCTCAAATGCATAATATGCTCTCTTTCCCGCTTCCAAACGACGCATAGCACATTCATGCCACTTGTGATTGGATGGAACCTCAAGGCCAAGGTACTTAAAGCTCTCAACAACTTCAAGTGTCTCGTTGTTGTACACAATGCATGGCTTCTCCTTATGGTTGGTTTTCACAAGCATAACCTTTGTTTTGGATTCATTTACAATCAGCCCACTATGCAAGGAAAAGTTCTCAAGGACAACCATAAGCTTTTGTGCATCTTCTAAAGTGTGTGCTAGAAGCACTACATCATCCGCATACAACAAAAGCATGATTACCGCATTGCAAATAGTGACCTCTTCAATGCCTTCTTCTTGCATAAAGTCAAGTACCATTTGTTCCAATTGATCGATGCATAGACCAAAGAGAGTTGGTGACAATGGACATCCTTGTTTAACCCCAATAGTGCTTACAAAAATTTCTGAAATTTCTCTTCCCATGCGCAATTGACAAATCACCTTCTCATAGATTCGAGAAACCGCAAGCATAAACTCACTTGGCACTTGGAGTTCTTCCATCCTTCTCCACAAATTGTTACGTAGAATCATATCAAAGGCTTTCTTAAAGTCCACAAAACAACAATACAATCGCTTGCCTTTCAACCGACTTTCCTCCATGAGAACACGAAGAGTGACAAGATGATCAATGGTGCTATGGCATCGACGAAAACCCGCTTGTCCCTTTGCACGCTTGTCATTCTCTTCAGCCCAATCACTCAATTTCATCTCCATTATGCACCCAAATAACTTTGCCATAAGAGACCCAATCATTATAGTCCGGTAGTTGCTTACATTCTTTACATCCCCTCCTTTATGCAAAGGCTTAACCCAATTAGTACTCCAATCATAAGGCATACCATGTTGAAGTGCAAGGTTGAACATATCACACATCCACTCATGGGTAAAATCTCCCGTCCATTTGATCATCTCCGGCTTGATACCTTGAAGATCTCCCGCTTTGCGAGTGGCCAACTTTTCAAGCCCACCGCATACATCCTCAATAGTAAAAAAAGATGGCATACATGGGAGTGAACCATAAAATGGCATTTTTTCAGTATTTTCTTGCTCATATAATTGCCTACAATGTGTGTACATATCCACTAGACTCAAGTTACCAAAATTCTCAACCCGCTTGCCTCTCAAGTTTCTCCAAAATCTTCCACATGCATGTGCCTTTTCTTGGACTTGAAATTCTTGTTGCTTTACTTCCCATCTTCTTCTCTTCTTTTGAACCAATGCCTTGTATGTATGCAAATGACTTTGATAGTTGTCTTTGTCCATAGTTGCATCAAGCTTTATCAAGGACTTTCGAGCATCTTGACATTCTTTATCAAACCACCTTTTGCGTGATCTATCTTTGTTGATACCATGGAGATGCTTTATGGCAAAGCATTCTTCCGCACAAGAACAAATAGCTTTCTTGAAAGCTTTCCATTTAGTTTCCAATGGTGCATCACATTGAAGCTTTGTCATCCATAATTTTTGCTCAACCATTTCAATGTACATTGGTGCCCGTTTGAAATCCATACATAGTGATAACTTCTCTTTCCTTTGGCTGAGATTATCATGCTTAGTTGCTTCTCCACATGAAAGGTCAATACATAAGGTGCGATGGTCGGATTCCGGGGTCCATTGACCAAACATAAAACTCTTTATGCGATACATGATGGCTTCAGAGAGTAGCATATAGTCAATCACACTATCCCCATTATGTCTTCTACATGTAAATCCATTGGTTCCACTCCACAAAGATACACCATTGGCAATGAGCATACCCGTGCTATTACACATGTGTAAAAGTAACTTTCCATAGTGATCCGGCTCTTTCTCATCCATTGAAGTACGATCATACAAGTGAACTTCCTCCAACTTCCTTGAAATGTATGGCATATCAAATTGTTGAGTATCATGTTGCAATGTTTTTGTGCGAGCATTCATATCCCCAAATACAATAACATCACCTTCACCTTTGAAATAAGCAATATCCTCTTCCAAATCAGAAAATGGTTGATCTCTATCCATGCAAGCATAAAAGGGAGAATCATGATGAGGAATGTAGCAACCGGCTACAAAAATGGGTGCTCTTTTTGGTGTCATAATTTTCAGCCATACATAACGTTTGTACTTGTCATCTTTCACAATTGATACAAAATCTTCCAATTCTTTCTTAACCATACATGCTAACCCTCCTTGTCCTCTTCGTTGCTTGAGATTCTTTGACCACATCAATGAATGTACATTGTAATCCTCCAAGCCGTTAATCCTTTGTGTATCATGCTCCCAAGTTTCAACAAGAAGTACAACATCGGCTTTGCTTGTTAGTTCATCAATGCCAACCCCGGCATTCCATGGGTATCCATTACAATTCCAAAAGCATATTTTCAATTGTAACTCGGTCTCATAGGTCACGCATCCCTATTTGCTTGAGAGACTTGCCTCCTCCTTGGGCACATTTTCTTCATGAGAGATTTCCTTGTTTTTATTATTCTTTTCCTCATATGCCTTGCGACGCATATTTTGTTGCTTAATAGTGCGATCTTCACATACAAAACATTTTGTATTCCTCAAATAGATCCAACTATTATCAAGGATAATCTTTCGCTTAGTCTCATCCGGCATGGTGCATACAATTGGCCGTTCTCCCGAGCAAGGAGCTCCTTGCTTCCCCACTCTATGTGCTCCATAGACCATAACTTCGGACATGCCAAAGTGGGTTTTGAAGAAATCTTCAATAACAATGGCAAGAGAAGGAGGTGTCTCTAACTTCTCTTCGGGAATTCCACGAATAACAATGTTCTTGGAACGTCGCTCCCGTTCCTTCAACTCCTCCACATCTACATTCTCAACATTCTTTGTTTGAACCATAGCTTGCATGAGTGAGGAATTAGAAACCACATTACTACCACATACATCAGCCCAAGACTTGTTTGTGCATACATTTTTCATGTCGCATACATCCCGGCTCATAGTGTCAAATTTCTCCTCTTTCAATACATGGTCATGCTCTACTTTGCTCATCCGCTCCTTCAAATCATTCAAGTCCACAAGAGAGCGTTTACATTCCTTGACTTCCTCTTCAAGTTGCATCAAACGTGTTGTTTGCATCTCAAGTGTCCTCTTGAGATTCTCATTCTCAACCACAAGTACCCTTAGTGTGCCATTCTCCATTGCAAGTGCTCGTAAGTCTTCGCCTTGTTTGTTTACGGTCTCTTGCAATGATACCAAGTACGCCATGATCATGGTTTCCGATGTCGTTGGTTGGGTGGTTGTGTTGCTATCTCCACACTTAGGAGATTTTGGATCATTTTCCACAATGGTTGTGGACCTTGTTGAAGAAGAAGAACCCTTGTGAGTGCCGAAAGACATTGTATGTAAAATAGGGGATGAGAATCAATTTTGTTGAACCTGTTCACTTCGGAAATGCTGCTACAGAAACGCCTTCCATAACTCTGAAAATTTCTGTCTTTACATCAATGCATAGAGGACTTCGTGCTCTTCGATTGAGGCTATAGATCACCCAAATCGGAGTTCGGATGAAGAAGTTATGATCAAAAGAGTGGACTGCTGTCTACTAGGTCAAAAAACGGCTGCACTGAGAGAGAGAGAGAGAGAGAGAGAGAGAGAGAGAGAGAGGGAGGGAAGGAGGGGAGACATGGTGAGATAGAGGTAGAGGGTGTGGGAGGTAGAGTAAAGAGGGGGGTTTGGTGCAAGTGTGATGAGAGACAAGAAGAGGGTAGAGTATGCCGCAAATATAAAGCATACTCTAGCCTTGTTTCTTTTTTAAGCGCCAGTGATTATCGCAGATACTACCATGCGGATTGCCCTATCTATTACCGTGTAACATCATTTCAAACAGATAAAAACGTATCCAAGGTAGCAGGGGGAGGGGGGCGGTTATAAACCACCCCCCTCTACCCTTAGATGTCAATAATGTCATTTTTTAGCCTTTTGAATTTTTTAATGAGTACTTTTATTTGTAGGAATTTCAAATGGGTTTTAAGTGCATATTTTAATCTTTTTGTAAAAATTATGATTAAAAAATTTAACCATTTAGTGAAAGTCCTGATTGCACTCTATTTAAAAAAATTTGTAGCATTCATTACACTTTATTCTCTTTGAATTTTCAATCATTTCTCTTTTTTTATTGAAATACATAATTGATACTATTTTCTCTAATTAATTGTTTTTTTAGGATAAATATGGCTAAATATAATTTTTTTGAAATAAATATCCTCTCTATTCTAGGCCTATACAGGCCATCGGGGATGATCATGGCCCTCTGGACGACGTTGAACGTGATCGGTGGCTCAAGGACAAACTCCCTTGTGCTTGCGCCAAGTGCAAAAGAACAATCCCTCGCTTGAGGAGCATTGCATTGGAGCACATGGAGAATAGAGGGCTTTGGCATCCTCCAAAAAGAGCTCCAAGAGATGAGAGAACCACTCACCCCTCATGTTAAGAGGTGCCCTGTTGGTCTGTGTTCGATGGTGGTATGCCAGTGTGAAAGACGTAACGACAGAGACAAGAGCTATTGGATGAATTGAGTGCACCACATGGTGATCCTCCCACTAGCTCTACTTGGACAGCTCCTCCTTTGGTGTCTCAATTGCACTTTGAGGTAGAGGATGAACACATTTTCAACATGTGTGATGAGTTATTGGATCATAAATGTGACGTATGCGAGGAGGATTTCTAGCCATGTACTCGACGGGCAGCCGCCACGGAGGACAAGATTGCTAATGAGTGCCAAAACACCTCTTTACGACAGTGCACAATAATCACCTCTTCCGTCATTGTTGAAAGTCCTCAACTTGCCAATAAAATTCGGTTGGAGCAATGCAAGTGTTGATGCACTCCTTGGGTAAGTTCGTTATATGTCTTTTTATACGTCTCGCTCGCTTTATGGTTCCTCCTTGGAATTGTATTAATATGCTTTTTTGTTGTAGATTGATGGGAAAAATGTTACCAAAAGATCACCACATGCCTTCGGATCATTGACGAGCTAGATCGTATGTCACTGCACTTGGCATGGAGTATAAGCGCATCCACACGTTTGTCAACAATTGCATACTATACTGCAATGAGCACGCACATGCTACCTCATGCTCCATGTGCGGGGAAGCACCTTACAAGACCTAAGTGAGTGGGGTGCACCTACCCCACAAGGTATTGAGACATTTTCCATTAATCCCTTGCATGCGTCACATGTTTAAAAAGCAGGTCTATAGTAGAGCTTCTCACGTGGCACACCAACCACCACTCAAATGATGGAATGATGCGTGTCCCTGCTGATTCACCTGCACGGAGGCACATCAAAATTCAATGGACAGAGAGATGGAGCCTCGACACTTGAGGCTTTCGGTTAGCAAGTGATGGTGCCAACCCCTTCGGGAGTAAGTCCACTTCATGGAGCACTTTGCATGTGGTGATCGTCAAATACAATATTCCACACGGGCAATAAGAGAAAAATACTTCTTTCCTTGCTTTTGCCAAGGAAGTACAAAGTGTCAAATATTTCCGTCTACCTCAAACCCCTAATTGAGAAGCTAGAGGAGTTATGAAGAGGTATCCTTATTGTAGATGTATCACTTGCAAAGGGGGGAGAGAAGCAATTGTGAGGGGAATCCTCATGTGGATCACACACGACTATCTTGGGCTTCGAGAGATTTTTTATACTCCATTTTCATTCTCTCTCTATTCTCTCTCTCTCTTTAGTTTGAAGCTTCTCTCTAATGATATGATATATATGCAGGGTTGTCCACATTGGTCCACAATGCATGTCGTACATGTGGGCCATCATTGGTGTGACAGAGAGTTCGGATACCTTGCACAAGGTAATCTATCCAAACAACCATCATTTATATACCCCAAGGTCATAGCAAGCACAAGGCTCCAACAAATGGGAAGATGCCTCTAAAGCTCACGAGGAAAATTGGGTAAGCACTTGGGAAGAGCACTACAACAACAATCCCACTTCGAGTACTCCACCAAAAGGTATGTCAAGGCATTCCATATTTTTAAGGCTTCCATATTGGAATAATTTAACGATACAACACCTCTTGGATCCCATGCACATATTCAAGAATGTAGCCCATACCTTGTGGAACCACATTATTGGCAAGAAGGACTCATTGCGGCAAGGGAGGATTTGAGGGCCTTGAAACATCTCCCCCTCTGTGCTACTCCACACCGTTCCCCCAATGGAAAGATTGTGCTTCCTTAAACGCCATGGATGCTATGCAAAGAAGGATTGGACAAAGTGAAGGGTACCATTGCATCTATTCGCACACCAACAAGATACATGAGGTTGCTAGGGACCTTTCACAAAAACAAAGAAAGGTGGAAGCATTCAATTTTCTAGGTTGAAGTCCCATGATTGGCAGAAGATGCTTCAGGTAATGTCCCTTTCTCTACTCTAGGACACATGTGGTTTGTGTGTATGACTTTCTCTCACTTTCCCTTCCTCTAATTTACATTGTAGTTCATTCTATTGGTGATTATGTGTATATATTGGGACAAGAAAGTCAGGGATGCTATTTTTAAACTTGGAGAGCTAGTAAGGTACACCACAAGACTCCACTCAACTGCACTTTTTTTATGTACACAATAACTAGCACTTAGTGTATTCTTGTGTGTTTTGTTGTAGATTTGTGAGCTCCAAAGAAATTGACGTAGATGCTATCCGTACTGCTGAAACACTTGGAGCAGAAAATATGTATGTGCCATTGAGGAGGCATTTCCTTGATCAGTCCTTAGTCAAATTCACGTGGTGGAGGAGATTGCTATGTATGGAGTAGTGCATTCATGATGGATTTACTTTTTAGAGAGGTTTTTAAAGACTCTCTAAGATTTTGTGTGGTATCTCAACTAGAGGCATGTGTGGCCGAAGGGTGGATCGTGCAAGAGAAAGTTGTTTACACTCAGAGTATTTGGCACAAGTTTATACTTCAATGCCTCGCATGTGGTCAGACGAGGAGGATGCAAGGATGACTTCACACTTGCCAAGTGAAAAGGGGAAATTATTTAACATGGATATGAATCTATCTTCAGTGTTCAATAATTTTTTTATTCTCAATGCAAAGGGTATGACCAAGTGGGTGTACTTGTGGACAATGGAAAAGACAAGGCGTTTGCAAGAGAGAGAAGCATGGAGACTATTACATGGAGGAAGGAGGGCTCAAGGCACCCCTAGTGCCCAGGCACCTTGCATGTTTTCCATATCTCATTAGTAAGGAGTGGATTCATGAGAGAATGATCAAAGCAAAAGCATGTGGAGAAGACATCACCAACAAAGAATGGGAGTATGCATGAGGCTACGTACCAAAGGTAGAGTACTCGTATACGTAAACCATATTGTATTTTTTTTTCTTTATTTTATCTTTGTAATTAGATAAAAGATGTTTTACTATTTTGTAGTGCCTTACTTTAACTCTATGTGATCAAAGGGTGGTCACTTTTGTACGCACCACATTGACAAGCGTAGAACCACCATGGATCATGGGCAACTTTGACATAGATGGTGATGAAGCCAGGTACTGTGGAACTATTGAAAGGATACTAAATATTAGTTTTAGAACCTTTCATACTTTCATCTTTGAGTTCAAGTGGTTCGAAATTGTGTCTAGACGACATGAGAATGGCCTCTACATGGTGGACTCTAGTGTGCATCACATAGGGAGGTATGACAATTTAGCTTTTCCACGCAACTATGAGCAGGTGCGTGACTACCTTTTTTATTCTTATTGTCAGTAACATTAATTATACCAATGTTACTCACTTTGAGATTCTCTTTTATAGGTCATCTATATCCCAAAATCCACCAACCAAAACTTTGGTTCGTAATTTCCGTAACACCTCGAGAGAGAACCATTTTGGCCACTAATGAAGTGGACACCATCTTTGACCCTCTTCCACCTCCTACTTTGGATGAGGGGGGGGAGAGTGGAGAGGAAGATCAATGAATCAAGTCCGGTGGCCACAAGTCTTAGTGAGGATGATTGTCATGATGATGAAGATGATGAGATGGAGGATGACGAATTCAAAGATGTTGAAGCAATGCATCCACAAATGACAGTTCTGTTTCTCTCTTTATTGTTTTAGGAGCCATGGGCACAGAATTGGATGATGCTTCTTGTAGGGATATTTTGGAGAATGATTCATGAACATTTTTTATACTTTAAGTTATGGATTTTTAATTCGTGTCATCCATTCATCTCTCTCCCCTCTCTTACTCTCTCTAATTTTGTGAAGCATACTTAATTATGTTAATCAAGTGATAGTTATTAGTGTAGCTATAACCAAGTGTAATCCCACGTAGATAACTATTGTTCCATGTTCTCATATCTCTTTTTTAAAATTTTGAAAATTTCATATAATGTTCTTTAGTTTTTATTAAGAGAAGAGAAACACCAAAAAATTGAGGGGGGGGGGGGGGATGTTTAAGCCAAATTTTGAATGTTTAGGCGCTAAATTACTCTTTGAGGATAAAGGCAATAATAGTAGCGGCAATAACAAAGGTAATTTTCACAATAACAGTGGCAAAAATAATCGCGGTAATATTTGAAATGAAAAAAAACCCCGCCCTCCTCTCTCTTCCCTCTCCAGTTGTGATTTTGGACCTTCTTTGTACAAAAAGTGGTAAAAGACCGTGGTAAACAATTAGAGATTTGCGTAGTGGCTTTTCCATTCAATGATGGGTGCTTTCAATCTTGGCTCTTCACTTATGGGTTCCTCTCTCTCTTTTTGAGCTTGTGCTCATGAGATGACCTTTATAGGTATCATAGTTTTGTTTTCCAAACCACTGTTTGAAAGGGATTGCCTCCAGGATGTTCAAAGTTGTTTTAACCGCTTTGTTTGGATCTTTTGGACAATCGGTAATCAAATGATTGATGCCAGAGTTTGGACAATACGCATTCACTCATACAATTTTTGTACGAGGAAATTCTTTCATGAGGTTGTTGCCTCCACACTTGTAGCATGGTCCCAATGGTTATCATGGTGCTCTTGGAGTCCCCCCTCTGCTCGCAAGCGGCCTTGGTCCACCTAAGCCTCCATTGGCCATGAACAACAATGTTCTCTTGTCTAAACTATAGCTACCTTCTCCTGCAGCATGTGTTGTTGCTGGTGATCCAACATGGCCAAGCATGCTCCATGGTCCTGGTGCTCTCAGCTTTTCAGGTGGGTAATATGCAGGGTAAGCCATATGTCCACTTGGCTCTTCATAATATACAGGTACATGCACTAAGGCTTGTTTCTCTGGTTCTTTCACAATGGGTGTATACCTCACACCTATACATCTTGCTCCTGGGAGTGGTGGTTGTTGCTCCAAAGTTGGATGTAGAGTGTGCGTGTGGTGCACGAAGCGTGCGTGCGAGAGAGGTGAGTGCAAGCGTGAGAGGGTGAGGTGCAAGGGAGACAATATGTGGTGGATCTCTCAGAGGCAATGCCCTCTAGCTCCTTATTATCTATATGTACATAAAAATAAGATGAGGGTTAGTGTGAGCGGTGAGTGTCAGTGGGCGGCACTGGGCACCCAGCCCAGGGTGAGGCACATCGCCTTTACCCCAACATACTCCCACTTAAAGGAAATTGTGCCAATAAGTGGACCCTACTAGCTATCTACTAGTATATACAAGATGATAGGTGAGAGACTCTCTCAACCCACGCCCACTGGCTCACTTACTCGATCTACATGTAGTTGCATCGGCTCTAGGCGAGCATGAAAATGAACGCTAGAGCCTACATGAAAATCCTGTAGACATCTCTGTATGGTGTGCAATGCTCCACGAAGCATCGTGCTAGCATTAGTCATTGCTAGACTGGCAATCCCTACTACAAATGCCCCCACTACAACTTCTAAGTCGGTACTTGACACTAATAGGTCGTACATGAGATGCCCGAACACTGATGACATCTGCACAATTCTAGCTCTGTCGGCTTCCTCAGTGCTATATGCATACACTACATCATCAGGAACACTCATCACGTATGGGTGTGTCTCATCTCACACTAGAACATGCATGTCCGTGTCATCCATAGGTGGTATCCTGTGTCCTGGTATCACCTCATCAGCCTCTAGCATGAGCATATAAAAAAACTCCACATCCGTCATCTCTGCATATGCTTCTAGGGAGAACACCGACTCTACCTCTCTCTGCATAAAATGAGACGACTCCTGCTGTGACTCACTGGAGTAAACCCGCTCCACCTCTTCTACTGTAGAGTTTATTGACATGTCCAACACAACTAAATGCCCTGTCTCTGGAGCATATTGGAGATCTCTCGGAAATGAGACTCGCCTAGTCTTTCGCTCATCACACATCAGTGTAGTAACTGAGACTCTACCATCTCGTACATCAAAAACATGCATTGGATAAGCTACATAAGACCTAGCTCCTCGAGCAATGACTAGGCAACCCAATTGCAACTGGAATGACCGCTCTCGTAACAGTCTCTGATAGCTACGCTGTCTCAAACATGTCATTGAGATCAAACTCTGTGCAATCCCAGGAACATAGTGCACATGTGTAAGCGTATAAGATGCACCACTAGGTAGTAATAGACATATATCTCCTGCACCCTCTATGTCATACGTTGAACCATCAGCCAAATGAACGCGACCAAAACTCCCACAAGAAAATGTGTTGAACCAATCACGGCATCGTGTGACATGAAATGCTGCAAACTCATCAAGCAACAATCGGGAGCAATTGTCATCTCTGTCAAACATGTATCATGGGTGGAGACTAGGTGTAAATGTGACATCATCATCACTGGCATATGTAGTCCTCTCTCTAGTCTGTGTCATAACTGTCTGTGCATCACGCCTCTGTCTCCACCATTGTCTCATGCGTCTAAAACAACAACGCCTAATGTGCCCTGTATGACCACAATACCAACATCGCATATGTCGGAAAGATCAAGACCTCCGTCTCTCATGAGTCATCATTGTAGACTGAATTGTGTCACACATCATGTCAATGCATAAGTGTTAAAAGTGGGAGATCACTCGTCCACCATGCTAATCAAGAAGCCAATAGCTCAATAGTGAACACCTGTAACATGCCTGCTGTAGTCTCACGCTCGAAACCTGTGTCGATGTGACAACATGAGGCAAAATCAAAGAAAACCTATAACCACTACAAGCATACCATAAACCTCGCTCTTGCGAGAGTGGATAGGAGAACACGGAAGTGTGTCCAAAATTGACAAGAACCTGTCAAAGTGAGAGTAGAACTCCATCATTGTCAAAATAATGGCAAGAACCTGGAGAAAATACGATAGAGTTTCCCCTGTAAAGTGAGCAAAATATCAAGTCAAATCTCAGCCATAAACGGCAACATGAGAGTAAACCAAACTTAAGTGAAGCCAAATGAGGCTATACGCATAATCTGACTGCAAGTCTGTCAGATTCATTGCATAGCTGTTGAAAATCAAGTCAATTGACCTGAATGCTCTCTATACATGATAGAGAAAAGACAATATATCTGTGATAACAAAGCATATAAACCTGTCAAAAACTGATCCACACAAGGAATACATAGGCCAAAACTATGGCAAAGCGCTCACTTTTGAATGAGTTGGATCCTGGACAATCTGTACATGTCCGTGTAACCTGTACACCTGTGGACTTGTCATGTCTGAGCTATCCAGGGTAGCTCACCTGCACAAAATATGTGCCCAAGTGAGAGTAAACACTCAATCACTGTCTGAGTGGGAATAAATTGATCACTAAAGCATCAAAGAATAACACTGCAGATACGCATGTAATTCCATGGCAAGAACCTGGGAAAAATCCATAAGAGTTTCTTCACAAAGTGATCAAAATCACATCAAAACTCAGCCATAATATACAATCCACATCATGCATACATCACCTACCAAACATATGGCAATTGAGCTCACTCCTGCATGAGTAGCTCTTTGGACAAAGTGCCCAACACCTGTATGCACGTGAATACGTCACCTGTGAGCTCTAACTGTATCCACACATGCCATATATAGCAAAGCCTCTTTGAATCTCCGACCACACAATCATTCATGTGCACAACACTTGTGCCACATAATCCGCATGATGAGGCAAAACCTGTGAGAAAAATAGATCCACAACCTGCTGAAAACGTAGAGCACCTGGCTGCCTGGGAATCACCTGAACAGTAAACCACCTGCACTCTACCTTGGTGACACCCCTCGAGTCTCATCAAATCAGCCCCACACTTTCACATATGCATTCATTCACTCTAAATGGGTTGAGGATTCAGCTCTTCAAAGCTTTCCATCACCCTGATATGAATCCTTGATTAAAACTTTGAAACACGTACATGTGAAAAATTTGAAATAAACACAGGAAAATTTTGTGATCAGAATTAGGTCAAACGGACATCATCATTGTATCCAAAACGTGCCAAAACCCCAGAAAAGAGTCCTAGGTTGCGCAGATTTGATTCCGTATGAGGGATTTATGTCCAAAAAAGAGATTTTCGGGCCCAAAAATGCACCTGTACGAATTTGTTTCTACCAACCTGTCTGTTGTGTGGTGTGTATGGGCTTATCTGTGGACACAAGGAGCTCAAAATACACTCCTCCTACAAGCCTCTACAAAATGGATCGCAAGCTCTTCGATCTGTGCTCCGATTTATGACCTCCCCGCCATTGTCAAGCTCCTGCAAAGCTTCTGCTACTGTATAAATGTGCTCTCCCTTTCCGTGCCTGTGCTTTGATACTAGTTGTAGAGTGTGAGTCTGGTGCATCAAGCGTGCGTGCAAGAGAGGTGAGTGCAAGCATGAGAGGGTGAGGTGCAAGGGAGACAATATGTGGTGGATCTCTCAGAGGCAATACCATCTAGCCCCTTATTCTCTATATGTACATAGGAATAAGATGAGTGTTTATGTGAGTGGTCAGTGTCAGTGGGCAGCCGGGGCACTGGGCGCCCAACCTGGGTGAGGCACATCGCCTTTACCCCAACACTAGCTGTGGTCTTTCAACCCCTACTGGTCCTAGCAAATTTCCTGTCATATATCTAGGCACTAGTTGTACTTGGGGAGGTGATACCTGTGCTTGTCGAGAACATTGTCATTCATGCATATTACTCTTATTGTAGTATCACTCTTCAGTTGCGTGATTCATCCATTTTTTTTTATAGTGCACCATTTTGGCTACTTAGCGTGTGGCTTAGAAAATGGGATAATATCCTTCAGCACCTGCTGTATGAGTTGCTCTTGATTTTCCACTGGCTCACTCCTTTGTGCTCATTTTGTGGACTTAGCTCCACTTTGTTGTGATGATGAATCATCATCTCTGTCTTTTTGGTCTCGATCCTTGTAGATCGCACGCACAATTTTCTATCATGAATAGAGCCTCCTTGGTTAACTCGTTCAGGGTGGGACTTTTCTTCATGTGAAAATACTTTTGAAGGTATACATTTCTCAGTCCCTAGGTAAATATCAACATGAATCTAGATTGAGTGGTTAATACTTCCACCGGACAGAATTTTACATAATGTTTCAATCGTAAGGCTACTTTCCTCGTAGATTCTCCCTCTTTCTGCTTGAACTTATGGATTTGGGAGACCGTATCGTGGGCTATCCCTCTTTGACAAAATTCCTCCATAATTTATCAAATACTTATTGGATGGTCTTGAAATTCCCTCTTTCAATAGAATCAAACCAGTAGACAGCGTCTTCCTCTAAGGTGAGTCCAAATCCAGGAAACTGTGTATCAAAGTCCTTGACCTCCAGAATGTTTCCACGTGGTCTCTAGGGTCTCTTCCCATGAATATTTCTTGTTAATCCATTTCTGTACTTGAGAAGGTTTAACACGTCTGTGGTCTTCCAGCCTTACTGTAGAATCTCCTCGTCCTCTCTCCTTACAAATTTTCATTCATGTCTCGATCTGGCGTCTAATGCTTCTTCCAACATGTATCCTCTATAGGTTCTATTAACATGTGGTTTCATTGCAAATCTTGTTTCTGACTTGGCTCTTTTGATACAGTTGGAATCCTATTGTGGTCAGCACATTGTCGATCCTTTGCCCTTCTTAGGATAAGATTAAGAATAAGTAGGCATTGGTGATACTATGGGGGTCACATATGATCCTATTGTGATAGGGATTTCTCCTATATAGAATTCATGTTCCCTCCTCACTGTGGGACGCAACCAGGATCTCTTTTAGATAGCTAATTCTAGTGTTAGAAGTTTACAACTACTGGTGATGTGTTAGTTCAAACAGTAGACTGGACAAGGAAATAGAGACTGAACTGGAATACATCTACTAGAATGAGAACTAGACTGAAGTAATGAGAATGAAATTTAGATTCAGATTCTGACTCAGAGAGAATGAGTACAAAGTATGTATGACTGGAATATACTATACTACTTTATTTGGGATTACGGATGAAATATTATAATGAAGATGATGTAGCTCAAGAACAACTTAGGGCTAAGGATTATGAATCAAAAGCTTAACAGAGGTATAGCCAACAAATGACTCAATTCATGCCCGTAATTTATGCCAACCCGATTACAATATAATGGGTCCTATTTATATGCTTTGGAAATTACTGTTGTAACTGCCGTGGTAATTACTGACTGATCCACTGTGCATCTCACAAGAGCCGGTTCGCACCTAGTGAAACAGTCTCAACCATCTACATCCTTCCCTCCTTTCTTGATTTTTTGGCAAGATTCCAAATTTTTTGAGAAAAAACTCCACCATCTGATTCTGCTAGAAAGATTGCCATACAAATATTGTGAGAGATGCAGCTAAAAATTCCAAAGTAGAGCTCTCATCATCTACATAGACTGATATCAACCTTCTAGCTGAGAAGAAGGAAAAATACTTGACCAAATTTTGAGATGGAACTACCTAGTATCCTTCCACTAAACCCGCTTCCGTTTACCCTTTGGCCTGGATGGCATCTGAGAAGTCTGAGTACAAGCATTCTTCTTCTGAATGAGTCTGTAAATGGCCTCCTGCTCAAGCTGATCCCACCTTTCTGTGGTCATATCCATTTCATAAGGCGTGAGAGTATGATAGGTTTTGGTGTCGAGATCATAGAGCGTGAATCTACCTTTGGTGATCCTAGTTCTGGCTAGTTTGTGACAATGCGAAGTTGTATGTATCCATCCTTCTGGAAAAGGTTGATTGGTTTTGGTCCGAGCTTCAAAAAGAATCTCAGCCATCTCTCTATACTGTGTTCCTATGCCTGGTTTAACCGTAATGTCCTTTTCAGGCAGTTTAGAGGACTCAACAGTGAGTTGCAGGCAGGTCGTTCGTGATCTTAGTGAGGCCTTTGATCTGAATCTTCCACTGGACCATACATAGTTTGATGCTCTTCACCTCCTCTTTTAGCTCCTGGATATCATTCAGTTGGAGGGTGTCGTTGAACAGTGTTTGCCAAGTTTTCCATCTCACAGTCGATCGCTCATACCAATCCTGAAGTTCATCAGTAATATGGAAATATGTGAGCCGATCGACTGGTTCTAGATGTTGAGGGTAAAGTGCTGGAAAAAATCTTGGCAATTTTGCCTCTCTTGCTAGTAACACATACAAGAGAACTGGGCAATCATGCACAAATTCTAAGAAGTTAAGGACAGCCAGGTTCTCTTGCTGCATCATTTTTTTGGTTACTCTAACCAGCTAAAACAATCCTCGGAGAGCAGTTGCCTGTTCTCCCACTGACATTCTAGTTTGAGGTCCCTTGCTAGTGGTAGTCTGGTCTTCAATAATGGTCCACATCCTTTGATCCAGAACTCCCCTAGCAATTTTCATTTGCACTAAAATCTCTTTCAATTGATTCTTGACATCCTTCATGCATCTATATGCTGGCTTGTTACCCAACAGAAGCTCTAATTCCATAGCTAGAGAGTGACAATCTGCAGTAGACTGTCTTTGCCAATGTGGATTGGTTACTCTCTCTTTAGCAGTTAGGATCCATTCATACACCCTTTCCAACTACTGTATTGTGCTGGGATGCACAGGTGATTGGGAGGTCTCTTGATCATGAAAAGCAAGTGATTTCCAATGCTCAACCATTTCCCTGGCTCTGACATACAGTCGCTGAAAGCGGTCCTGATCAGATATAAGATCATCATCCTCCAGATACCGCCTAGTTATAGGAGCCTTCTACTGTCTCAATCTCTTGTTCAGCGTGTGGTTTAGGGCTTGACTACTCTCCTGTTCATACTCACGAGCACGACACAGACAACATACTTATCATCCGATGACACGACTAACCCGTAGGTGCACGTAGGCAATCTCGTTAGCTTGTCAGGCTGAGACCAATCTACACATACGCACTTTTATGATGCATCAATCATTAACTCTGGTAGAATGCAACCCACTTGATGCATGGTTTTTAGGACCCCTTCTGAAGATGCAATAAAGGCACAGTTAGTTGTTGGGGAGATGAGGATACTCTAGTCCAAGGGATCTCGAAAGAGAAGAAAAATCTACTTCACAAGCACCAAAGAGTAAAAAGTGCCATGGACAGAAGATACATGGGAACGAGCTCTTATGCATGCCTACAACCTATATCTTACAGAATAGCCCATTCTAGGTGTGAATTTCTAGTGAAATTTACATGAGGATGTTTGTGTGGACTCACAGCACAGCATACTCCGTTTTCACTTTTTTACCGACAGTAAATATTTTTTACCTACGGTAAATATTTTTCACCTACATGGTAAAAACAAATCACTTTTTACCTACAGTAACTTTTTTTACCCATGGTAAATATTTTTCACTGCACCATAAGTATTTGGTAGGTAACAGTTCACTGTTACTAGAAGTAGTGATTGGGCATCAACAATGCAGTTACAGGAGGAGAAAAGGAGAAAATCTTGTGGTAAAGGTGAGTCAACAGGGATAAAGACTTTTGAGTTGAAAAGAGAAATGCTGATTTTTTCAAAGAACACATGTCAAAAGAAGCCATGGTTGAGGATTTTTTGAGAATTTGATATTCAGGAGGACCCAGCAGGTCCCCCCCTGACATGTGCAGAACCTCCAGTTTCAACAGCCACCTTACCTGCTCTTAAATGCTGGTCAAGGCCTTATCCCCATGTGTCACAATCAGAAAAATCAGCATTTACCCTCCCCTCTCACATCACTCTAGAGAATATCTTGATGGTGACATATCAGGTGACCTCAATCTGTTGACCACCCCAAGCAAAAAGTAACCCCAATCAGCGGATTTAAGCATGTTTATCCCTAATCCTAAACCCTCTCAGAAACCTATATAAGGAGGCCTTCTCTCACTCAAAACCAACACTTCACTCACTTCACCAAGCAATGAAGCTATGACGACATTGCTCACAACGAGGAGCTATGGATGGAGCTCTACTCTCTCTCCCTCTCTCTCTCTCTCCCTCTAGTATGCTACATTACTAGCCCTAAAACCTAAATAAGGAGTCTTCTCTCATGCTCCATGGCCACCATCCTCGCCATCATTCTCTAAGGTATTGATGTGTTGCTAGTAGGATCATACCTACTTGCTGGGTTGATTGTTTTTGACAAGGGATTATGCCATCCTTGGCTTGCTTCTCTATATCCTTGTTATGTATGATCAGATGCCGTTGTATTGTTAAGCTGATGTCTTGTGTATATATATGCTACATAAGGTCCCTAAGCTTCGTGTCTATGTGTTTTGCCATATGTTTTGATGCCATCATAATGCCAGAAGTCTCACTTGCCTATGTGCACTATGTGTGAGGTCCCTAAACCTCTTAATTTAGGGTGGTGCCCCCTTTGTTTTTTTCTTTGCTTGTTTGCATGAGGCATGGTTTGTGGAGTGTGCACGAGTACAGAGGCCACCCGATTGCACTGCTCTTTTTCCCGCTATCACCACTCTATCCCTAAACGCTCATAACACCATTTACACTTCCAATGAACTCTGAATTGCATCAAACTTACTAGGCACCATCCTCTCACTAGGATATACTTACCTATAAGTCTAATCTCACCAGATTTGAACCCTAGTTATCTCGAATACAGTCGCGATAGACTAACAGGTCATAATCCAAAAGTGGACGAAACTTAAGTTTATGAGTATCTATGTGTAGCTAATCTCTTTCTCATTCCATAAAGCACTTGATTGTTGAAAACAGACACTGTTTGTGCTACTTACAAGCAAAACAAGCTCGAGGAAGGATCGATCGCGAACAGCTCGAAAGTGTGAATGCGTGGCATGGGCGCGTAGCTCTCGGAGAGACTACCGCGATGGTGTAGTCACGTCATAAATTCGGTGAGGGAGAAGCGCGTAGCGAAGAGGATAAGACACGCTCACTCTATCTCTCCCTCTCTCTGGCTCCTACGACACAGAATTAATATTCAAATGTTATTCAAAAATGGTTCTAAGGTGACTTTTATACTTTAGTCACCTTAGCTCAAAAATGTACATGGGGTTCTCTTACTCATTATTACAAAGTGTGAACAAATCTGAGTTCTGACTAACTGATTAATCTTTACATAACCGAGACAAATGGATCAAAATGATAAGACGTCTTTGACATAAAATGGGAATTTGATATGCTTTACAAGATGGGCTCATTACAACAATTGGACAAATGGGGCTCCAACATTCCCCCCTCCAACTGGATAATTTAGCCATGTCGGATTTCTGCTCTGTAGTGCTTTATGTTGGCTATGGGTGTATGTTCGGGGAGTTGGGCAAAAAGTTTTGTCATTCCTCAGCTCAGGCGGTGCGTTCACTAAGTGGATCAGGTTATTAGGATGATCCAAGAGCCATTGACGCCTCCACTTTGGCTGGCTGCCTACTTCTCCTTCAAACGCTGGCACTTGTGTTTCTTTTTCGAGCTGCCGTTGATGTGTTAGAGTTTCGTATTTCAACAGAGCATATGGTAACATAGGGGCATTCCATTCCTTCCGTAGCTCTGTTGCTGTTTTGCCTGATCTGGAGAGCCCTTGTAGCATCTCCTTTTCTAGTTGCAATGCCTTGTACCATATCATCTCTGATTGTTTTTCCATCTGCTCGGCGAGCCTCTGCTCTTCCAATCTCATGACTAAATCTTCTTCTATTTCTTGGTTTTTGGAGCCAGTTTGATCAGTTTGTGTATCTGGGGCTTCCTGTTTATCTGATTCTCCCTCGTACTCATCTTGACCCCCATATAGTTCGGCGAGTCCAGCCAAATTCGTTGTTGCTTGCTCCAGGTGCACTCGTAACTGTCCTTGGTGTTGCCATGCAGTTTGTAGACTTGCGATTTGCGCAACCATTGTTCTACTATTGATTTGTAGAGCTTGAAATTCCATTTCTTTTTTAGCGGCAGACTCCTCTAACTTTTTAACCTGATGTGCAAGTTTTCATTTTATTCCCTGAGTGATTTGGAAACAATCCTTTCCATTTCACTGTCAGGAGCTGGTCCTTGTTGCTGTTCACTTTGTAAGTCTGAAATTTGCCTTTGTAGGTAATCCTCTGCTCTAAGCGCACTTTCGGCTATCATTAAGCGCTGTTTTCTTTCCAACTCCAGCTCCCTCCTTAGTGCAACCACTTCTTCTTCTGGGTGGACTACCTGTGTTTTTGGTAGCGACGTTTTTTGCTTCTTAGCTCGTTCAATTTCCCTTGCTTGTATATCTGTTACTGCTCTCAAATCTTTAACTTCAATTTGTAAGTCATCGATGACGACTTGCAAACTTTTGACTGTCTCCATTGCATCTTGCTTTTCTTTTTCCAACTTATGGATGTGTTCATCTCTGTCATTGACATCTTCAAGGAATACGTTGATTGTATCTTCACAAATGGCATTGAAGTCTTCAGACTCCTGTAAATTTTGCTTGAGGAGATTTACTGTGCTTTTGAGCCCCAAGATCTGAGCATCTCTGATGCTGATCAGCTTTAGAGTGTCCTCCCTTTGCTCCTGCAGTCTTTGAACTCCTCCATGGGTTTTTTGTAACCTCATTTTGTTGGACCGGTTTTGATCAGCTAACCATTGACTGTGCAGTCTTGTTCGGTTTAGTATTGTCTCCATTGACTGCAAATCTTCATCTATAGTAGCTTCCAGCTCAATTTCTTGAGAGGAGGAAGCTTTATCTTTTGTCTGTTCCACTACCTTTTGCTTGACTTTATCACTTTGTGATATGGTTCCAGTGTTTGGGTGACCATCTGTTCTTTCTTCTTCTTCTTCTTCTTCACTAGGTGGTGTATGAATTCTCTCATCACCATGTGAGCTTTCTCAATGCCAAGTAGAGTCAGCAGATGGAGTAGATTGCGTCTCACTTGTGTATGGCCTTGGAGATGGCGGTGGTGTTTCCTGATCTCGTGAAGTTGGCCTCAACTGATCTCTCAAAGTTTGGAGATCTTCCTCTTCTAGTAGCAATTCTGGCTCGTCCCTAGCATTTCTTTCTTGGATGTACCTCTCGAACTAGTCCAACTCAAAAGCTGGGTTGTTTTTATTCTTCGTTCTCAGTGTGTAAGTGCTACTAGAAGGTTTCCACGTGGCGCCTACATCACCTCATAGAGATCTCTCTAGAGAAAATCCTTCTAGCATCCTTTCCATTTTTGCTATCTTCTACAATCTGGTGTTGTTTTCCATATCCACTTTCCGCTTCTTTAGTCGGGCATCTTCCTCTTCAGTTCTTCTTTCTTCTTCCATCTTTTCTTGTGTACTTCTTGTTACTCTTTCCAGCCTACGTCCTCCAATGGTGTTAATAGAGGCCGGTACTTTCCTTTGTGATCTGTCTTCGATATTCTCTCTTAATACCAACCAGTCGTTCTGATGAGGGGCAGGTGGCAACTGATCTGCCGCGCCTATGGCCTGGTATATTACTCTGGTTAGGACTTCTCCTCCTGCAATGTAATTTGGTTTGTCCTGCCTTAGCTTTGTCATTTCTTCAAACAGATATGACGCGTGATCTATATAGAACTCATGGGTCATTCCCATAGCCCATGTCAGTGTGGTTGAGATGCTCCCGTGTGGTGTAGTGTATCTTGGCGTTCTTTTGCTGTAGATCTGTGTCAGTTCTCTTACTTTCGGGTTTGCTATGAGTTCGAAAGAAGGTAGTTTGGACTTTTGCAAGTAGACTTTGAGGTTTTTTCTTCTTTCTTTCATGTTGGCTCCTTGATCGGACAATTTCAATGCCTCTTTGATGATCTCTTTGGTGATCTGGATCTCCATCACTTCATTATCCATGCCTGCCACTCTGCAAGTTCCATCTTCTTGGATAGTCTCAATTAGGTGTTGTACCCTCTTGAAATCTATCCCTACTAGTGGTAGCGATACAAAGTTCCACAAGTCAACTTTTTTGAGCCATGACCTTTGCGGTGATCTTTTCAAGTAATTTTCTGCCTCCTTGGGGATCATCACTGTATCCACTAAATTTCTTTTGTCATCCACATATGAACCTTGATAGATCTGAAAGGCTGCTGCCTGTTGCACATCTGCAGGTATCCAGGTGGCTGCTGGCTTTAGGGAATTGGGTAGAATTGCATAGGGTACTGCACCTTCCATTGCCAGGTTCTTGCCTTTTCTTTTTCCCGGAGAAGCATCCATGGATCCTTTATTCACAATTAACAGTCAATGCACAAACATAGTACTACTCTTCTAAATTGATTACACCTTAATCATGCATCTAGATGAGCCTTCTTAGTCCCAAGATTAGTTAAGGTAATATGTTAGCAGATAGATAAGCTCTTCCATTGTGCGACTCTGGCGGCTTCAAATTAATGTTGTTGGTGAAGGAGAACAAGTCCAAATGCCTTGAAATTTTGTGTGGTGTATGTTCACAGGGCATGTAAGGTCACTCTATAAGCCCAAACTGAAAATCTGTTCATTTGCAACTTTTTCTCTGTCTATCGCGATAGACTTGCCTTTTTTTTGACAAGGGTCCTATTTTGCAGTTGTGCCTCCACCAATTGGTTTCTCATACCTTGCACATGATCTGATCCCATTTTCACCTCAAATGAATGTCAAGTGACCCCTTTTTGGATCAACTCCCATTTTTCCAGATTCCTTCCAAGGAGATGTTGGTCTATCTCCTTCATTTTGTGTTGTTTTGGGCTCAAACTTAGTGGGTAGCTCTCTTGCATCATGTTGAAGCCAACTGTTAATTCCAATTTTTGATAAGATGGCCTAGTATCCCTCTGCTTAGTCTATCGCGATAGACTGGTACTTAGTGTCAATTTGTCATTTTTTGGCTCTGTGATCATCTGTCTGCCTTCTCCTAGTTGATGTAAGGTTTCTTGACCCCTCACATGTGAATTTTACATGTCTGCCCTTGAGATGTCCTGTTCTGACTCTGAGTTGTCATCATGTCTTTCTCAGCTTGCCATATGAGTCCATCCTGTCACCAAATTTGGTGTACTGCCTTCATGTGCTTCCCCAAGTCTATTTTGTGAAAATTTTGAAAAGTCTTTCCCCCAATTATTGGTGTAGCAAGTCTATCGCGATAGACTAAGTTATTTGGCCAAATGAGATCCCTCTTGCACTTTGATTTGATAATGGTGGTTAATATTCTTTGTTAGCACCCCTCATGAAGCCAAAGTCAAAATTTCACTTGTCTAATTGTAAATTCAAATCTATCGCGATAGACTAGTTTTTCTTTTGATGTTAGTTGACCACAATGGTGTTAATAGGCCCTCCTAGACACACACATCAAGTTTTAATCAATTTAGAAGAGTGTACTCCCTGTTTGCAGGACTTAGTTGTTCTTGGAGTCGCAGTAGACCACTTGGGTGATGGTCGCCGTTCCTTTTGGTCATTGTATAACTCAGGCTGTCTTTTATTTCCTTTTGACCTTTGATCCAAGCAGTCGGTTGTTGTTTTGGTGTTTACAACACCAAGAACAACCATTTGGACATCTTTCTGGCCTGTTGTCGGCATTTGCCCTAGTGGAAGAGTTTTTTTTTCCTGAGTGGACACATTCCATCTCGTAGTTGACCTCTTTTGGATGTACCTTGTTAAGTTTGGCGTCATTTTGTCACTTGGTCGGCCCGTTAGAGTATCGTTACGCTTTGTGCGGTTTTCGTCAGATAGGGAGTTTAGGCTCCGTTTTGACGAACTTATTCATGATCTAACCCTTCAGTTGGTTTGTCGAGGTTATTGTCTTGCTGTATTTGAGTTTTGGCTCATTTCCGATCACCTTGGTTCAGTTGCCCTTTTGTAGGTCCTGTGAAATTAGGGTTTTCTGAGCGGCTTCCTTCGCGCTTTTCGAGGTCATAGGCTCCATCCCTAAGCTATAGGCATTGTGCCTTTCAATTTTGGTTCCATTTGGTGGCCTCTAGGTCTCCCTAACAACCGGTCTTGTGTATGTGTGCACAGGTTGTGATTGTGATGCCGGTGAGGTTTTGCGACTAACTGAAGTAAACAACACTTAGAGTCAGTGTTGACGAGCGTACCTCTCATATCTGATGTCGATCTGGTGACCGTGCGTGATGGATGAGCTTCTGGAAGTCTCAACTGCTATAGAGAGCTCTCTCTCTCACTATGGAGAATGACTCAAATGAGAGATTTCTAGCCTAGCCTCTCTATATGTGATCGAGACTCCGACACCAAATTTTCCCATCTTTTACCTGTGGCCATAACTTTTTACGAGATGCGATTTAGGCTCGCTAATTTCCTGATTTGGACTTTGGTTGCTCCAGTTTTACCAATTTTGTAGATTTCTACTGTTGGAGGTCCCTTCATGACGGTGGTCATTTTGCCCTGTCACCTTTGCAGTCTCTACTTTTTCTGTGTCTTCTTTACCTTGCTCCGATCAGGCGTCTCTTCTTTTGTGTTTCCATCTGGACTACGGATTTTTTTCTATAATTTTTGCTAGAAAATGGCTAAAACAAAGCAAATAAATCCCAAAATAACCCAAAAATAGCAATTCTAACCTATAAAAATACCAATGAAAATCAAAACACTTTGTAGCTCACTTTTCTCTCATCTATGTACATTCTCGCTCATTATCGTCAATCTTGGCCTATTTTTTGCTGTTTTTAGATATTTTTTGGCCAGATTTGACTCTCTTTATAGTCTATACACATCCCTAGGGGCTCATGTGATGATTTGGTCCCCAATTCTGATTAATTATGAGGGCATATTCTTTTTTCCCAAAATCACACGATAAAACGCAAAAATGGTTGAAAAATTGCTCACAAACATTGCCCTCTAATATATGACATGAGTCCGCATTTGGAATGCCTCCCCCCCTCCTAGTTGGAGTCCTCCCGAACGACAGGGTATTGTCAAGGGTATGTGCTATGCATGGGTGTGAACTCGTGCTAATGCAGGCCTTGTACTATAGCCCTATATGCATGTGTAGTCAATGCATGTAGAAAGAATTTATGCAGTGTAAGAGGAAGGTATAAGCGATTCGCTTATTGGCATTTGTCATTGAGGCTTCCTGTGGTAGCTTGAGCTGGCTGGAAGATTTTCTTTGCAAAGAGAAGTTGTAAATCTTCCGCCCTTTGTTTGATTGTTTTCCACTGGTTTAGAATTGGTGTATGTGGATCCTTTGAAGTCGATATTGTCGTATATTTTGTTGCATTTTCTGGTGGAACATTCTTTCTTTCTGCTTTGATGACTTGGGTCTTAAAGATCCTTGTAGTTTTTTTGGTTGATTCTGTTTGTTTCCTCGTGGTGTTTGCATGATGTGGCTTGACCTTGACAGTTGTAGATAACTGCTCGATTGTCCTCTTTGGCCTCCCTTCTTGTGTTGTTGGCCCGTTTTGAATTGGCAATTTTGGCCGCCATACCAATATGGTCCATTGCGTATTCGACAGATTGACTATGGTTCTTTCAAGTTTTTCTGGCTTTCGGTGTTTTGTCTTTTCTTCTGACCCCTTTTTTATAGGAATTAGGCTGTCGTGTTTTATCCAAACTTTGTATTTCCTCTTTTGATGTAATTGCGCCTCGGTCAGCTCTGTACGCCGTACCCAACCTTGCTTGGTTCCCTGCATGGTTTGTGATTTTTTATAAGACTTTGCTGGACTTGTAAACTCTGTTTGTTGTTGGGAAGATCTTTGCGGTTGTATTGACTTTTTTTTCCTCTTTGACATGTATTGGTTATATGATAAGAAGGGTTCTGAAAAGTTTTCATTTCTGAACAGTGCTTCATTAGTATCCAAATCAATGAATACCCTGTTAGCTTTCATCCATGACACTGCTAAGATACACGGCGTTGCTGATCTACTTGGTGGCAGTACATGGAATTTTGTAGTGTACGGGTGTGCTTGCACTGTGATTGGTATTATAATAGACCACAACGTGGTCACCTCATCACCCGATGCTACTTTCAACCGGTGTATCTCTGGGATCTTCCTCATTGGTCCAAGTTTCTAAAAGAGCTCAAAGCTGATGACACTCATTTTTGCTCCAGTGTCAAGCAATGCATAGATTTCAACTTGTTTTGTGCCTGCAAAAGCTTTTATGTAAGGACTACACCACGTATCTTCCAAGTCGTCAATGATGCTATCGTCCTGAGCTCTAAGGTCTGTCATGGTCTTTTCTAATTCGTCGCTTTGTATATCCGCTTCGATTGTTTGGGACGTTGAAAGAGGATATTCGTCAGTCATCATTCGGGTGACCATGTTTATTGTCCTAAGAAACTGCTTTCGTTTAGCAATCCGTTCCTTTGCTTCTTGTTGTGCTTGGTCCTGAATTCTTTGTTGTTCCTGTCTATAGGTTTTTCCATAATGCAGTTGAAACAACATTTCCGGTGTTAAAGGTAGATGAAATTTTTTTAAACGACACCCACTAATCCAGTTTGGCATTTCTTTTCCATCTAGTGTCGACAGTTTTACTTCTCCGCTGGACGATATTTCTTGGATCAAATAAGGCCCCATTCCCCTTTTCTTTAGCTTTTTGGCATGCTATTTAAGGGTGTATACTAAGACACAGTCGCCCGTTTTAAAGTCCTTGTTCTTGACATGTTTGTCAAAAAACTCTTTCTGTTGTCTTTTTTTTGCATATATGGCCGCTACAGCATTGAGTCGTAACTCATCTAATTTTTCAAGGTCCTCTAACCGTTCTGAAAGTTCATGCCCCATCCAATCCAATTGTGTGGCTACCCTTAGTGTGGGGATCAGAAAGTCAATAGGCAATATTGCATTTAACCCATATACCATATTAAATGGTGTAGCATTGAGTGTTGTTTAATATGCAACTCGATAAGCCCACAATGCCGAATAGAGCATCAGATCCCAATCTGTTCTTGTTTCACTAACTAGTTTCGTAAGAACTGTGCACAATATTTTGTTGGTCGCTTCCGCTTGGCCATTGGCTTGTGGATGATAGGGTGCAGATTTGCGATGAATTACCATAAACTCATTTAAGAGATGCTGGATAACTTCATTTACAAAGTGTGTGCCTCTATCACTCACCAGGTCGATTGGAAGGCCATAATGTGTAAACACATATTCATATAAGAATTGTGTCGTGGTTCTAGCGTCTGATTTCGTTGTGGCTTTTGCTTCCACCCATTTGGTCATGTAATCCGTGGCCACTATGATATATTGTGCTTGTGAACGATACGCTGGTGGAGTGATAGGACCAACAAAGTCCAATCCCCATTTAGCGAATGCTCGAGCACTCATCATTGGTCTTAAAGGCATTTCGTCTCTTTTAACTGGTACCTTAGTGCGTTAACATTCATCACACCTTTTCACGAATTCTGTTGCATCTTGAATCATGGTCGGCCACCATATACCTGCAACCATAATGATTTTTACGGTTCTCTCTGCTGAAAAATGACCTCCTGCTATGCCTGCATGAGCTTTTTCCAACAATGGAAAGTAGTCATTTTCATGAAGAACTAACCTCAACTGGTCATCAGTTCCTCTTTTATACAACTGGTCACTGATGAGGGTATACCTATTCGCCTCAATTTGTAAAGACTTTTGTCTAGCTTTAGACCAATCTCCTGGCAGCTCCTTATTAGTCAAATATTCCACAATAGCATGAATCCATACGGGTGCTACTGTCACTTGGTATAATGTGGCATAATCCACAGTGGTATTGGATGTGCAAAAGTCGCATTTTTTTATGTAATTAGCTACATCGTCTGCCATTCCTGGCCAATACACTCCAAGTTTTCATAATTGTTCATACATCATTTGATTTCCTCTATGGAATCCCCCTGTTTGTGTATGGGCCTCCTTTAGATACGCTTCGTACTCCTCTGGGCCTATACACAACCTTAGAATCCCATCGTTTCCATGATGGTACATTCTTCCCGCAAGCATTGTGTAATTTCATGCTTGTCTAACGTCTTCCACCATGTGTTTGTCGTCAAGATTCATTCCATATGTCAGCAACGGAATAATTTTCTTTGAACATTTCAGTACCATCTCTATATTAAACAGGTATGCGTCTCGGAGATCATCATCTACCTCGGTAGCTTTTTCGCCATGTAGTAATAGAGAAAGGTGGTCTGCTCTTTGATGAGTTTTTCCTTTCTTAACTACTACCGTAAAATCAAACTCCAGCAACACAATGAACCATCTTACAATTCGTCCAGTGTTACAAGGTTTGTTTACTAAGTACAAGAGTGCCTGATGATCCACAAAGAATGTGAATTTGTTAGCGAGTAAGTAATGCCAAAATTTCATTACCGCATATATCATACCCAATCCTTCTCTTTCAGTGGTAGTATAATTCTTTTCTGCACTGTTGAGTTGTCTACTAGCATAACTGATTGGAAAATCCGTCTTACCCTCATCTGGTTGTGCTAATATATAGCCTATTGCAAATGTCAAAGCATCTACATGTACATGGAAGATCTTTGACCAATCTGGTGCTTTTAGAATTGGTGCAGATACCAGTGCTTCTTTTAGTTTTTGGAATGACTCCTCACATTCATTGGTCCAAATGAAGAGCGTAATTAGACTATACAAGGGTTTTGTTATTACAGTGTACATGTAGATAAAACGTCGGTAGTATCCACAATGTCCCATAAATGATTGTACCTCTCGTACAGTGTTTGGTCTTGGAAATTCTATGATCACCTTTACCTTGTCTTCATCAGTGGTAATTCCATTAGCCGACACTATGTGGCCTAAGATTTTACCTTGTCGTACCATGAATACACATTTTTTTGGGTTGAGGAAAATCCTATACGTTCTGCATTTTTTGAATACCTTTCTAAGATGATCTATATGGTCTTCTCTCAATAGAGAATAGACACACAAGTCGTCCATGTAAATGTCCAAGAATTTTTGCAAGTATTCTTTAAAAGCGCGTGTCATTAATATCTGAAATGTGGCTGGAGCATTGGTCAAGCCAAATGGCATTATCCTAAACGCATATATGCCCCATTCTGTTGCAAACGCTGTTTTGTATTGATCTTCTAGTTTGACCCCCAATTGGTTATAACCAGAGAATCCGTCCATAAAGCTATAGGCTTGCTTGCCTGCTACTCATTCCAGGACGTGTTCAGTGATAGGAAGAGGGTAGTTGTCCCTTATTGTTGCTACGTTTACCTTCTTGAGATTCACACACACTCGTAATTTCCCGTTTTTCTTGGGTACCACCACTATCGGGGACACCCAGTCCGTGTGCTCTATCTCGTAAATAAACTCAGCCTCCATAAGTTTGTCTATATCCTCTTTTATCCTTTTGGCGAATGTCTCATTATACGTGTATGGACGTTGTTTGCTTGGCTTTGCATCAGACTTCAGAGGGATTGAATGTTCACAAATGTTAGGATCCACTCCCTTCAAATCTTTGTACGACCATGCAAATACATCTCGAAATTCCTTAAGTGTTTTGATCAGTAAGTCCTCTTCTTCTCGACCTAGATCTGTGGCAATGTAAGCAGGTCAAGGATTTTCTCCTGGCTCTGCTAAGTCTATTTTCTTGGCGTTCTCTAGCCCATGGTAGGACTCATTTGATTTAGGCTCCCTCATTGGTTGTTGAACCACCAATCTTCTTTCCTGAATGGTGTACTTACAATAGTGAGGAGGTACATCTATCTTTTTACTCCCATCACTAGCGTTCGTTCCATCGCTACTTTCCATTTCAGTTGTCCATACATTTTTGATTTTTTGTTTCAACTCATTGTATCTCGTTTTCCGTTCAATTTTCGTCATAATTCGACTACCACAGACATTCAATTTTTCTGTTGCAACTCTTTTTTTTGCTTTGTTGGTTTTCTTAGGTTTCAACAGTATGGACTTAAATCCTAAGTCTTCAACAACCTTAAAAGAATTTTCCTGACACTTTATCCTTAGCACAATCAACATCATGAATGTTCATAAGGAAATGTGTCTTACCCTTAAACTCTGGCATGGATCTCAGCTTGGTTGGTGGACTGATATGGTGTCGTTTACTCTTGTATCTTTTTTGGCGTCTCTCACTTTGGTTTGGGAAATTGTAGAAGACGTCATTGTATTGATCTTGATTGTCGTCTCCTTCCGTATTTTCCGACTTCTCTTTATCCGCGTTATCCTTGTTTTCACTTTGATGAGAAGAATCATAAAATTCTTCTCCCTCCTGCTTGATTTCTTTAGTGGGCATGTCCACATAGCCCACTATCTTAAGCTCAAGTTTCGTTTCTGTTTTATTAATCCTTATATTCTCAGTATCTCCATCGTTCTCGTCCTCCTCCACAATTTTGCTCAACATGTAGTATGGTATGATATCGTAGCCATTCTCATCACAAAATTTGGTGGGAGTGACTTCATTGACACATACATCCAATGTAGCCAAAATTTGAGACCATTCTAGGGGTTCCAGCTTCTCTTCAGGAAAAGGTT